>NC_132854.1:28522500-28832500 GCF_048164855.1 Canis lupus baileyi
TCGAACATCTAGGAATTTTATATAATCCAGTTCCTATTATCTTCAGACATACGTTTCTGGTTTGCCAACTCCTCTGTAGACATGCTGGCCTGCTACTATTTTCCTGATAGTGGCATTTTGGCAGATACACTATCAAGAGCCCAGACCCCATAACTGTCCCTGAAGAGACAACCTGGACTCTTTATTGAAATGCTCAGGATAAAAACTTTTCTTTTTTTTTTTTTTTTTAAAGATTTTGCTTATTTATTCATGAGAGACAGAGAGAGAGGCAGAGACATAGGCAGAGGGAGAAGCAGGCTTCCTGCAGGGAGCTCAATGCAAGACTTAATCCCAGTACCCCAGGATCACTCCCTGAGCCCAAGGCAGACACTCAACCACTGAGCCACCCAGGCATCTGTCAGAATAAAAATTTTACATTGGGGCACCCAAGTGGCTCAGTTGCTTAAGTGTCTGACTCTTGATTTTGGTTCAGGTCATGATCTTGGGTCCTGGAATGGAGCCACAAGAGTCACTGGGCTTCACTTAGCAAGGAGGCTGCTTGGGGATTCTCTCCCTTTTTTCCCTGTCCCTCCCCCTGCTTGCACTCTCTCACTCTCTAATATAAGTAAATAAGATATCTATATCTATATCTACAGATATAGATATATATCTAAAGTTAATCTGCCACTTTCACATTCAAATAGTATGAGGACAGCTGTCAGTTGTAGACACAAAGAAAGGAAATTCAATGTACATAACATTTAAAAAGTGTCCAGTCCCACGTCCTTCCACACTAGCATAGATAGTGAGGAATTGCACCAGACCTGGGAGGAAAAAAAAAAAAAAAAATTCGAGGACCAAAGTGGCTTAGCCAGGGCAAATGACACTTGGTAGGAAAGGAAGTGGTCTCGGGAGCTACAATGTGGCTATTTCATTCTTATATGAAGAGAACTATACCATCTAAAATGCAAAGAGGAAGTAAACTGGATTAAAAATAATAAACATGTGTTCTTCAGGTTTAAGCAATCATCTGTTTCATCACGTCCAGGTCTATGCCTGATATATCAGTGTGTATGTGTAAAAAATAATTTGCAATGGATTTGTGTTATAAACATACATAACACAAATTTGTTGAAATACAATTGGCATATTAGGGAACAATTTGAGAATATATATTAAGCACACGTATATATGTATATATATTAAACACATGTATGTGCGTGTGTGTGGTGATTTATGTGTATATATTCCCTGTTCTCAAGGACCTTAAAATGTTTTAAAAACAAAAGACACTATGTGAGAATGAACTAATTAAATGACATAATAAAGAGAAGAGTAATCAAACTCAGAAAAGAGAGAGAACTGTGTTGGAATGATTAATGTCAGGAACTTCGTGAAGTAGAAAACATATAAAGAAACAGCAAATAAACCAGGGTTTCTGGATGGAAGAGGCAGGATAGGGGTGCAGGCAGGAGGAAACAAAGTCCAAGAAGGAAACCTAAGTCAGTCTACAGGAGGACTTTGCAAAGACAAAACCTGGAGTTTCCTCCTCCTCCTCTTTTATGAGCTACTTTTAACATGTTTTCCTACTCCTACTCCCAATTTCTCTATACAGAATTCCACTGACCTTAGCCCTAACTCAAAAGGAAACAAAAGGTACCAGACACTAAATTCTACAAGCGAGTCATTCAAAACTTTGGGATAAAATTTTGTCTTTGCAAAGATGTGCTCCTGGAGCAGAGAAGAGACATTGTGGAGGGACCTCGGGGCTGGCTGAGGCACAGGGACGCCAAGGGTCCTTCAGCCAAACAAACATTCCAAGATTGATATTGGTCACAGAAGTTCTTGGGTTCCTATTATCTTTAATCTGCTGAACCATCACTGGGATTCCATATGAAAATTCAAGTAGTGTGAAGAAACTGACATTATGAAATTCATTTTAATTAGATATCTTGGGAGATTATATTCCTTGCAACATGTCTTCAGTGAATTCCAAGGCTGCTAATACTTACCTAATATTTACCTTTACTTTTACCTGTAAATGTTGACGAGAATTTCTGGGCATTTTCAAGCCCCTTTAATCCCAAGGGATCATGAATTATGAAGGTCTAGTCATATTTACTACTTTGCTGTCACTTTCCTAATATTTTTGGTTTCACGGTCTTCTGTGTCTGAGATAATTGTTGGATAATTTCCCCCCTTCTTTCTGGTTACACTTAGAGTTCAATGCGAGTGCACACCGTCCCTCTCCCCCTTGAAGGAGCAACAGGAATGTTCTTGTCTTGTTTTAACAAGTGGATGATCTGCCCCAACTTCAGAGTCAGAACTTCACACTGTAAAAAGGAGACCATTATGTTTAACTTTTTGCCCTGTGAGAAAAGCAGGATATGTCAAGCCTCTACTTAAGTTTTCTCTTTTATCCTTATGAGTCCCTCTCATGAGCTAATTTCTTTCATAGACTATGTAAGCCCCTTAAAGAGCAGTACTGTTCCCTGACAAACACCCTGGCATGCAGTTAATCATTAATTTCGCATGGTCCGCATCTGCTGTCTGCCGGACTGTATATTGCTGGGGAGACTTCCTTCCATTATTTTTTTTTCCTTCCATTATTATAAACACTGCTGCTTGAGGGTCAGTGTGGGATCTTTATCTAACCTATTATCAGCAGTCCAGACAGAGTCTTATTGCCTCCCTTTAACAAGTCCAAGTTACAGAGTTCACGAGGCTTAAACCTACATGAATACAGTTGTATTTTTTAATGACAAAACAACAGCTGCATGGGCAGCCTCGGCAATACGCCCCGGCTGAGTATGTGCAGATAGTAGAAACAGGTGCACCTCACGTCGGAAGCTGTTGTGTGCCACTGGGGAGGGAGGAAAAAAAAAAAGTGCACAGCATTCATTTCTTCATCAAGATCCACATAAGACATTGGAGCCACGTAAAGGAATTCAGAAACAGGGTCAGCTGAAATACCGAGGCTTTAAAAAAAAGCCACAAGAGTAGAACTTGAAATTGTACAAGAGAGATTACTCTTGCTTTGCGGCTGGTGGGCATGCTACCTGGTGGAAATCTCCGGAGCCGGCTGTGCGCCTAATAAAAGTCACTTTGAAATGGCAAACAAATGGTGCTCGCTTCGGCAGCACATATATTAAATGGCAAACGAATGCAATTATATCAGCTTTCTTCTCCTTCTTGGACTTGGTCTGGGGTTCCGGTTTTATCCCACGTAGGGAAAAAGGGAAATCAGGCTTGGTGTGGGAGGAGGAGAGGCAGATTTGAATGTGATCCTGTTCAAATAACGTCTTCCAGCCTCAGTCGAGAGTGGTACGTGAAGTCTGGAAAGAGTGAGCCTCCGAGCCTCCGAGCCCCCGAGCCCCCGGCCTAGGGGTGACACCTCTGTGGCTCCGCTGCCAGGAAGGCTCCGAAGGCAGTGCCCAATGAATGTCAATGTTGTGTGGCGATCTCAACTTGAAAGTAACTTGCACAAGTTTACTTGAAAATTAACACTGCAGTCATAGAGAAGGGGGAAAGGAACGTGTGCTGTTCCCAGACATAATTGAGATTGAACTCTAACCAATTCAGAAACAAGCGTTACTTTCCGCAGCCCCAGAGAAGCCAGCTTGCCTCTGCCAGAAGGGAAGTATTGCAATCGTCAGGAACACAAAGCGCTCTGTATGCAGCTTGCAGAGAGAAGTGGCCCTGTCATTCGGGCTGGCCATTCATCTTTGTGTGTCCTTATGGCAGAGGTGGTCTGAGGAGCAGTATACTCCCCCCTAAAACATGAGTGGTTGCGCTTCTGGGGGCTCTGTGGTCTCCAGCACCTCACCAGCTGTGTTAGAGGAACTACTGACATGGGACCAAACTCAGAGATCACTTTCAACCTGCTGTGGAGACCGCAGTAAAGCCAGGCTGTCCCCCAAAGCCCTGAGCATTTACCTGCCTTCTACTGGGCCGGACTTCTCCCCAGGATTCATGGTGAGGTCAGCAGTGGCCCATTGAGGAAATCAGAGACAACCTTGAGGGACATTATCCAGCCTTACCAGAACCACGGACGTGTGAAAGTTCTCCTTGGAGGCCTGCCATACTCAGAAACAGCCTGGATCTGGGGGCTGAGAATTCTCCAGTTATGTAAAGGTTGAATAAAAATAACAATTCTGCTGCTACTTTTCATTATAGAAGTTTCACATTTAGCCTCCTGCCACTAAACTCCTGGGGATGTGAGGGGGCTGTATTGCTGATTCACTGGCTTGGGCTCCTCTTGGGTTTCTGTCTTCAGTGGAAAGCCAGGACTTTGATCCGGAATGAAATCAGAACTAATGAATGGAGCAGTTTGCAGAAATAATTTTCTCAGGCACAATGGCAACATTTTGAAACCATAGCATTCTTATTGGCATACTTTTTTGTTCATTGACTGCTTGGTTTGATGGAAGATGCTAGAGCTTCCCCAGCAAAGGATTGAAGGGTTTTTCTTTTTTTAATGTCTTGATGTACACTTTTCAATTCCATTGACAAGAGAAAGAATTGAAGTTTTACTCTTCTGCTGATCATCAAAATGATAATATAAATGTAAATGTTCTAAAACACATTTAGCTAAAGTGTTTCAATATAGGTGAAAGGTTTACAAAGGTAGACAGACATGGGTAGCAGCTAAAACAGGTTCACTTGCCAGAACAGTGGCAGTGGGAGATCTGGGTTGGGACTGGCAGGTGAGGCATTAACTCTTCCTCAGTTCAGCTGGGGAGAGTTGTTGTCAACTTTCATGGGAGGCAAATCGACTTTCACGAGGCTGAGAAATCAAGAGTCCGGGTAATATCCTAACAAAAAGCATAGACTCTTCCTTCAAACCTAGGTGTGCCTAGGGGACTAATTTTATTTCCCGCATTTTACACTATCTGTGGGCATGCTATGTTGACTAAATGAAAGAGCAAATCCCTGAAAGCCATATATAGTTGAGTATAGGCAAGAGTCTCAAAACCAGAAAGGGAAGCAAAGAGGACCATATCCAGTCTCCAAAAGAACTCAAAAACTAACAAGCAAGAAGTTGAGGAACTACAGTGACAAAAACAAGGTCGAAGTTGCTAGAAGTCTTAAAAGTACCCACACAGCTGGAGATCAAGTGGTAGACTTGATGATCAAGACACACAATTCAAAATCCTGGAGATTAAGTAAAGAAAAGCCTTTGGATCTAAGGCCAGAAGGTCATAGGGAGCAAATCCTGCATCCATTCCATCCTGACAGGGCAGAAAGTGATTTGAAGTGAGAATTGAATTGGGCCTATGTAGTTTCTATATCCAGTGAGATCAAAAGGAACAAAGCAGTCTAGATAAAAGGTAAGAACAGGAACATTCTAATGATATTTAGCAGCTGTCACGCACTCTCCAGGTGATATCATCCAGCCAACAGTTTCCTATTAGTATCCTAACAAAGTACCACAAACTTACTAGCATAAATTAACAGTTATCTTAACCATTGTGGAGATCAGAAGGCTCACTGGCCAAAAATCAAGGTGTCAGCAGAGCTGTATTCCCTCTGGAGGCTCCAGGCAAAAATCTATTTCCTTGCCTTTTCTATCTTCTAGAGGCTGTCAGCATTCCTTGCTTCATGGTTCCTTCCTCCATCTGCAAAGCTGGCAGCATCGCATCTTCCAGTTTTTCCCTTTCCAACTCTTCCTCTCTCTGACTCTGGCCTTTTATAAGGATACATGTGATTACAATGGCAGATTGCCCTGAATTGTCCTTGTGAGCCCAATCTCAAGATCCCTAACTTAATAACACCTGCAAAGTTCCCTTTTCCACACAAGCTAATATATTCATAGGGGATTAGGATGTGGACATCTTTGAGGGACATTATTCCACCTACCACCATTTAAATAACATTCTGACATTTCAACTTCATATTTCAAGATTAGACCTCACTCGTGAGCTTCAGACTCAGTCATCAGACTTCCATTTACTGATTCTGCATCTAAGGAGCTTGGAAGTCACCACTGCATCCTAACAATAAGTAAAAAGTTGGGCAGACTAAAAAATCAACAACTATCTCAAATCTGTGACAGGACAGGATAAAAGGCAGAGCCACTCCCCTGAAGATTGGAGAAACAGGCAAATACAGAGACTTACTTCTTACTAGACCAGGGTTCATCTCCAGGAACTGGTAGAGGGTATGGACACCTAAACCATAATTGACAAACTGCTAGAGCTCAGTATGGAGAACACTGAGTGTTAAAACCTCGGAGAGGATCCAATCATGAGGATGAGGGAGCCTACAGCATTGTGAGATTTACCAACTGGAGCTCAACCAGGCTGATACAGTAAATATCAGACAAAAATCCCTTCAGGCATCCAGCAGGGGAGAGGGAGAAACAATTTTTAAACTACTGCTAGAGTACTTTGTTCTTAACAAGGCCTACCCTCAGGGGAAACTATTTAACCAGAGCCTAATCAGCTGGGGTGTTATCAGAATCTAAGTGAGCTGGAGAAAGGGTAATACCAAACTTTAACCCACTGTAGCTATTCTTTCCTGCCTGAGAGGAGATTTTTAAAAAGTGAGAAACACTCATGAAGCTTACAGTCCAGAGACACAGGCTTACAGAACACTGAGAACTAATCATGGGATTCTGGAAATGCTTCCCTGCCTGCTACACCCCACCACCACATTTCTTAAGCCTATTTGCAACAGTTCGTTTTACCCACTACATCATGTCTAGCTATCAAGAAGAAATTACAAAGCATACCAAAAGAGAAACACACACACACACACACACACACACACACACACACACAATCTGCAGACAGAGCAAACATCAGAACCAGACATGGTAGGGATGCTAGAATTATCAAGACCAGGAATTTAAAAACAACTCTGATTAATACACTGAGGTCTCTAATGGGTAAACAGCATGAGAGGACAGATGGGCAATGTAAGCAGAGAGAAGGAAATCCTAAGAAGGAACCCAAAAGATATGTTAGAAATAAACACTGTAAAAGAAATGAGTGCCTTTAGTGGGCTTATTAGGAGACCAGACACACTAAGAAAGGAATCTGAGCTGGAGGATACATCAATAGAATTTTCAAAAACTGAAATAATAGTAAAGACTGGGGGAAAAAAAGAAAAGAAAAAGTATATGCAAACCCTAAGGGACAACTACAAAAGCTGTTATATAAAGGGAATACCAGAAGGGGAGGCAAGAAAGGGAGAGAAGCAGTATTTAAAACAATGACTGAAAATTCCCTCAAGTCAATGTCAGATAACAAACCATAAATACATGAGTACCTGGATACCAAACATAATATTTGAAAAAAAAAAAAAAAAAAACTCCAAACAAAACAACCAAAAAAACTCTTATTCCTAGCCATCTTGTTTTCAAGCTACAGAAAATCAAAGATAAAAAAAAAGAAATCCTAAAAGAAGCCAGGATTTAAAAAACACATGTAGAGAGGATCAAAAAAGTATATCCAACTTCTCTTCATAAACCATATAAGCAAGAGAGTGGGAAGTTAAATATGTTTAACATATTAAATGTTAAAATATTGAGATAAAGTGTTAAAATATTGAGAGAAAATTAAAAAAAAAAAAACCCACCAACCTAGAATCCTGTACCCTGTGAAATTTTTCTTCAAATGGAAAGGAGAAATAAAGACTTTTTCAGACAAAAATTGAGAGAATTTGTTACCAGCTGACCCGACTTACAGGAAATGTTAAAGTTCTTTAGAGAGAAAGAAAGTTATCTAGGCCAGAAACTCAGATCTACATAAAGTAATAAAAGCATCAAAGAAGGAATAAGTGAGATAAAATAAAAACTTATTAATTGTTCTAACAGATAGAAGTCTGCTACAATACCAACAATGTATTTGATTATACATGCTTATGTATATATCTCATGTGTATACATTAATGTGTGCTTATATATAAGTGAAATAAGTAATAGCAATGATGCAAAGAATAAGAGAGGAATTAAGATTTTTTTATAATTATAAAGTATTCACACTGCTCAACGTTATTTAAAAGTGCACTTAGATTAGCTCTAATATGTATTGCAAATGCTAAGGGCAACCACTATAAAAAGTATAATTGATATGTGAAGGAAGGAGAGAAAATGGAATCATAAAATGCACAATTAAAACCACAAAAAGTAGAAAAAGAATGGAAGAACAGAAAAAAAGAACAGTAACAAATAGAAAACAGTAGTGAACATGGTAGTGTTAACCAAACTATATTAAGAAGCACTTTGAACATCAATGCTCTAAAATGCACCAACTACAATACAGATTATCAAAGTGTATCATAAAAAGAACACAGGATACAACTATATTTTGTCTACAAGAAATTCCCCTTAAATATAAAGACACAGATGGATTAAAAGTAAAGAAAAATAGACCATGCTAACACTGATCAGATTCAATTATCCAAGAACTTATTCCTTATCTCTATCTAGATTTGTAATTTACTTCTTGAACTCAGTATGTCAAAATCCAAACTACTGGATTCTATAGAAAAAAAGAAAAAAGAAAAGAAAAAAAAATCAAACCCATCCACAGTAAAACTTGTCCTTCCTGCAACTTTTTTCTTTTCAATCCATGGGAAATACATCATTGCTGTTACTCAGACCAAAAATCTTCAAGCCATCCTTGACTCCTTTTTTTCCACACTTTACAACCAATGGACATGCTTGTTATCTCTGTATATTCTTACAAAGATTTATACATAAATGTCTATAGCTCTCTTATTTTTGGAACCCCAAACTGCAAACACCTCCAATGCTCATCAACAGGTACATGGGTAAGAAATTGTGATACGTTAGTATATTATAGCACTCGTCAATATAAAGAATAAACTATTGATACACAGAAGGACACAGACAAATCTCAAAATAACTATACTGAATGAAAGACAGAGAGACATAAAAGAGTATTAACTGCATCCACTTATTTAACCTTAGAAAATCCATACTAATCTATAGTACCAATAAGCAGATCAAGAGTTGCCTGGACACAGAGGGGTGTCATAGGAAGGGGTTGCAAGGAGAGATTACAAAGGCAGGCAAGAAAACTCTAGGGATGATGAAAATGTTCACTATCTTAAGATGATGGTTGCAGTGCATGTATATGTCAAAAACATATTAAATTATATATATTTTAGGCATGTGTAGCTTCTTGTGTGTTGGTTATAGCTCAATAAAGTTGTTAAAAATGTTATTGTAGGGGCATCTGGATGGCTCAATGGTGGAGCGTCTGATTTTGGCTCAGGTCATGATCCCAGGGTTCTGGGATCAAGTCTCCTGCATCGGGCTGCTTGTGAGGAGCCTGCTTCTCCCTCTGCCTATGTCTCTGCCTCTCTGTGTCTCTCATGAATGAATGAATGAATGAATGAATGAATAAATAAATAAATAAATAAATAAATAAATAAATAAATAAAATCTTTAAAAATTACTGTAAGAAAATATGCCTTGTTTTTAAAAAATGTGGTTGTCTTCTTCCATAGGGAAGGTATTTATTAAAGCAATTCACAATTGAAATAACAGGACATTTTGCCAAGAATGCATCACCATTAAAACTACTGAAACAGTCATGATTCCAAATTTGATATTTTGCTGTTCATTTCTTCTTCAGAATACAATTTTCATTCAAAAAAAGAGAGGACATGAAAATGACAAGACTAAAACAGCTTTAGAAGGAAAACTATTCTTTTGAAACTATGATTTTTATGTAATTTTTAAAAAAGTAACTAACTTCCTTTTCCTAAAAAATGCCAGAAAAGACAATCTTCAAAAAAGAGAGAAAATCTCCAATTGCAAAACACCTAGAAATTCTGACTAAAAACTACCTGCATCCTTAAAAACACAAGGCAAATTTGTAAGGAAACAGGTGGAGCTTTGACATACCCAAAAGCCTGGAGAAAGAGTTGAAAACCAAAGTGGTAACTTTTCAAACTGAAACTACCCTCATGTTCATCTCCATTTTTTAGAGTCTGAATTCTAATGCCTACTTTGCCGACAGAAAGTACGGCCTGGGCTTACAAGGAGCAAGAATTTGTAAGAACCTCATAACCTCAGGACACCCAAAAGACTATAATCCTTCTCGCAGCTAGAAAATAATAATCCACCCAATAACACAAGAAGACCACAAGAAACCATGGCTATCTCCATCCAGACTCTAGATTAGAAAAATAATCTCCCCTGAGAATTCCTCATTATGGGGTAATAACTCCCATGGGTGTGGGATTTGAAATTATAATATTCATGGTGTTTGGGAATCCTAGAATGAGAAATTAACATAAAAAATTATTAACACAAAGTCAGTAATAAACTTGAGATGCCTGGTGAAAGCAAACTCAAAACTCTTCTAGAAGGACAGGCCTTCAGACAGGGATTCTCACAGATGAAGCCCTGCTTATTATGAAGTCACAATCCACAATTACAGAATGCAGAACAATTCATGTGAACAAGAAACAGCAAACCCAGCAGCATTACCAGGAATATCACTCTCATAAAATCCAAATAGAACTCTGATATACACTAGGAAAGGAGTATGTTGAAGTTGATTAAACACATAATAGAGAGACTCAAAAACATTAAAAATGACAGACTTAGACAGAGTAATGGTGTATAATGGTGTAAAAGAACCAAATGGAAGTTGCAGAAACAAACAAACAAAAAAAACACCAACTCTGTTGAAAGGTAAAACCAAATGAATGGGTTTAACATAGATGTGACCCAGCTTAAGAGAACATTAGTGGTGATAGATATAGCTTAAGAAATTACTCTTCTTGCACAGACAGTAGATGAAAAGTAGGAGACCCAGAGACAGAATGAGAAAATCCAAAATATGTCTTATGTTATTTTCAAAACAAGAAAGGGGCAGCCCGGGTGGCTCAGCGGTTTAGCGCCACCTTCAGCCCAGGGCTTGATCCTGCAGGGAGCCTGCTTCTCCCTCTGCCTGTGTGTCTCCCATGAATGAATGAATAAATAAATAAAGAAAAAAGAAAAAAGAATGTCAGGCAATAATGAGACAGAAATAGAATCTTTCAGGATTTATGAAAAGACATGAATCATAAGATTTCAAGATCATATTTAATCCCAAGCAGGATACATATAAATAAATCCACCCCAGGGATCCAAGAAAGACAGATGATTACGCAGACATGACAATTAAAATCCAGAAAGACAAAATACCTTCCAAATTCTAAGACAAAATAAATCATCATAAAATTCAACGATGCTACATATACCTGGAATCTTTGAAGAATGAGGTAGTTGAGTTGAGCAAACATTCAAGTTATTGAAATTATCCCTTTAGGTTTACATTTTGGCTAAATAATATTTGAAACCCTTTGTAAAATACTTATGCCCATTCCTGAATCCATATTTAAAGCATACTTACTATAACTTTTTCTTTAAGTCTCAAAGAGTGTGCCTTAATTAAAAAAACAAAACAAAACAAAACAAAACAAAAAAACAGAAGTAGAGGATTTTTTGGTTCAAGATAACAAACCTGCTAGATAAGTTAACTATTTTCTCAAAATCCCAGTGAAATGTTAGTAAAGATGTATAAAAGGGAATATATTCATCACAGTACTGAAAGAGGGTGGAAATCTCATTGGCATACCAGAGAAATCACAAATTACCAGAAAAGAGATAACATATGGGAATCTTATTTCTAGTTAGCCAGAGTAGAAGCTAAAGTCCAGAAAAAGACCAAGCAGATGTGAGAATCTTTCCTCTTGTCAGTGCAGGTGGGGCCAATTTAGAAAGCAAGAATGGGAGGCCGTAATCAATGTGCTACTAACAGAGGAGTCTAGAAACAGCTGGGCCAGCTCACCTCTGTGCTCACCTCCTCTCCATGCGTGCAGGAACCTGAGAGCAGGAGTGTTTGCGCTGGCACTAAAACAGAGGTGAGTTTACTACAGAAATTGTATCATCCCCAGGGGAATGCTAGTGTGGAGGTCATCCCCAGGGGTAAAATTCCTCTCAGGTTGATATTTAGGGTGGGGAGAAGCTCCATCTTGTTGCTTTCTCCCTCACAGCAAGTCAGTTACAACCAAGAGGTGGGTCTTCAGAAGGAAAGTCAATTCATTGAAATAATTAATATGTAGAAGTAGTAAAGAGGTGAAAGAGTTGTTTCTTAGCACAGAAAAAAAAAATTCAGAGGCTCCACAAGAGGGGAAAGAAAGGAAACCAGCTAAAACAAGAAAATCATGCTCTATCTCCAAGGCAAACTTAACTGTGAAATGATTTAGAGCATTTAGTGAAGTAGGAGAGAAGCCATTTAACATTGACCTTTGAGTGGTACAAGTTCTGTAACAATTTGTTCCTTTCTTTATAGTCTGAACAACAATAGCAAACATTTATTGTTTTTCAATTTTAAAAATAAACCTACTATCCAGGCACAGAACACTAAATAATACAGAGCAGGGTGCCTGGCTGGCTCAGTCAGAGGAGTGTGTGACTTTTGATCTTGGCCATGAGTTCAAGCTCCACCTTGGGAGTAAGGATTACTTAAGACCTATTAAATAAGTAAGAGGAAAATGGAGCATTTGTAAACATTAGCAATGTAAAAAGATACAGCTATGAGACATAAAGATCTGGAAAATCTGGGTAAAATGTAAGAGAATGAGCAAATTGAAGTTAAAGGACTGAGAAGTAGAAGTTTCAAAGGTTATTATGCTAAGTTATAAAGGAAATCTAATTTGGAGCAAATATAACAAAAACATAGTGAAGAGGAAAAGGTGGGAGAAAATAGCCAAATTCTCCCTATTTTATGAAGGGATGTAATGCCTAAAGTTTACATATAGAGAAATAGGGCCTTTATAAACATATAATTAAATAAATCAAATAATCCCCAGATTATTTGAACCCAGAATGATTTTGTCATTATCTTTCCAGAGAGCAGGAATTTTCACTCTCTACTCTATATATTTGGTTTTTTATTCCATGCATTTATTCTTTTTGCAATTAAATATATGTATCAAATAATAAACTTATACTTTTAAATAAGAGTAGAGATTATCTTCTAAAATAGTTTTCAAATTTCATGTACAACCACATGTTAAAATGTTTGGAAAAAAATTTAAAATTTTAGAATTTTGACACATTCCTTTTAGGATGAAATAACACTTCAAGATATAACTGATCAGATGGAAAAAGTTGTAAAAGTATTAATTTTAAAAAGCACAGAAGCATAAAAGTATATGCTGCATCTTTCACTTACTTAGTGTGCCCATGAGTGATTTACCACTGACTCTCAGTTTTCTCATAATCCTATAAAATGAGGGACACCTGGGTAGCTCAGTGGTTGAGCATCTGCCTTTGGTTCAGGGATCGAGTCCCACATCAGGCTTCCTGCATGGAGCCTGCTTCTCCCTCGGCCTATGTCTCTGCCTCTGTGTCTCTCATGAATAAATAAATATATTTTTTAAAAATCCTATAAAATGAGCCAATCTGTAAAGGTTGGCAAAATTAAATGATTTAAATGAAATTATTAGTGCTTTGTAGATGTTCAAAACTGTTAGGTTAACAGTGCCAATATCCACATATGTATCTGTCTATATATGAAAGCATCTCTCAGAAGAGTACACTGGAAAAATCACAGATTTTTTTAACAGAGACTTGAGTGCAGAGTCTTGATTCTGCAATCCCCCAAATGTGTAACTTCAGACAGGTAACAGATTTTCCACATTTCACATTCTACATTTGAATACCATGGGTGGTGCTCAAGCTCAGTGATAACTGCAGAGGGTATCAAGGTTTATGGGCTGACTGCTTTCACTTACATAGATGATCCCAAACAAAGGAGATGTTGTAGCTGGGATTTCTTTTTTTCTGTCTTTTTACTGTCTGTAGTGGACATCTGTCACGTAAAATAGATGAATCCCAACTCTTTTATATGTTTGGGGAAAGAATGCCCCATTTCTTCAGTCTTGGCTGAGATCCAAGATCACAAGGAGCTGAATATGTTGGATACTTATTTCCCCAGCCTCCTCCTCCTTTGCCCCCAGGGTGAAGTATGTAACCTTGACTCTGCCAATCAAAGCACCAGACTTAGATTCCGGAACTGGGACACAGGAGAGCAAAGGTCTGGGGAGTTCACATTCTCTCTCCCTGGCAATGCCTATAGTAGCAAATTCCTGACGCCGAAGCAGCTGTACTGCAAACTGTCACGTCTGGTGATTAGAGGAGTGAGAGCAGCCACCTCCTCATGGATGGTTTTGCAGCCCTTCCAGTGACTTTATGAGCTAACCAAGATCCTTAATAAGTGTCTCGTTGCTTACCACTAAGAACCTGACTGGTGTCCTGCAGTGTCTTAATATTATTGGTATCTCTCCCACCATCCTGAATCCTGCCTTAATCTATGTCCAGAAGAAATATGGTTCTATGTGATAAGAATGTGCAATTGTGATCATAGAACTGTGAAAAGGAACAACAGGAGTCACAGGGAGTTGGAAGGGTACAGAAAGATCAGAGTCTGGTGAATGACTCTGAAAAGGGGGTCTCTAGAAATTAAAATTGGACCCTGCAAAAGTTTAGGAAAGGAGTAAATTTCACTCAGGGACCTTACTTCCTCTCCTAAGGAAGGAATTAGTGTGTTTTGGGTTGTGCACAGGATAGTTGTATTATGTTAGGTGGAACTATGACCACCTTAATGTCTTTTCTTAGAGATTAAGTGCGGCTTAAGGAGGTGGGTATGAGTGCCAACCTGACAAGGGATGGACTAGTGATGGTGAATTCCATGTGTCAACTTGACCAGAATAGGGGGTAGTCAGATAGGTAGTAAACCATTTCTGGATGTGTCTGTGAAGGTGTTTCTGGAAGAGAGTAGCATTTCAATCACCAGCCTGAGTGAAGAAGATCACTTTCACCAATGCAGGTGCACATGATCCTACCCAGCCCCCACCCCAGCCCCAGAGAGCCTGAATAAAACAAAAAGGCAGAGGAAGGGAGAATTTGCACTCTGCCTAAATTGGGACATCCAACTTCTCACAACCTTGGGCAAGCCTCTAGTTCCAGGGCCTTCAGATTTGAACTGAATTATACGATGATCTTTCCTGGTTTTCCAGCTTGCAGATAGCAAGACTGAGGGCCTACTCAGCATTAATAACCTCATAAGCCAACTCCTATAATAAATCTCCATATATATGTATATGTATATACATGTATATGCACAAGTATATATGTGTGTGTGTGTGTAGAAACATATTTCTCTAGAGAAGCCTAATACAGAGCACTTAGAAAATCTTCACAAGCTAAAATATTAATTCCACAAGGCTTAAGTGATTCCCTCATTGCAACTGAAGAGAAGTCTCTAGAGGTTTGCCACTAGGCTTATTCCATTGCTGGTCTTTTTTTTTTTTTTTTTTTTAAGATTTTATTTATTCATTCATGAGAGACACGGGGAGAGACAGAGAGAGAGAGGCAGAGACACAGGCAGAGGGAGAAGCAGGCTCCATGCAGGGAGCCCGACGTGGGACTCAATCCTGGGACTCCAGGATCACGCCCTGGGCTGAAGGCAGGGGCTAATCCACTGAACCACCCAGGATCCCCATTGCTGGTCTTTTAAGGGTTTTATCTGATAGAGGTGAGATACTGAAGGCCTGCTGATGAAACTTCTGGATGACACACAGAAGAGAGCTAAGATCACTATAGCAATAATGCTTATAAACGAGTCAGTCCCCATGGCATCCAACAATGGGTTAAGCAAGTAGATTGCCCCCAGTGAACTATACTAACCAAGTTTGGAGGTTATAACTTTATAATAGCTTTTCAATGCTTCATCACTGTATTTGGGCTAATATATTATGTCATGAGCATTCACCAGGTTAATATACGTAAAGTGATTAGAATAGAACTTCGTACATAATTTGTGTTTGAAATGTGCTTGTTACTAAATTGTTATTGTTATTAGAGCTAGCTTAAAAAGACCTGGCTTTACATTCACAAGTGTAGGTGGCTGTAAAAGATCTTAATAAATTTCATAGGTACCATAGTTGCAGTTCCCTGAGCACAGTATCATTCAGCCTGAAGGGGAGGTGGCATTACTGAGAGAATTGCTATGGGGTGGAGGACACATAATGAGAATGGTTCCAGAAACAAAACTTGCCAAAAGACACACACATCATATAGAAGCTCATGTTGCTCCCTGCACCTGACGAGTATTTGATAAATAACTGTTGACTGAATAAAAAAAAAGCACACATTAGTTGAATAGCTTAGAGTGCATAGGCCATGAGAGAGAACACTGAGCAAGGCAAAAGCCATGGTGCATGTATGTATGAGGCCAACTAGAGTGAGCTTGTCTTGACTAGAGTGGATGAAGTATTAGAAAGTAGAAAGAGTGGGATAGAGAAAATAGATTAATAAAAATAATGAGCCAACTAGAATTTAAATAAAAATTTGAAGGAAACAAATAATTCATGATCATAAATGCCAAAAAAATAAGTTTGGACTTGAATCTTGGTTCTTAAGGGAAGGGAAGGGAATAATGAGAATGATGTTTTAGGAAGATTTTGGCATTCGCAGGGCAACTTGGTAAAGGAGTTGCAGTGATAAGCGAAGTCAAGAGCATGCTCTTTCAGAAATTCTAAAGCATGTGTTGAGATAGAGTCCAGATGTAAAATATTTCATTACTTTAAATGATAACTCAATTCCATTAAATTTTATTTCAAAGCCAGAGTGTTATTCATATGTACTATCATTTCCGAGTGCTTATAAATTAAGTAAGATATGCCCTAATCTGTTAGGACAATGAAGCTCTCTAAATTGTCCATTTCTTTGGTTATGGTCAAAAAACCTTTTCATAGCTTCAGATACAAAAAAACTCCATTTAGTTGAGAAATTAAACCACTGAATAAGTAGTCAGGCCTGACCAGGAGAAACATGTATTGTGTTAAGAGAATCTGGAGGTAAAATCTTCAAGCACCAAAAAGTGTTTTTCAGCTTGCAATCTACTTACATGAAGTTTTTTATATATGTCTATCCATAACAGAGAAAGGTGATATCAAATGATGTATTTATTATAGATTAGCACTAGTTATGAAGATTAAGATTTTATTTTTTAAGATTTTATTTATTCATGAGAGACACACAGAGAGAAAGAGGCAGAGACATAGGCAGAGGGAGAAGCAGGCTCCATGTAGGGAGCCTGACATGGGACTTGATCCTGGGTCTCCAGGATCATGCCCTGGACTGAAGGCGGTGCTAAATTGCTGAGCCACCCAGGCTGCCCTGAATATTAAGATTTTAAATATTTTAAAACCATGCCAATAAAATAGAATATCAAAATTTTCATTCCTTTTAGCTGCTTCTAAAATACAAACTGCTTTTTTCCTAGAATTCAAACTAACACAATTGTTGAATTTTTTACTTAGACGCAAACCCTTGGATTCATCATTAATTTCTAGATTTGTTGCATATCCAATCCATTAGCAGAAGGATTCTACTTTCAAAATATATCCCAAATCCTGACACTTCTCACCACCCCCTCCACCAACACCTTATCTGAGCCACCATCATCTCTCAACAATTGCAAAGCCTTCATAGGCCTGCTCCTATGCTGCCCCCTTTTAATCAATTTTCAGAAGAGCTAGAGTAATTGTGATAAGACTCCTTCTCTCCCACATTCTGTTCTCTAGGCAAGTCAAACACAAACATGACTCAGGGCCTTTACACTCGTCAATCCCACTATATGAAACTTTCTTGCCCCCAGATATCCAAATAGTTTAAGATGCCCCTCTTCCTCTGAGTATTTACTCTGATGTAAGCTTTTTGGTGACCAACATGATAAAATTGGACACATCTCTTCAATATTTCTTCTCCATCTTTCTTTCTCCATAGCAGTATATATTTCATATACATACCATATGTTTATTGTCTAGAATAAAGTTCTAAATGGGCAGAGATTTTGTCTTTTATTCATTGCTATATACTCAGTGCTTACTATATTGTAAGCATCCAATAAATAGAGTTTGAATCAATGAATTAGTATTAATTTCAGTGTAATTCAGTATGTTATCAATTGTTCATGACAATAGATCAGAAACAACAAAGAAAGATCAGGTCCTTTAAATGCCACTGATACTGTGAAAGTCAGGAAGATAACATCCTGGCTTGAGAACATACATTTAATAATCAGATAGGTGGCAACACCACCTCCACCACCTTCTGGCCACATTGGAGAGGGAATGTTATGCAATCTCCCTGTATTCTGTATCACACACAGAAAAATAGGTGATAGCTCTTGGATTATCAAAAAGGTTGAATGCAGTATGCTTATAAGTGCTTAACATAGTGATTTGTAACCATCATTACATAACATCATTATAACCACATGATTATTATAGTAAGAAAATGGATAGATTAATCCTTTGGGTTTTTCCTTGTTTACTCACCTGACCCAGTCAGCCCAAGTATACCTGAACTGAATGTATGAGGTGCTAAACTTCTTTCAGATTACACCTTTAAAATAAATGGTAGGGTATTAGAACTGTTCTATATTTTTACTGTGGTGGTGGTTATATTACTGTATGCATCTATCAAAACTCAGAACTATACAATGAAAAGGGTAAATTTCACTGTAAGTTTTGACATTTCAAAATAAAAAGGGGAGTATTACTGCAAATGCATGAAACTGATCACAATGGTTAGAATTAATTACTTGGCTCCCCACAATGAGGAGCAAAAACCATGAGGGGGAAAAATCTAGTGACATCAGAGGTAGAGAATTTCCCCGTCAATGCATAGAAGATACAAAACACCTCATTCCTGGTAAAAACAACTATTTCAAAACAAAACATGTGCTAGCATTGCAAAGCAATGCATTGCCTCTCATCTCTTATACTAAGGAAAAAGGTGGCAGTTTTAAGCCTTGACCCAAATATATAAAATACATGTATAATGTTACAGTTCCCAATGCTTTGGAGGCAAATATAAATTAATCTAAAAATAGTTCTGAAATGTAATATCATTCAAACATTCATGGTTATATGCTAAAGCAATACATCCAAATTTTTACTATACCTTTGATGAATTAACTAGTGACCCACAGTTAGGAAAAACTTCTAGACTTTTTTTTTTAATTTTTATTTATTTATGATAGTCACACACACACACACACACACACACACAGAGAGAGAGAGAGGCAGAGACACAGGCAGAGGGAGAAGCAGGCTCCATGCACCGGGAGCCCGATGTGGGATTCGATCCCGGGTCTCCAGGATCGCGCCCTGGGCCAAAGGCAGGCGCCAAACCGCTGCGCCACCCAGGGATCCCATAAAACTTCTAGACTTTAATAATATTGACGAGCCTAATGAAACTTACACAAATATGCATGAATGAGAACAGAATAAAAAACAATGTGTTTATATGTGTTCATAGTTCAAATGATCTAGTTTCCTCAAACATGAAAGCAGCTATACTTTCTGATGTGGCAATATACAATGTGGTCAACAGAGAGGAGAGAAATCCAAATCTTTATTTTTAAAAGAGATTATATTTCAAGATATACTTCCATTTAGGGATCCCTGGATGGCGCAGCGGTTTGGCGCCTGCCTTTGGCCCCGGGCGCGATCCTAGAGACCCGGGATCGAATCCCACGTCAGGCTCCCGGTGCATGGAGCCTGCTTCTCCCTCTGCCTATGTCTCTGCCCCCCTCTCTCTCTCTCTCTCTGTGTGACTATCATAAATTAATTAATTAATTAATACCTTTAAAAAATAAACTTCATTTAACACATTTATTAGTAATTTTCCCTAAATACTGGCATGCTGACTAGCTGCCATAGAAAGAACAATTGAAAGTTATTGGCTTAAAACTAATAATCAAAATTTGTAGAAAATTTCTCATTGGTATGTACCTTAAAAGAAAATCAACAATTGGAGTTTCTAATTCCTGTTTAATGACTCAAGCCAAGATTATTCAGAGATTTAGCTAGATGTGCTAAAAAAAATATGGCAGAAACAGGGCCCATTTAAATTAAATTTGAACAGCTGTCTGTGGTGTCTAGACCATAAATGATACTGTTTTTCAAAAACAAAATGCTAAATGGTTAAGTATTTCCAGGGCCTAAGAAAGAGGCACAAAGTGAACTCATTTCTTTGTAAGCTATTAGAGTTCCCCAGATATTTCTAAACACCTGTTTTAAGGAAATATTTTCTCTGTTTAAATGTGAAAAGATTCAAGTCAAGAAATAAGGTCACTATGACATGGGCTTGAATTCCTCCACTAATATGTGTAGTAGGGTAATTGGCAAGGGAAGAATTTTTTTTTTCTAGAGAAAGTAGTCCAAATGCAATTTAATAAAAGGCAGATGGCATTTGGAGAAAGTTAGTTGATGGTTAGAATTATGAAAAATATGCAGTTCATTTTTATTGTGAAAATGATTTGTAAACACCAGGTCAAGTATAATTTTTGTATTTCAAACCACTGAGATTAATACAAAGCAGAGTAGTCGATGGGCAATCCTGCTCCTTGTGATGAAAAATTATTAGATTAGCTCCACTGGCAGTGACATCAAGAGCTTCTAGACAAACCAGAATCTGCTATGGTGTGGTGATGATTTAAGATGACTTCAAAGCAGAGATGACACATGAATATGAAAATAGAAGTAGGGTCCTCATGGCTCCTATGAGATCTTATTCTATCCAGAATGGAATAGCACCTAAAAGTTAAGTATTGTGCATATTTCTGGTTTCCACCAATTACAAGAGGCATGGTCAATTTGCACAATATTCAAAGCAAATCAATACATATAATTAAAGAGGTAGGAAACAAGGCCTATGGGCAAAGGTAAAAGAAACTGGAACCAACTTATTTGCCTCCTGCAGGGCAGTAGAGTAGCACCCTGTATCATTTACATCACTCAGAAATGAGTACAATATACCAGGTGAAATAAGTCCTCTGTAAAAACCTGTTGGTTGGCCAAATGGGGAAAGAGGGAGGAAAATGATATGGCAACAGTGTTCAGATAATAAAATAGTAATAAAACTACCACCTTTCATTTATTTTTTTTTCTTTTTTGAGATAGAAAAAGCAGTGGAAGGGCAGAGGGAGAGGGGGAGAGAATCTTAAGCAATCTCCATGCCCAGCACAGAGCCCAATGCAGGGCTTGATCTCACAACCCTGAGATCATGACCTGAGCCAAAATCAAGAGTCAGACACTTAACCAACTGAGCCACCCAGGTCACCCCAAGGGTTGTTATTTTTAAAAATGGTAACCAGTTGTCACCACCCAGTAGATAGAGCAAAGGAAGAAGGCAAAAACTCTTCAGGATAGGTTAGGGTTCATTTATAGGGTCACCAACTTGTTCCAAGGTTTAGCAATGAAAATCCCAACTAGAGAAACTCATAACTCCTGGGAAAACCGGAGCAGTAGGTCATCTGACATCATGAATGCTTAAGACAGGAGATGGGGAAGACTGGGAGAAGTTAGATAAATCCCATCTGAATGGAAGAGATAAATTAAATGTCCTTTCATGAGGCTTTCCAGCCATATGATTCTACTAGTATCACAATCACCGCAGTTATTAATTATCAGGAGCAGTAATGATAGTGATAAAAGTAATAATAATTTTATTTTCTACCTGTCAAAGTGAGTTTATGCTAACATTAGCTCACTGAAACCCCATTAAATCCCATTAAAAAAAGCTGAGCATAAGAGCTAAGCACATCCCCCAAAGTCATAAGGACATAAATGTGAACCACAAAAATGGAGTATAACTATTACTTGTAGTTGCATAACAAGCCAGTCTATGCTCGCTCATGCTTGAGGTTGATCAGGCCAAATAAAACAGAGCCGAGTGGTTAACAGGTCTGGGTATGCAGGTTTGGGTATGAGGGCTTATTACTGATAAAACAGCCCTGGACAAACGACAAACCTCTCTAAGCATCTGTTTCTTCATCTATAAAATGGAGATAATATCACTACCCACTCATAAGAAGTTTATAAGACTTTCTTTAGTGAGCCTTACTGCATAGCAATACCATAATGGAAACCACATCTATGAAACAAGAACATAATTGGGTTCAGGAGCTGAGGTCTCTGGTTATAATAGGCGACATTTTTAATCATTTCTATGTGCCAGAGACTTTCCCAGCATTTACCATGTATTACACATTGAGTATAACAATTCTGAGGATTATTATTCTCATCCTTACTTTATAAATTAGAGAACTGAAGTACAGGGAGTTTAAGTACTTTGCCCCAGATTACCTAGGCAGAAAGCAGTAGAGTTCATGTTCAAACCTGGGTAATGAAATCCCATAACCTGTACTCAACACTATACTGTCCCTGGTGTACTTTCAAATGACCCATGAAGGTATGTGTGGACTGTGTACCATTTAAAAAAAATACATAAATACAACTTCTAAAATAACTTTTAGTGGCAGTGAGGTCAAGGTTACATTCTCTGACGAGAACTTAAGTATTTTGCTGATTGTAAGAATGAAATATTCAGACCTTCAGACACAATTTGAAGTGATAAGTACCTCCAGTCCAGTTTCATCTGATCTGAAACTCATTTTTATTAGCACTATGTACTGTGTACTCTATGTCTAAATAACCATGTGATAGGTTTGGATATTTCAGATTCAGTTAGCTCACTACTTCGTGAAACAAGCTACTCCTGATGATAGGTAAGCTTTAGGAGGATTTTTATGATACAAATTGGTTCAACTTTCAAAAAGGGAGTAGTTTATAATGGACTAAGCTTTTCCCAGATAATTGTAAACTCTCAATAATATATAAATATAAAAAACACTATTTGGAGACAGTGAAGAGTGAAAGCAGAATAAAATGATGGGAGAGGATTGGAAACTCAAAGAGAAGTACACAAGGTAAAATGTACCTTTATATGGCTTTTCACTTACGTTGTCTCTTGCCCATTTGTCCTGGGGAGGCTAGAACTCAAGTAGAAAGCTGTAATCTTATTATCTTGAGAACTTCAAAGTCTGATTGTCAGAAAGGGAGTAGAGGAAGGGAGGAAAAAACCTCATAAATAATTGAGCAAAAGAAAAGGAATAGAAAGATCTTCATGGATTTACTGGTGAAGGCTGTCAAACATCTGAGGACACAATAATAGTAATCCCACACAAAATCCTTCAGAAAAGAAAGAAAACACTTCACAACTTGTGTAGGCCAGTCTGAATATTCACAAAATATTAGTAAATGAAATCCATGAATATATAAAATGGATAATTACATCATGAGCAAGTGGAGATTCATTACAGTAATGTAAGGTTGGTTCAACATTCAGTATATAATCACTGTATTTTACTGTATCAACAGACTAAACATGAAAAAAAAATATGATCAGAAATATACAGAGTAAGCATCTGACAAAATTCAAAATCCATTCTTGACAAAAAGTCTCAGCAACCTTCAATAGAAGCTTTCTCGATATGATAAAGAACTCTCACAGAAAACCTATAGTTAACATCATAGTTAGCAGGTATACATTAAATGCCTTCCCCCCTGAGATATGGAGAAATATCTGCCATCACCACTTCTTTTCAACATTAAAGTTTAAAATGTAATAAGTCAAATAAAAAACAAGAACAAAAACCCTGTATTTATTGACAATAATTACTTATGTAGAAAATCCTAAGAGGTCTACAAAACATATATCATACCCCAAAATTAAATTTAGCAAGGTCACAAGATACAAGGACATTAAAAAAAATCAATTGCATTTCTCTATTCTAAAAACAATTGGAAGATATAAACTTTAAAAACTATGCTATTCATAAGTGTACTTTAAAAACAATACTTAGGAATAAATTTACTAAAAACTTCAAGACCTCTACACTAAAAATATAAAAAGCATTTCTCAGAGAAATTGGAGAAAGTGAACATAAATGCAAAGATAAACCATGTTCATGGATTGCAAAATTCAATATTAGCATGGTGCCAATTTCCCTAAGTTTATCTATACATTTATGCCTATTCAAATAAAAATTCTGACAGCCTTTTTAAGTAGAATGTTACAAGGTAATTCAAAACTTAAATGGGAATACAAAGACCCTAAAATACCAAAAATAATTTTCAAGTAGAAGAACAGAGGAGAAGGGCTTATGCTACAGCTACGATAATAAAGATGTGGGTTTGGGGATAGGACACACAGATCTCCCTGAAGCAGAATGGAGGCTTTAGAAGTAGACTCAATTATACAGTCAAGTGCTTTTCAACAAAAGGTCAAGGTGATTCAATGGGGGAAAAGAATCTTTTCTGACTACTCATATGGGAAAAATAAATCTTGACCATCACTTCACAATGCAAAAATTAATTTAGATGGACAATAGACAAAGACAAAACTGTAAATCTTCCAAAATAAAATATTTGATTTTTCATAACTTTGTCATAGACTACTTTTCCTAGATAGAATAAAATAATCATAAAAGAAAGTATGAGTACATTAAACCTCAAAGTTAAAAACTCTATCAAAAGTCATCAAGAAGGGATCCCTGGGTGGCGCAGCGGTTTGGTGCCTGCCTTTGGCCCAGGGCCCGATCCTGGAGACCCAGGATCGAATCCCACTTTGGGCTCCCGGCCTGCTTCTCGCTCTGCCTATGTCTCTGCCTCTCTCTCTCTCTCTCTCTCTGTGTGATTATCATAAATAAATAAAAAATTTTAAAAAAAAGTCATCAAGAAAATGGATAGCCAACCACTGAGAGAAAATATTCACAAAACATATCTTGACAAAAGACTTGTCAATAAAAATTGTCAAAGGACTTAGACTCTTCACAAAAGAAGATATACAATTGACCAACAGGCACATAAAAAGGTACTCAACATAATTTCTCATCAGGGAAATGCATATTAAATGAGCTACTGAATATTAAATTGAGGGAGGAGCTACCATTACACAACACTAAAATGGTTAAATTAGAAACTCTGACAATATCAACTGTGAATGAGATTGTGAAACATGAGAATTTTCGTAGTTTGTGTTGGGGAGATGGGGGTGAGGGGATGCACATATAATGGAACCAGTTTAGAAAATTGTCAGTGTCCCATAACGTTAAGCACATATGTACCTTCTACCCACCCATCCCCATTCTAGATAATTACCTTAGAGTGAAAACATATGAACATTCAGTACTGGTTTTCTTTGTATGAATGAACATAATAGCTTTATTTATAAAAAGCTCAAACTGGAATTGACTCAAATGTCTATCAACAAAAAAATAAACCATGTGTGGTATTTTTATGAATATTACTCTGCAAGAAAAAAGAGTGAGCTTGTGATAAATAACAGCATGGGTGGATCTCATGTCCAACACCCTAAGTGGAAGAAGCCAGTCACAAAGGAATATGTCTTATGAGATTCCATATATATGAAGTTCTCCCACAAATAAAGCTGTTCTATGAAAATAACAACAACAACAACAAAACACCAGAAAAGTGAGTAAATTGACTAAAGTGGCATAGAGGAGCTCTCCAGGGTGATGGAAAGGTTGTAATCTGTACGTGTTATGGGCGATGCATCCATTTATGTATTTGTCAAAAGCACAAATATACTATACCATATGCAAGTTTGTTTACTTTTACATAAAATGTTTTTTTTTTCTTTCTTTCAGATTTTTCCTTCCTGTAACTTCATTCACAATGATATACTAGACTCAGTGGTCTAGTAATGTGAAAGTGAGTTTCAACTTGAGAGCTAATTTGGGTCTGTTGGCAATGGCTACCTACAGAAAGAACCTGAGTCTGTGTCCAATCCCTATGAGAAATTGGAGATTAATGGCTTTGAATTATTAACACTATCAGGCAAACAGGGAACAGTGATGAATGGTGGCCCAGCCCATTCACCATCTTCAATTCTTATATCATCAAATACCATATTCATGGTCTACAGAATGGGACCTTTATATGGCCTTGCAATATAAATATCATCAAGTCAACATAGGAGGCATTACCACACATTGAGTTTTCTTCACATTACGTTTGTAGAGCAAACGGAAGATGAAATGTTATGGGGCAAGGGACACTGTATTACCTCAGATTTGAAATTACCAATCACTTCTTTTATTCATTTTATGTACAATACATACTACATAAAATGTATACATGTATTATGAACAATAAAAAAATGAACACCCATTATCTACTACTCTGCTTAAGAAATCCAATGATATTTCACTAGTGAAGCTCCTGGGTTCTCCTTCCTATGATATTTAACTCATCATTCCAAAGTAAATACTGAATTGTGTGTTAACTATCCACAACATAGTATGCATCTTAAACCATATGTTGGTGAATATGTTTCTGCACTTAATTGGTACTATCTTCTATAATTTACTGTCTTTTACCCAACATTATGTCCCTGAATTGAATTCATGTTGACATGAGTAGCTAGCTATAACTCGTTAATATTTACTGCCATAAATAATTCTATGCTATTGCACTTTATCCATTCTCTGCAAAGGAATTACTTGTGTTGCTTCCAGTTTGTGAATACAACTAAGGCTGCTATAACAGTGAAAATGTGCAAGAGTTTTGAGAATGTTTCATAGAAGCTCATTCCCAGGCCATGAGCCAATAGTTCATAATACCAAATTGTTGTCCAAAGTGATTGTACCAATTTACACATCCATCAGTTGCATATAAGAGATTAACAAACATGACATTGTCCAATGTCTTAATGTTTGCCAATCTAGAGGATGGAAAATACTTCATTGTAGTTTTAATTTTGCATTTCATATTACCGATGAGGTATATATTCATATATTTGTCGGTCACTTGTGTTTCTTCTTGTAAGTAAAGTTTATCTGTGTCTTACCCACATTTTCTAATGAGTTAACTTACAGGTGATTATCTTTTCTGGACCCAAATCCTTTGTTGGCTTTATGCTTGCAAATACTTTCCCCAGATTGTGGTATTTTTGTCCTTTTTTAATGATATCCTTTGATGAACAGATGTTTTTAATTTAAGTAGAGGTGAATTATAGATCTTTTCCTTTATGGTTTTTCCTTTCTGTGTCATGTTTAAGAAATATTTCCCTATCGTGAGGTCATAAAACTATTCTCCTATATTTCCTTCTAAAATTTTTTAGTTTTGTTTTTTACATTAATGTATTTAAAACATCTGGAATAAAGTTTTTAGTATAGTGTGAAATATCAATTTAATTTCATTTTTTTCCATATGGGTAACCAAAAATCCCAGTACAGTTTATTGAAAAGTTTATCTTTCTCTGCTGCTCTAGTGTTTTGCTCATTATATAACAAATTTCTAGATATAAATGGGTCACTTTCTAATATCTGTTTTAATATTACATTTATAAGTTGGTATAGCTTCATAATAACCTTGATATCTTTAAATCATCTCCCATTATTGTTCAGTCTTGGCTATTTTTGTTTTATTTCATATTTATCTAAGATTACTGTGTCAACTTCTATGAAAAATCTTATTAGTTCTTGAATTTTGATTCTACAAATAAATTTGTGTAGATGATTTTAAGTTACACCTTTCTATATGTTGCTAGTGCACAGAAATGGAATTCATTTTTCTATGTTAATTTCACACACACTAAACTTGACAACTTTTGTTATTTGTTATTTAGGGTATTTGTTAAGTTGCAGCAATACAACTTGAATGACTTGAAGAGATTTTCCAAATCAGCTAATAGAAATTTTATGCCTTATACATACTTAGGTTTATTAATCCATTCAGGACTGATATTTGTATATCCTGTTAGTGCCAAGTATGTTTTTATATAGACATCAGCAAGCCCAATATAATTTATTAATAAGTCCATTGTTCCCTACAGGAAATATCCCTATAAGGATGCCATCTTTATAAAATCGAGTTATCTATATGTTTGGGTCTCAAATCTATCTGTACCATTCATCTGTCTGTGTATATTTAAGAAAATGACATACTGTCTTAATTATTATAGTCTTGACAAAGGAAATCCTCTCACTTTGTTCTTCAAGATATATTTAAAAAGCCAGAAATGATGAAGATTAAGTAAATTTGAAATTTTTGTATCTTCCTGATAAGCTTTATAAAATTCCTTTTTGGCTCTGAGAATGTTTCACACCTAACATATGTATACTACTATACAATACAGATATTAGTTTTAAAAAATAAGTTGTCTTCTAATGACATGTCACTTTCTTTTTTTACTTTCAAATTTTTCATATTCTGAAGTATGTCTCCATTTAGCCACAGATTTTTAAAATCTAGCATAATAATCTTTGTCTTCTTACTGAAGTATTTTGTCTGTTTACATTTAACACAATCGCTCATGTCTTGGGGTTAAACCTACATTGTTAGACTTTTTATTTGACCTATATCTTCTTTATTTCTTTTCCTATTCTTCTTTTTGATTTTTTTCAGTTCAGGTATTTATTGAGATAATCATACATTCACCTGCAGTTGTAAGAAATGTAAAAATGTAAAAGGTCCTACACTTTTCCCAGTTTTCTCTAAAGACTATATATTCTCTAAAGACTATATTGCAAAACTATAGTATAAATATCACAACCAGCATATTGACATTGATATGATCCAATTTTATTCAAATTTCCACATTTGTGCTTGTGTGTATGTGTATTAAGTTCTATATAATTTTATCACTCATATCAACTTATATGTTCACTATAATCAAAATAATGAACAGTTCAGCACTACAAAGATCATCCACATTGCCCCTACCTCCATCCTTAATTCCTAGCCACCATTAATCTGCTCTCCATTTCTAAACTTTTGCCACTTTAAAAATAAAATGGCTATCCTTCTTCTAATGCTTCATTTTGCACCTTTGTATTGCTTTATTTCTGGCTTTTCTAGTCTGTTCCAATGATCTGTGGATCAGGTCCTTCCACCAATATCACAGTCTTTGACCACAGTAACCATATAACAAGCTTTAATATTGGGTAGTTTCCCGCCCCCCTCTCCCCACCCCGGCCTGCCCCCCCCCGCCCACACACACACACTCTTTATTCTTCTATCCCTTTCCATATGAACTTTAGTTTGTATCTACACAAAACATTTGATGGAGCTTCAATAGGAACTACACCAAACCTATAGATCAATATAGAAAGAATTGACATCTTTACTACATGTTAAGTAGTAGACATGTTTACATGTTAAGACTATTTTTGGTGTTTATAAACGTATTACATTGTGTAGCTTTTGAAGTGGTTGCTCTGGATACTATAATATTCACATGTAACAGTATACTGATACCAACATTTTACTACTTTGTGTGAAGTGTGGCAACTTCTATTTAGGGCTCCACTTTACTTGCTTTTAAGTATCATCCTTGGTATTGGATGATATTAGAATTTTTGGTTTAACCAAGTAGAATTCATAAAATTCATGAGAGAAAGGACAGTCTATATTACACATTTCTGTTTTTGTTATTCCGTCTTCATTCATGGTGTTCCAAGATTTCTTCTTTTATCATTTCCTTTCTATTTGAAGAACTTCCTTTAGCTAATCCTTAGGGGCAAGTCTATAACAACAGATTCATTTAGCTTTCCTTCTGAAAGTATTTTTATTTCTTTTTCTTCCTAAAAGATAATTTTACTAGATATAGAACTCATAATTGACAGTTCTTTTCTTTCAGCAATTGAAAAATGTTGTGGGTCTGAGAGCCAAGCCAGAGTCATTTCTGAAGTCCAGCAGGTGGGTGAAACAGACCACTCAGGTAGGTGTGTGCCAGAGGACTAGACTAGATAGGGACTGTTGTGGGTCTGAGAGCCAAGCCAGAGTCATTTCTGAAGTCCAGCAGGTGGGTGAAACAGACCACTCAGGTAGGTGTGTGCCAGAGGACTAGACTAGATAGGGACTAGAGGAATTGAACTGCAACACCCTCAAGATCTGGCCAGCCCCATCCTCATTGCACACATGGGGAAACAGGCTCAGGGAGAGGGGACTTCACCTGGGTCACAGTTGATGCTGTATGAAGCTGGGAGGGAGTCTAGATCCCTGACTTCATACCTGAGTTCCTCCCATGGAAGTGCTCAGGTACAGAGAGCCACCTCTGGAGTCCAGAAGACCCAGGGTCAGCCCTGACTGGGACAGTCCCCAACTCCCAGTTGGGTGACCCCTGCAAGTCTCTTCTTCCAGAGCCTCCTTTCCCTCCTGGCTTTTGTCTAAAGACACAGCACTTAGGTATTCAATAAATACTGGTTTAGACCTTGGTCTGGAAGGATAGGAAATAACTTATTTTAAATCTTCAGTGAAACTTATTTGTGACAATTTAAATATAAAATATAAAAAAGAAAAAAATGTCATGCCCCTTAAGACCTCCATGGGGCTGCCTGGGTGACTCAACAGTTGAGCATCTGCCTTTGGCTCAGGGAGTGATCCCGGGTCCGGGGATCGAGTCCCACATTGGGTTTCCTGCATGGAGTCTGCTTCTCCCTCTGCCTATGTCTCTGCCTCTGTGTCTCTTATGGATAAATAAATAAAATCTTAAAAAAAAAAAAACAAAAAACTTCTATGGTTGCAAAAAAGAAATCGGCCATTGTTCAAATTGGTATTATCTTATAGGTAATGCACTATTTCCTTTTGGCGGTTTTAAAATTTGTTTTTAGTTTTCAGAAGTTTAAGTATGAAGTGTCTTGGGATAAATTTCTTTGGGATTTTACTGTTTGAGATTTGCTCAGCTTCTTGGATCTACAAGTCTGTATCTTTCACCAAATTTTGAAAATTTTAGCTATTATTTTTTCAAATAGTCTTTCAGCCACATGCTGTCCTTTTCTGAGATTGCAAGGATACAAATATTGGGTCTTTGTCATTGTCTGGAAGGTCTCTAATTCATCTTAGTGTCAGCATTAATTGATTGACTTTTTCAAGTTGTGGTTGTTGGGTGGGTTTTTTTGTTTTTTGGTTCTTGCAAGAACAGGTAATTTTTTTTATTGTATAATGGACATTTTGTCTAATGCACTAGACTGAATATTGCTTACAGCATTTATTTTAGAAAGTAGTCACCCCATCCAGGTTTAGCATATGAGTCTTGGCCTATTTTTATGTACTGTGATTCCAACACTAGTTTGATTTTAAGGGCCTTTTCAGCGTTAGTTGGTTTTCTTGGTTTGTCTGATACTACTGGAGCATTCACCAGGATCTGGTGGTACTGCCTCATGGAGTAGAAAGGAATTCTATAAGCCAGGATGGCAGGTGCCCCCTGGTGGATAAGAGGTATATTTGAACACACACCCCCCTACCCCCCCATGTGCCCCTGGTGGTAGTTTATATTTTAATCCCATTTTTTCTTCCATCAGCTTTATACTTTACACACTTTTATGAATCTTAGTTTCCAGTTGTCCTAGAGATTACAAAATTCAAACTTCCCTTGTCAATGTCTATAAATTAGTATTTTTATGATGGAAGAACCTTAAGATTCTTTCATTACATTCACCTTCTCCTGACTTCTGTACTTTTTCATTTTATAATTCTAGATACATCCTAACCCCTTAAGACAGTATTTGTTCTTTCACAGTAACATTTGTTTACATTTATCAAATGTTTAACCTTTTTTAATTTTATACACCCCTATTTTTTTTTCTTCCCAAAGAATATCCTTTATTATTTCTTTGGCGTTCAAGATATGGTGAAGAATTCCCTCAGATTTTGTCTGAAAATTTCTTTAATCCACCTTTTTTTTTTTTTTTTTACAGAATATTTCCATTAAATATAGAATTCTAGATGGCATTATATTTTCTTTCAGCACTCAGAATATGTCATTCTATTGTTTTCTGCCTTCTATTTCTGCCTTCGATTACTTACGTTCTAAGAACACTGAAGTGTTATTGTTGCTCCTTTGCACCCAGTGACTATTGGTAAAATTATCTTAGTCATTACCAAAAAATAGAAATTAATCATAATTTCAATGATCTTATTTCCATATTTTATTTTAATAGTATCAGATTTTTTTCCAATTTCATCTTTTATTTACTTAATGTCATACATAATTGTTTTATATTATCTTTCAGATCATTCCAGTATCTAAAGTCCTTGAAGGCATAAATATACTATTTTTCCTAACTCTTGTCACTTGTTTCCTCCTCTTGTTTTGGTAATTTATTTTTTTATTTTAATTTGTAGAAATCTATAGAAGTCTGAGTCTAGGATACTTTTCAGTAAAGAGGCTTGTATTTGTCTACTGGATAGAAAGATTACCCTTTCTATCTGAAATGATCTTTAGAGCTTAGAGTTTGTGAATTACACTGGAAATATAACATAATTCTCTTGAGAGCCTAGTTGGAGACATAAATTTTTTGCTTTGAGCAAGTAGATTTTAATTTTTTTTTTTATTTTTTAAATGGCCACATTTTTCACTGAGGATGTAGTCCCTTCAAGAGGCCCAGGATTATGTTAAGGTCTTAAATTCAGCTGATCCCCTTCCAGATCCACATGGTTTCTCCCCTTTTCTCTCATGTCCATTAATATTCAAACTCTAATTCCTTGATTTTGACTTTTCTTCCAAGGCAGTTCAAGCTGTTTCTTCTACCTACCATTCTTGTTTCAGCTAATTTATGCTTACTATATTTGCTTTCCTTTTATGTGGGCACCTTGGGGGTTTCTCTTCTTTATGATGTAAGCAATAGGTGTAAAAGTATTTTTGCTGTTAGTGCTGTTTATCTACATATTTCTCAGTGTGAGGATTTTTTAGAACCTGTAATCCATCCATACTGCTAAAAGGAGTCACATATATCAAGTAACTTTCTTAAAATTTCATCACATGACAAAAGTTTTAACTTGGTTCATCTCTTTTTACTGGTGCTTCAGAAAATGCAATGGAGTAAGAAAAATCTGTTGGTCTTTTAGGTTAGACTTAGAACACTATGAGAGGAATCCAGCTTCAACTCTTCCAAGTAATACCATAAAGGCCCTAACATAAAGTAAGGGGGGACAAAAAGTACACCAAAAAAGGATTTTCATAATCTGAAGATTCTCATAATTCTAAACACTCCAAAATGGACTATTTCTAGGGCTTCCATCTCAGGTCCTTCAGCTGGTGAAACAACATACACACCAATTCCTCACATCAACTTCATGAGTGAAATTTCTAATAGAATTTCTTTCCATTTGCCGGCCAAATTGTTCTTTCCTCACTGCTATTATAAACTGCACATGATGATTTAATATCCATGCCATAGCTCATTTAGATACAAATTCTTGGCATTACCAATGACCCCCTTAAATATCTTTTTTCCCCATTCTAATTGTCCTTTTTGTTCCTTTCATAGGCACAGGAGTACAATACATATAACTACTTATAGCTTACCATGAGTCACTTCTAAAAACCAAGTATTCTAGTTGGAATTAATGTCTGTAACTGCTTACTAAGTAGACAAAATCAAATGCAAGCTTCTTGTATCTCTCTTGCAATGAGAGAGAAGGAAAATACACAAACATCTGCTACAGTCAGAGCAAACTGAAAACCTCTAGAGATTAACTGTATTAGATACCAACTTGGAAAAATATCAATATGAGATGTTTAGAAAAATGAAATTCTGAGTTGCTACCCAGCTTCCTTGAGAAAATGTTTTGTCAATTCAAATATAAATACATGTGGTAATAATCAATGCCTATGGCTTTTCTAGATTACTATTAAATACTCATTCTAAAATTAATGCATTTATTTTTATTGGTGTACTTAATTTAAAACTTCTGTTGTTTAAAATTCTAGTTGTTAAAATGTAGACCTTTAGGCACTTCAAATAAAGAGTATTAGCAGAATATAAAGAGTAAAGGGGAAAGTGAGAAAAAAAAAGAGTAAAAATGTGAAAGAAAAAGAAGAGAAAACATAAAATGGAAAAAAAAAAGCATTGTGGGCAGAGAAGTAGTATCAAAGTAAGAAAAAGTGGGAAGTTTAGAAGCAACAGACATGGCTAAATTATGTTAGGTGTATAGATTAGTAATCTATATGTAAATCACTACCACATCTACTTCTAAAAATTATACCTTTAATGTGAGCTCCATATTGAGGTTTATAATACTTTTTATATGGTCCCACTGGAAGAATCAGAGGTCTCTCTTAATCAAACCTAACTCACTCCCTAACTCACTCTTCTCCCCCAAATATATATCTAAACCTGATGCACCCAGTATTTCTTATCAGAGTATATAGTATCCCCTAGTCATCTTCTAGTCTGATGCAGCAAATCCTGTTTTCTTTTTCTCCTTCCAGTTAGGTATGGCCATATGACTGACTATCAATAGTATCTGAACTAAAATGATTTATGTCACTTCCAGATTTTAATCTTATATATTCTTGCTCTTCCTTAGTCTGACAGCCAGATGCATAGAACCCCATGAAAGATTCAAGCTCTAGGAAGGCAGAAGCACTAAAAGGAAGCAGCATGGATACCTGAATGACTGCTTTAAATAGAGTCCTTCCCTATGGCAGGCTCTTACTAAACTGACACATGAGCAAGAACTAAACTTCTGTTTTGAGGCATTGAGTTGAGAGATTTTACACAGGGTTGCCTGCCCAAGTAAAATGTTATCTTAAGTGAGGAATTCTGATAAACACCAAAAAGGCATGGCATTGGCTTACTGATTGGAAACCAAGCAGTAAAGAAACAGCTGACATAAGTTCAAAAAAAAAAAAAAAAAAGATAGTGACATATTGGATCACACAATTGCAAAACAATAAAACTGTTGCCTATCTTCCACATGACAACAAAATCTCAAGATCTAGAAGTAGCTAGAAAGAATCAGAATATCCTGTGTTACCTGCTACTGTCTTCGTTAGGCAAGGTATTATAAGAAAGTGATGCACTTTAAAAAGAATTGGCTTGTTTCAAGCAAAAATAGAAGATAGCATAGAAGTTTAGAAAAATTTATGGCTACTAAACCTTTAATAATAAAATATTGAGAAACGCTTCAAGAAAAAAAAAAATCCAGTAATACTACCCAAACAAAATAACTCAACTTTATAGCAAAGATTGGTTAAGGGTCCTAAACTCCAACCCATGTTTACTGTCTCAGCCTCAGGTTGCCTCTGTTATGTTCAGTGAGAAATGTGAGAGAAAATCATTTTAAAAGGAAAAATAAAAGCAAATATGAGAACTAGTGTAGAAAAGAACTAAGAAAAGGTATGGTTATTGGCATATGAAACTGACTGGAAATACTAAGATCAGTAGCCTACTACTCTGAGGGAACTATACTGACAAAGAAATTGCAAATCTGGTGGGAGTGAATGGGTGACGGCATTGGGGGTTATTCTATATGTTAGTAAATTGAACACCAATAAAAAATAAATTAAAAAAATAATAAAAATAAAAAAAAAAGAAATTGCAAATCTGTTCTAAGACATCCCTCAAGTAAGAATGAGCAGTGAAAGCCATGTCTCCTTCAAGACATACTCTCCAACATCTACTTCAGATGTGGTTAAGGAAGATATGGACAGGCAACCATCTCGCAGAGGACAGAACCAGGGAATTTCTCCAAGAGAACAGAACTGGGACTTATTAAGGAAATGCCTCTATCTCCAGAATGGGAAACATTTCATAATATCTACCCAGTGAATTTGAGTTGCTATACACCAGTGACTATGTATTAACCATTTGTCTATTTCTTAATGGAAATGTTTATGGTGCCTATGTTGCACCAGTGTATGGGAGAGGGAGGGTAGAAAATTTGCTATTTTAGATCATAAGTCACCAAACTAATGAGGCATTACATCTCTCACTGTAAATCACCTGGGAGAGTGCGCTTTGATCAGAATGAATTACTAGATGGAACTTTAGGTTGACTCACTTGCAAAAGAGAGGTCTCCTATGCAAGAAAGGAATAGTGAAAAATACAGTTGGTGGTTAGAAAGGCAGACTGTGCTGGTATCTTCAGCAAAGTTCAATTTCTTCTCCCGGACACCCAAGCTATATTTCCCAGGATCCTTTGCACTTAAGTGTAGCCATATGAATCAGTCTGGACTAATAGGAATAGAACAGAAATGATACATATAATTTCCTTGTCTAGATACTAACAATCTCCTTACAATCTTCCACACTGTTTTTCTGTATCCACAAGCTGGACCAAGTATTAGAGAAGGATTCTGAGGCCCTGTGGGAGTGTGTAGCCATGAAATGGAAGTAGTTTGGTTCCCTGAGTGACTGTATGGAACAGTGACACCCGCACCTTATAAAAATGCATGGTAAAAAATAAACACTTATTAGGTTACCCACACTGAAATTCTGAAGTTGTTATAAGTAGTTAATACACTTTGACTAAAATGCCTCTCAGGCTGAATACTGAAAATTAGTGTCAATCTTCCATTTTCTCTCCCTTCTTACATAAGATCATTTATATAATAGGTCTATTTTGGTACCTAAATATCTTTCAAATACTCCTCTTTCTCACTGTCCCTATTGCCATTGCCTTTTAGGTCCTTATAATCTTGCATCAGAATTATTGATATAGTCTTCTATTTAATCCCCTTACATTCCACTTCACTGCCTATACCCTAATTCATCCTGGACACTGCTACCAGAAAATTTTCTTAAATGCAAATCTCCCTGCTCAAAATCTTTCAGTGTCTTCTAAGTACCTTCAGAGAAATTTCAAACTCCTTATGAACTAGAAGGACTTCACAGTTTTGTTACTGTCTACCTCTCTGGCCACATTTCTCTACTACATGCTCTCAAATTTCATCCATACAAAAAGGTATCCTTTAGGTCTTCCAAATATGTAGCTCCTGTAGGTAACTACCTAGAGCCTGGCTGCCTGCTTAGGGTGTGAACAGAAAGCAGATTCCTGCTCTCATTGTGTTACTCTGAAACACTCAAGCTTTATCCACTGGTTTCCTTATTCCTTACCTCTAACTCTTCATCCAATACCCCAACTTCCCTCTGTTCATTGCTGAATCTTTGGCCTTCTTCCTTGGTCTATTTTCTCTTAATATCTAATTTTACACTTATATTTAGAATAGAGACTAATCCTATTTTCCTCTCACACTAGTCTGACTCCACTTGACCTCATCCTTCAATTATACATTCCCACTGATGTCTTTTGGGATAATTCTCTCCACTGACCAGCATCTATTCTCTCTGCTACTTCCCAGGAAAATCAAACCTACAACATTTCTCCTCGCCCCCCTCACCTACCTCCCCCACACACAATGGAGGTCTTATCTGGTATTGAAAACAAGATTGGAACACAGGATTCTTTAAACTTCCATTCCAATGTCCATATTTACTCTATTTAGAGTATGACCTTCTATTTTGCCTGGAGATTCCAAGTAATGTTTAAATTCCAATTCAAATATTACCTCCTCTGTGAAATTGTCCTTGATCCTCAAAGTGGAGTTTTATCTTCTCTTTGCCATACTCCCATAGCACCTTAATACCCTTATTTTACTACTAATTTCATTATACTTTAACATTTTGTTTACTGTTCGCCTCTAGAGAGTAAGATCACTGAGGGAAGACCTTTCTATTCATGTAGCCCTGACTCCTAGCATAAGGCAGGGGTTTATTGATTAACCATAAAATCACTGACACCCAAAATGTACTTGAAGAACAAAAACAGTAGGTTTCAGCTTGGCAACATGGATTAGTCAAAAACTAAGCTGGGTGAAATGATAGAACTCAGTAGCTATTTCCAAGAGCAATCAACAAGGCATTTTATACTTACTAGATCAGTAAGGATTTTCCAACTTCAAATTCTAGATATCACCCAGATATATTCTTCCCATACCAGAAGTGGTGGGAGATGGAACACATAAAACAATTTAACATGGACAACACTGGACCCTGCACAGAACTTCTTTAGAGTTTGGTATGGTCTGTGACCACCTTACTTTCTCACACATTAGTAGCAATACATTATTAATCAGAATTTTATCAACTATCCTCTTTTCTCCTTAGTAAAATAAACTTCTTGATTTCCTTCTCTAAACTATATTTTTATGACCATATTTTTTTTTGTCTGGATTACTGTCCAGCTTCCAAACTAACAGCACCTTCAAAGGCTTTGACAATTCGCTGATCATTACTACTCAGTATGTATACAGAAATTCATTGGTTTTTAAAATCATTATTTCCAAATCAGAAGCTAGCTACTTCATAAGAAATATCTTACTCATAGGAGAAAATTGCCAGCGATATTTGGCTTGATTTAACCTAACTTGGATAAGGGGCCAAATCTGTCATAACTGATACTTGCCCGAGCTCGTATCCAGAGAGCAAGGAGCATATGCATGTTATCAAGTCATTGTCTTATTAGCCCATCAGTTGTGTGTGTGCGGGCAGTGGTGTGTCTGTCTACTCTAAGCCTGAGAACCAAACCTTAGTGCCAATAGTCATCAGGCTTCTGGGGAAATGGCAAAAGCTAGACTGTGGTAAGATTAAGATCCAACTGGCTATGCAAGATGTTAAGGCAGAAAAAAAAAATTGGCCTGGTGAACAAGTTGCTTTTATGCTTCTTTAACATGTTTAGAAGTTTTAATATGCATACACAAGTATATCAATTTTTTTCAGAAAGATCTGACATCTCACAAGCCCACTAGAAAAAAAATTTTGTGTAATTCTAATTATTGATGACAGTTAGAAATGTATCTCATAATTCTCATTATAATTAGAAATGTGTCTTGAAAGTTCCCTTTAAATATATAATTTTAAGTGTGTCTTGAAGTTCTGGAAAAGTAACTTTATCTTATTTCCTTTTTATTTTAGGAAAATTTTTAAGATCAAAACAATGTCAGAAATATGTAGAATGGGGATTTTGAATAGGAGTTTTCTTGCTTTCCCAAAGGGTCTTCATTATCAGGGGTCCTAGATCCTATTTCCTCCTATATCAGCAGGGAGTTGCAGAAATGACACTAGCCAGACTGTGGGAACAAAGACCAAAGTGTAAGCTCTCCATGCATTTTTCTCTATTAAACCAGAGCCATATAAGATTGTGGTTATTTCTGCTCTTTTTGGCTTCATTTCCCTACATACACAGTATCTGTGGGTTAAGATATAAATCCTTTATTTCTCTGAAATTCAAGAAAAGCCAGACACTCCATAAGATTCATCAGTCAGCTAAGCAAATATCCAGTGTCTCAGTGCCTGGGAATATTCAACAAATGTGGTAATTGATTTGGATATTTTGATGACCCAATTTCCCTTCGTTTAAATTTAGTGTTAGAGCAAAACTAATGAATACATACATAAATTCTGATAGCTTTAAAAACTCTATAGCAGACTCTAGTCCCTCATTGACCCCTCAAATTCCTGAAAGTAGGTTTTTCAACACAACATAAAAACATATTCAAGGACAGGTGATAAAAGGTAAATAATGCCTGAATACTTTTAACATGAATAAAATCCTAAAATCTAATTGACCACCAACACCTCTCAACACCTAAATTCTTGAGGCAGCAAATTCTCTACTATTCTTCCCATTGAGAGTTCCAGTCTAACTCCCCTCTCTTGGAGTCTGGGCTGGGCTTGGTGCGTTGATTGATCAGTAGAACATAGTAGATAGGTTATTCTGGCACTTCAGAGACTAGATGAAAATGTAAACTTGAAACTTCTTCCCAGATCTCTTTGAACACTATGTGGGAGCCCTGAGCCACCATATAAAAAGTCTGACTACCTTGAGATCATTACGATATAAGAAGATCAAGCCACATGGAGAAATCCTGAAGACAGCACATGGAAAGAGAAAGAGGCCAAGAAGCACTTGAATATGTGAGTGAAGAACCCACTTAAGTGGATTCACTGGCTCTAAATGCCTCAGCTAATGCTGCAAATGGATCAGAAACAAACTGGCCACTGAGCCATGTTTGGATTCCTAGATCAGAAAATACTTAGGAAAATGAAACGGTTGTTCTAAGTCATCAGGCGTCAGTGTAGTTTTGTAGCATTAAACAAAATAGAATTTGGTACCTGAAATGGGATGTCATAAACAAAAACCTAAAACCTGGAACATTGGCTGGTGGACCCAGCGTTGAGCAGAAAGTTGGAAAGGGTTTATTGGGCTTGAAGGACTATGAGGAAATTGTGACCAGAGGCTGGAGAAAAGAGTACACTCTATTGTGTAGTGGTTGAAGATTTGGTAATACGGGTCTCCTCCCCTCTAATTTGCAACAAGCAAAAAAAAAAAAAAAACCCTAATGAACTGAAGGATTTATCTAAAGAGATTTCCAGATAAAATGCTAAAAGTGACAATCAGCTCATTATAGCTGTGGGGATAACACTCAAGAGAATTTTTTTAAAAAATTGTTCAGCTTTCAAACAGAACTGAGAAGAAAGAAACCAGGACTCACTGGATTTAAAAATAAGAGTTTTTAAGTCCTAGGTTTTTTTTTTTTTAATTTTGTTTATTTATTCACTTATTCTCACACACACACACACACACACACACACACACAGGCAGAGGCACAGGCAGAGAGAGAAGCAGGCTCCATGCAGGGAGCCTGACGTGGGACTCGATCCAGTGTCTCCAGGATCACACCCTGGGCTGAAGGTGGCGCTAAACCACTTGGCCACGGGGGCTGCCCAATCTTAGTTTTTCTCGTTAGCAATATGCTCTCAAAATAAGAAATGGTCTCCAGGTAAATACTAAATCTCAAACACTACCAGTAAAGCATCACCTTAATGATAATCATATCAGAATATGGCTAAGAATTACTGAAAGATGTGTATACTCGGGCTTCTAAAAATCATAAGGTCCTGTTTCTCAGATCCTCTCTCCTAGACAAATGTACTCTAAAAATATTAAGGATGTTTTCTCCAAGCATCCAGACTCCTCGTCCGAGGTTTAAAAACAAACAAAACACCTATTTCAGAAAGTGTGGTCTGGCTTTGAACCAATAGAGTGGATTATAATTTGATACACACAAACCCACAAACTTTTTAAAGGAATCATATTAGTTTGAACTGAAATTACAAAATGAAAAGAGGCCTTTGAACCTTTGAATTTCTTTGGGGGAAGAGCCGGCTAAGTAAACTAGTCAGCTGGAAGCAAGGACCATTTCTCATAGAAAAGGAAGCATGACTCAGTGGCAGAACCAAGAGTCCAGAGGGCAGAGCAAGTAGCCAGAGAGAATCATTCTCAAGGGGCAAGACCAATCAAGGGGCCCTAATCAAGGAGGTGACAACACATGCCCCAATAGATTTCATCATTGCTACAAACCAGTAAGTGTTTATAGGATTCTGCTTTCGTCTTTTTTGAACTAGTGTTTATTGGGGTTCTCCCACCTAGTTCTACCATTTTATGTTGTGTGTTGGGGAGAGGGAAAAATTCATCTCTGGCTCGTAAGTCTTCAGAATTGTACTCAAACTTCATCTGAGAAACTTACATCTGGACCTGATTTAACTGATCAGATCCCAGACTTCAAGCTGAAAAAGAAAATGCTGAAAAAGAAAATGCTTCAATGCTGAAAAAGGAAAAAAAAAATGAAATTGGGGGGCTTTGGGACACATGAATGCTTTGTGTGTTTCAGGGAAATGTAAGTAACTTGTGGCCAAAAGGCAGACTGTAAGGTTAGAGGAGTCTACAAATTCTTAGCTACTTTTCCCACTGAGTCTTGACTGGTGTTAGTGACTTGCCTGATCTATAGAATACAGCATAGGTGACATACTGTGACTTCTTCTTGAAGCTTCTGTCAGGGTCCATTGGAACATGTTCTCTGAGGGCCCTAAGCCACCAAGTAAAATATCTGAGCATCTTAAAATTTGTAAGAAATTGTTATGAGAAGTTGTGAAAAGTTGTGAGAAGCATAAGTCATCAGCAGAGGCCCTACCAGTTGGGACACCGTGGGGAGAGAAAGGACAAGGATCACAGAGGTGCCAAAAATGTGCCTAAAGAGGCCATCTTGGAAGTGGATTTTGCAGCCTGAGTTGGCCTTGATTACACTGTCTGGATCCATTCCCAAATTACCAATCTACATTATTGGAGGAGGGTGTAGGAAATGGTTCCTTTAAGTCACTAAGTTTTGAGAGTTTACTATGCATGGATAGATGACCAGAACATTTTCCTTGCTTATTTTCCCCTGCCATGTTTCCTCCCAACTTGAAATCTTCCTATTTTAGAATCTTTCCAAGGGGTTTAAACTTTTAGGCTACAATAGAATAACAAACTTCTAGAATTTTCTAACTGTAGACCTCCTTTTATATATTTCTCCTTTCATATTAGATACCCACTTATAGAACAGTTTACCACAAACATGAGTACTCCTTATTATTTTATTCTTTCAAAACATGCTGCCAAATCTAAACTGGTAATTCCAAAGGGCTCTGCTTCTTAACTGCAGCATATGCTGATGTTACCCATTAGCCGGTAAGTACCACTTGGTCCCTTTCCTTTTTGATAAAGCATAAAACAGATAAAATTTCAGAAAACTATGAACCTGCCCCAGCTGATACCAAGAGGAGAGACACAAATTGTCTCCATTGAGCTCTACCGAATTGCAGATTCATAAACAAAATAAATGTTGTGTTTCGAGTCACTACGTTTTGAGAAATAACTGACTTTGGATCCTATCAAAAAGAAAATGTTTCTTCCTCCCCTTCCAGAAACACAAATATCCCTGTTACAACCTATGTTTACAGAAACTATTTGCACACTTGAATAAAAATGAAAATTTTCTGTGGGGATAACCTACTCCAGACAATCTCACTATCCTTGACGGAACTGAAAAGAATATTGTTGTTTTGGAAAACAGATGCTTCCCATTTATTAAATATAAACAGGGGGTTCTGGCTAAGTGGCCACAGGGTGAGGTCAGTCCCAAACCATTCCCCATACACTCTACAACTCATTGAATCCTATCCACAATGGGGGATATATTTGTTTAATTCATCTGCAGAAAATTTACCAAGTACCTGGGGGTGTGCTAAGTACTATTCCATAACCTGAGCTTACATCAGTAACAAAATAACATCAATTTAAAAAAAAAAAAAAAAAAAAAAAACCCTGTTTTCCTACACCTGACATTTTCTTCAGGAGAGAGAAAATAAACAAGTGAATAAGATCATGTGTTAGTGATAATCAAAGAAAGGAAGATAGGAGAACCAGGGAGGAGGAATTTTAAATATGAGAAGATGGCAAAACATGTGAAAGATAAGAGGTGAGCTCTTTGGATATCTGGCAGGAAGAGGGAAGCATTCCAGTGTGCAAGGACTAGAAGGAAGGAGTTTGCATGGTGTTTTCCAGCATATATGATAGATGGAGAGGTACATGGAGAATCTTGGTGAAAGTCAGAGAGTAACCAGGGACCTAAAATAATCAGAGTGGCTCAGACTCAATACCAGGGGGATGAGAAGCACAAAAGTGCTGATTCCAGACACAAGGGCAGGTTGTACTTGAACCTATGCTGGCCCAGCCTCCTGTGTCCTATGCACTACAGAAAGGTGAAAGTTCTGTGGTGAACTAAAAACTCTTAACCTAAGCAGTTCGAGGAGACACTCCCCAACCCAGAGAACTAGGTGCTAAATCCCAAATAAAGACATATTGCAGGATACCTGGGTGGCTCAGCAGTTGAGCATCTGCCTTCAGCTCAGGGCCTGATCCCAGGGTCTGGGATGGAGTCCTACATCGGGCTCCTTGCATAGAGCCTGCTACTCCCTCTGCCTGTGTCTCCACATCTCTGTCTCGAATGAATGAATGAATGAATGAATGAATGAATGAATAAATAAATAAATAAATGATTTTTTTTTTTTTAAAGACCTATTGCTAGGAACCCAAGCAATTCTGTGTGGAATCTCCTTTCCCTTCCTGCATACCACTCATCTTTACCTCCACATCACCTCAGAAAAACACTTTTTTTTTTTTTTAAGATTTTTATTTATTCATGAGACAGAAAGAGGCAGAGACACAGGCAGTGAGAGAAGCAGGCTCCATGCAGGGAGCCTGACGTGGGCCTCCGTCCCAGGTCTCCAGGATCACATCCTGGGCTGAAGGCAGGCACTAAACTGCTGAGCCACCCAGGGATCCCCAGAAAAACACTTTTAAAAGCACTTTTTATTTTGAAATAGTCTCAACTTACTGAAATGTTGCTAAAACTGTATAAGTCAATTTAAGTCATTTGTTAATGGAGGTTTCATGACCCTTGAATACATTAGTGTTTATTCTCCTACAAACAAGGACATTCTTCTATGTAATCTCAATATCATAAAAATAAGAGATACATGCCTATATTTAATTCTTAGGCCCTACTCAAGTTTCACAAATAATGAAAAATGCACAGTTCCTTTATTATCTACTGTTCTTTTCTAGGTACTGCTCTGGACCCCACTTTAAACAAATGCAATACATTTGTGAATAAAACAGATAAAGATCCCTACCTTTGCAGAGCACATATTCTAGCAGAGAGAGAGAGAGAGGAAGAGATCTAAAAAAGAAAACATAATTACATAGTACATTAGAATTATATAGAGAATTGTGTGTGTGGGGGGGTGGGGATGTGAAACAAGAAAAGGTAATCAGAATTGGTGGGAAGAAAAGTTTGCAATTAAAACAGGGCAGCCAGGGTTGGCCTCATTTTCTCCTAAATCTCCAGAGGACTTGAAGAAATGAAGGCATTTTGCCATGTCTGGAATATTCTAAGTGTGAGTGAAGTGCAGTGAGTGAAGTGTGAAACACAGGAGATGAGGTAGCAGAGAACTCCAGTTCTTTATAAGGACTCAGTCTTTGATTAAGGGTGAAATTAGGAGCCACTGCAGAATTTTCAGCTAAGAAGTAACACGAATGGACCATCAGGATTGCTAGCTCCAATGTTGAAAAACAGACTGAACAGGTAGATGCATAGAATTGCATAAAATGCAATTCTAGAAATCCAGGTAATATACTATGGTGGCTTGTCAATGGTAGTAGCACTGGGTAGGTGAGAAATAATCAGTCTGAGTATATTTTGAAGCTATGAAAAGGAAAAGGCATCTCTGTGTGGGATGAGTCATAAGTGATGGACACCTTTAAGGTACCAAAGGGCCATCTAGACAATCCAAGGAGGGTAAGTGCCACCATATGAGTGACTCCAATGGATACCAAATGTGCAGTAGCCTAATGTAGTAAAGATCCAGACCAGGTGACCCAGAACTCCAGAGAGCAGAAACAGAGAAACCAGGATCACACTTTTGAGAATCTTTATCCTGAGTTCCTGTTTGCTGAAATTAACTACATAATTTAGAAGGCCTGGCATGGTACATAGAATTCTATATCAAAACTATTGATACGGATTCCCCAGTGGCAAACCTCAAAACTTATTGTGTTTATTGGAGCATTTTGTCTTTTCCACTTTCACTACAACCAAAACTGTGGGAGTATAGCTGACTCTAGAACAACACAGGTTTGAACTACATGAGTCCATGTGTATGTGGATTTTTCTTTTTCTTTTTTTTTTTTTTTTTTTTTGGTAATTATAGTATCCTCTATTCCTTATGATTTTGATAATATTTTCTTTTCTCTAGTGTGCTTTAAGAATACAGTGTATAATATACATAACATGCACTACACTGGGATCTCCCCCTCAGATACATTTGGGGTATTTATATTTGGGGGAGATCTTTTCTCTTAATACTCATTAATAAGGTGAGACTGTATGCTTTGGGAAGTAATGTGGACATGTGTACTAATACAAAGCTCTTCTGAGGTAATATCCTCCCACAACACAATTTTCCATTGGCTTGCCCTCCATTCAGAGAGATAGAGTCAGGCATTATTTCTCCAAACATCTACCATTTTAATGAAGAAAAAAAAAAAAGTCTAACAATAAAGAGTAACACCATGGTTTCTTACTCTAATTTTTTTCCCTTCCAAGAAAAGAGGCCAACCGACAATTGCCTCCAAAATCTCCAGAAACCACCAGGGACTGAAATGTCTAATATTCCAAAAAGCCTCTTTTGAGGTTATTCTTAAAATTTTCATTGAAAAGTTTTTATAATTCTATATGAAAATGAAATTGATTATACATAGTGGGGAGAGGGCAGGGAATATAGCTAAGCAGCTTTATTTCCATTTTCAAAATTAACATCCTCTAAGCAGACTTGTTCTCCATTTTCTTCTTCCATATCCAGTCAGTCATGTGGTTCTGACTTTAATTAAGAATGAACATTCTGGGGGCGCCTGGGTGGCGGTTAAGCCCCTGACTCTTGCTTTCTGCTAGTCATGATCAAGTCCTACCTCTGGCTCCCAGATTGGCCAAGGATCAGCTTCAGGTTTTCTCCCTTTCCTTTTCCCTACCCCCTTCATGGATACTCAGTCAGGCACGTGCACGTGCTTTCTCTCTCTCTCTCTCTCTCTCAAGTAAATAAAATCTTTAAAAAAATAATAAAAGGAATGAACATTCTGGAATTCTTTTTCCATTCCTAGTCCTACCTTAATGCCACTGCTGCCCCTCTTTACTTCAAATTACAGCGATGGTCTCAGATCAGACTTTCTGGGATAATCCTTTCCCCTTCACCCTGGCTACCAAATTAAACTTCCCAACACATACTTTCACTAGGTCACTCCTCTGCTCTGAAACCTTCCATAATTCCCCAGTGCCTGCAAAATTAAGCCCAAAGGCTGTATATAGCTGCCCCCTGGTGGTCACCTGCTGACTCACTGTGCTGAATTCAGATAGGACTTAGGCCACAGAGAATAAAGGCTTTTCATGAAAGATACACAACCGTTTTACATTCTAAAAAGGGCCAAATATAGGAACTTAAGAAGGTATGAAGAAGTCTTTGGTTCCATATTTATGGGAAAGAGCACTCAAGAGGAATAACCTTATCCTCCCAAGAAGATGCTAGTCTCATGCATGTCTCCTTTAGAAGTTCTGGAACTCCATATTTTGAGGTAGGTGTATTCTCCATTGTTTCTACTTTTGAGTACCATACCAACAGTGGAATTTTCTGGGGGAAAAAATGACAATTTAATTGGTCCTCTGACCATATTTCCTACAAATACAATGCCATAAATTAAGATTCCATTCTTAGAATGAATCCTAAAAAATATCTAAATTAATCAGAAAATAAACTTTTTAAAAAACACAAAATTTGCTTATATACATATTAAAAATGTAAAACTGAACATTTAATGTCATTTCTTAAGAGTTCCTTTGGAGTATATTTTTCTTTTTGTCTGGACAAGCTAACACATCTTAAAACATAAATATAGAAGAGTTTTAACACAAAACTATTTTGGTCTCTGTTTCAACTGAGGTCTTAATAGAAGTGCCAACTACTCTGACATTCAAAAATATAATTCAATATCACTTATGCAGAATTGGCAAAGAAAGTGGCTTAAAAAAACTGATTGTGACATTGACCCCTCAAACCCACTATAAAAGGGTAAAATTGAAGAGCTGAAAGGAATTGGAAATTAGAAAGAGAATTTCTTTAGAGACAATTGTAGTTTTGCTGAGTCTTCATCCACCCCCACTTTGAGAATGGAATGGGAGAATGGTATGGTCTTCTAACCTCAGGGCTAATTATAAGGACTTTGAGAAGACCATTCAGAGAGCTTGAACTATGTCCCCTGAAGTTTAAGGGACAGAGAAGACTGGTTGTCTGACTCAACTGAATGATCTAAAGGACAAGAGTTTGACTAGGGCAACAGAGTCCAAGCCATCATTTGAAACATAGTATCATTCCTAAGGACAGAGAGTCTCAGATGTGCATTTTTCATACACTAAATGTCATGAGCAAGCAAGTGGCAAAGTCATCTTAGATCTTGCATAAGAGAGCTCCCTGGAGGGGAGAAAAAAACAAAAACAAGAACAAAGACAGCAGCAGAAAGCTACTGGAGAAACTGCTAGAATTCTCAGGGAATGACAGGGGAATCCTAGGTGATCATGACAGAAGATGCATTCATCCACATCAGTGAAACTCATGAATAGGATCCAATGCGACAATGGGGAATGAAGAGAGGTCTTCAAAGAACCAAGCATCATGAGATCTGCCTTGGTCAAAGTAAACCTTTGTCATGTCAAAGACATTCAAGAAAGATCCTTTCTGCCCCTTCTACCTCTTCCCTCTCCCTCCCCCAACAATTAATGCTAGAAAAGTCAGTCCAGTGACCAAGGGAATGGAGTAAAGGCACTAGGCATGAAAATAGAGAGTGAGGTAACCATGCCTTCTAATCCCAGTGCAATTAAATACATATTTTTGAACTTGGATTCTTGGTAATTAAAATTGTCTAGAAGAGTTTGCATTATTGAAAGTGACCAAAAAGTTAGGAGTCAACTCTACATTCATTTGGAAGCAGGAAAATAACATTTCAATTGCACTCAAAATTAGGACTAACAGTCTTGAAACTTCATTGTCAACATTCAAAATGGTAAACACTGGTAGTGGGACAGTTTTCAGGTCATGTAATCAAATTTCTCTACTTCAAAAGTTTCTTATTCTTTTGTTTGAATAAGACCTACTTATATCAAGAACATTTGATGGTTTCTTGTTAAGTTATAATTACAGATATTTTATAGCACAAAGATTTATATACCATAAAATCAAGAAAAAAAATTCAGGTCAACTAAAAAGAATTTATCTTAAGCGATCTCAATTATGATTCATGCAAAGAATTTAAGATTCAGAATTTTACAAAAAGTTATTTTTCATTGTTCTTAGGTTCCCCCCCCCCCCAGTGTATGTTTAAACATGCAAGAACAAAATCTGCTCAATTTATCTGTACTTTAAGAAAATTCTCCTTGAGTCTGGAAATGTAAACCTCAGAGATTGGATTGTTATCACCCTAAGCCCTTAGTTAACTGTAGAACTGAGAATGGATCTTAAGTCTTATAATACAACTTAATATGAATTATGGCAAGTTTAACATTCCAATTATAAGAAACTTCAATCACCATTAGGACTAGAATGAACACATATTGAACATTCTGAGGTCCACAAGAGGGTTTCTGATCATTCCCTTTGGACCCTGTTTAGCAAGCATCTACCGCTAAATGAAGGAATAGGTAGGATACAGAGAGATACTAAAGAGAGCTGTGGGAACACCTGGGTTAAGCATCTACCTTTGGCTTGGGTCATGGTCCCACAGTCCTGGGATTGAGCCCTGTAACAGGTTCCCTGCTTAGTGAAGAGCCTGCTTCTCCCCTTCCCTCTTCCCTCTACCCCTCCCCTCACTCGTGCATGTGCACTCTCTCTTGCTCTATCTCAAATTAAAAGTCTTTAAAAAAATTTTTTTTTAAATAGAGAACTGTGTATAGAGACTCATTTTCACTCAGCATCTATCATTCATCTTACAAAGTGAAGAGAAAATTGGTTTCATTCTACATTTTAAAGGACAAATATGCTTTTTCAAGTATGGATACTACTATGTCTAGAATTTGTACAGCTCTTGTAGATATTATAGTATAGCACATAAACAAGACAAAACGGACACTTTTTTAACCATCCATGGATATAGATGGTTGATCATGCTGGTGTAAGTATTCAACTAAAAGATAATTCAAACTGGAAAAAAAAAAAAAACAAAAACAGTAGAAGATAAGGATAGCTAGGTAAAGTATGGCCTGATCATAGAGATACTGACTTCCACCTCTCATCATCTAGTCATGACAATAAGAGGATTTAGATTTTCCCACCTGCTCTACTTGTAAAAAGGAAAAAAAAAAAAAAAGGAAAAGCAGGCAAATATATATGAAACACTTTTTGACTTCAGGCTATAGGACAGTGATCTTTGAGAGAAAGTAAACAGGCTAAGGCCCACAAATGCCCAATTCACTTCTGTTTCAGGTATAGAGAGAGTTTTCCAGTGTGGCTGAGAGAATGTTTTCCAGTGTGACTGACAGAGTGTCTTACAGTGTGGCTGAGTGTCTTCAAGTGTGACCGAGAAAGAGAAAGAGAGAGAGAGAGACCCAAATGGAGTTTGACAGTCTCCCTGAGTTGAAGACAGTTGAAAATCATGGCAACTAGAATTAGCAGGGCAGAGTATGCAGAGGGGGGTATACAGAAAGCAAGCTCAGAAGTCTACGGAGGGCTTTCTTCCTTGAGTATTGAATGGCATGTGAGGAAAATACTGAAGCCAGAACCACCTAAAGAAGGAGTAATAATTCCCAGAGCTCACACAGGGCTAGAAGGAGTTGCTACTCCCACCAGCCAGAGTAGAAAGACTTCATGATACAAGGAGCCTTGAGGAGAATACAGAAGGGTATTGCCTTAGTAGTGGTGCCAAATTAGACACAGACTACAGGCCACTCTGGACCTGCCTAAGAATGCTTAAAAACAAGCCTCAAAAGGATCAAACTGATGCCAACCAACTTAATTGCACCCCAGAGCAACACCCAGAAATAGTTAAAGTACAAAAAAAAAAAAAATCTAGCACCCAACATTGTAAAATTCACAATATTTGGCACTTAGTCAAAAAGTATCTAGCATGCAAAGAATAGGACTATGATCTGTAACCAGAAGAGAAAAGAGAATCATTGGGATAGTGTGTATTTATTTCCCAAATGGGAAAGTGTCGGGTTCAGAAATGGGAAGTAAAAGAAATATAATGAAAGAAACTTAGAAGATGTAAAAAAAAAAAAAAAAAAAAAAAGAACTTTAGTTATCAGGCTTAGGTAGAAATGTAGAAACGAGCTAATATCCTGCTTAACAGCTGCTGCTCTTAAATAAGGAAGATATGAGATGTTTTAAATGTATGAGCAGTTGGGTTTGCACTGTGTACCACATGTAGCAAAACATGAAGAAAAGGTTTAAAAGCTCCATTGTTTTCTAATTAATGTAGCTTAGAAAAGAATGTTATCATAAACCAACAAAGGAAAGGTAGAAGATAAGATCGGCCTTGGAGATGTTGAGTGTGAGGTCATTATGGGACATATCCAGTTGAAGACAGGCCATATGAGACCAGAAAAGGGTGGAAAAAGCAGAGTAGATGGTGCCAGGCAATCTGCCACAAGCTCTTACTGCTTTCAGAGAATTAGAAGCCTCAGGGTTTGTGGCTTTGTTGCTATCCTATACATTGTTGAGTCACCTAAAGTAAATCCAAAGAGGAAACCCTATTCAATAGCTTACCTTTATGGAAAAATTAGACTTGCTTCTGAATAATCTGTAATCTCACAGGGAATTCCCCCTAAAATTGGGCTTCCAGGAAACCCTAGAGACCAAAGCCTTGCATCCTTCACCACAGCCCATGGAACCTTGCAGTGACCATTGTTCCTCTACTCTGGACCTTTATCTGTACCTCCTGCTCACCTGTGTCCTTATGTAGCATTGGCCCCTTTGAGTGGGCTCTCTATAGACTAGCTCCAGGCAACTCCATCCTGCCTCATGGTTTACTTCCTTCCCAAATTGTGTCATAGTAATTTTCCAATAAGGTGATTACTTTCCCAGGTGTAAAACTCATGCTCTAACCTAGCATCCCATAGCCCTGACTAGAAGAATACCAAACCAGTGAATTTGCATTTCCTTTCTGAACCATTGTCTTACTAGTTACTTTGTGTCCAACTTTACCTGATAGGTAAATCCAAAAGACTAATGGTCAATCCTTTTCCCTAAATGTCAGAGGTAGTTTGCTTTGATCACTGTGCTCATTTTGTCAATATTGTAGAAATAGAAAGAGCCATAATATACAAAATTTAGTGTTCCTTTCACAATACTTGTTATGAAGAACACTTACGAGGGTCTCTTAATAATTATCAGCCCAAAATCAACGAACCATTGACTTAGTTTCCACTGTAATCTTATCAACTTTTTGTGCATATTTAAAGTTTTTACTCTACAGAGGTAACTACAGACTTCAAAGTATGAAAATCACCCAAGTAAGTTTAAGTAACCCAACAAAACCAAATGTCTGGGATTATTTTGGGGGTATTTTTGATGTTGAGTTGTATAAGTTCTTTATATGTTTTGGAATATTAACCCCTTATCAAATGTATCATTTGCAAATATCTTCTCCATTTAGTAAGTTGCTTTTTCATTTTGTTGATGGTTGCCTTCACTGTGCCAAAGCTTTTCATTTTGGTGTTCTCAGTTTATGCTCACTCTTTTTTCCCTTGCTCAAGGAGACATACCTAGAAAAACGTTGCTCAGGGCGATGTCAAATAAATTATTGCCTATGTTTTCCTGTAGGAGTTTTAAGGTTTCAGGTTTTACATTTAGGCCTTCAATCTTAAGCTTATTTTTAAGCTTATTTTTTGTGTATGGTGTAATAAAGTTGTCCAGTTTCATTTTCTTGCATGTAGCTATCAAAAAAAAATAACTGACTGAAAAATGTGTAGAAGATCTTAAAACGTTTTTCCAAAGACATACAGATGGCCAATAGACACAGATGGCTCAACATCACTAATCATCAAGGAAACAAATCAAAACCACAATGAGATTACATTTGTCAGAATGGCTAGAATCAAAAAGACAAGAAATAACAAGTGTTTGTGAGGATGTAGAAAAAAGGGAACCTTTATGCACTGTTGGTGGGACTATGAATTGGCAGTCACTGTGGAAAATTGAATGGGAGTTTGACAGTAAGTTAATCATACGATTCAATAATTCCACTACTGAGTTTTTACCTGAAGAAAACAAAAACATCAATTCAAAAATATACACATCCCTATGTTTATTGCAGCATTATTTATAATAGCCAAGATATGGAAGCAACCCAAGTGTCCATCAGTAGATGGATAAAGTAGATGTACTATATGTGTGTGCATATATATGTGTGTGTATGTATATGTACACATATGTATGTGTATACACACAACAGAACATTATTCAGTCCCCCCCCCCCAAAAAAAAGAAAAAATGAGATCTTGCCATTTGCAACACCATGGATGGAACTAAAAAGAATGTTATGCTAAATGAAAGAAGTCAGAGAAAGACAAATACCACATGATTTGACTTATATGTGGAATCTGAACTAAACAAATGGGCAAACTAAGAAACAAAAAAAAGGACTGTAAAATATAGAGAACAAAATGGTGGTTTCCAGAGGGAGGTAAGCAAGGGATAAATGAAATGGATAAAGGAGATTAAGAGGTACAAACCTCCAGTTGTAAAATAAATAAGTCATGAAGATGAAAAAGTACAGCATAGGGAATATATTCAATGTTGCAATAAAAACACAGTTATCTCATTATAGAATACTATTCTTGGATTAATATATTTGAAATATTAACTATCTACAAAGGCATAAGGTAGTTCATGAGAATAATGGAGGATATCAAGGTGTGAAGGCATAGTCCTGGGCAGTTCACATCTACTTTGGAAGAATAAGCCACACACATGAAACCCACATAAAAGCTGGAATTTCTAAATTCGCCTGTTCTATTTTCCTCATAGATCTAATAATATTATCTCATCCATTTCTATTTATCTGTTATTTATTGTCTGTCTCCTCACCAGAATGTTAGTCTTATTCGCTAAATCTCTAGCCCTAGAACAGTACCTGGCTCATAAAAGTTACTCAATAAATATGTATTGAATGTTGCACATGAACAACAAATGAACAAGAAGACTAGAGCAACTCTTAAGACTAAGCTAGATATTAACTATGGATTTTTAGGACCTCGCCAAAAAAATAATACCTTGCTGAATGATTTTAGATATCCTTTTGTTTCTCTTCTCAAAAAGCCCATGGTAAGAGAACCCACTTACACACTCTCCCACTCTTTCTCATCCAGGGAGTTCCCTTCACCCCATGCAGCATTCCCAATCTTCCTGCCCTCCCCTCCTGGAGCCAATTTACACCCTGCCTTCACTCACCCTCCCCTCATGCCTGACCTCACCAGGCAGCTGCTGGAAATGTCATTCTCCCAAGCAGTAGCAGTGCCCAGAATTTCTGGTGAACAAAATTCCCCATCCTGCTATACAGACATGAAAGGTTCAATTAATAGTGCAACACTAAAAAACACACAGGAGTTCAAAGAAGGGAAGGACCAGAAGTTGTCAAGAAAAACTTCATGGCAGGCTTGTGCCTTGAGTTGGTGCTTGAAGGATTAGGTTGCAAGGCGTTTGCACCATGCCCTGACCCAGGACAGGGCCCCATGCAGTACAGATCAGTATTTGTAGCACTCACTGGCTAACATGCAAAGCTGCTCAAGAAGGGAATTGGAGCTACTATTTAAACAGGCCCAGAAGGATCCTCAGCACTGTAGGTCCATTCACAGCTTTAGTTCAAATAAAACTGAACTCTAAGTTCTCTGAGTAAACTTCATCACCTCTCAAACACTTATCCCTTCAGCAAACCGTTGCATATTCCCTGATTTATGAAATCTTTAGAAGGTGCTAAAGGGCCTGGAGGAGGATATTTGGTTGCAAATTCCTCAGTACCTCCCTGCTCTGGGACTCTATAATGACAGGAATGCTAATATTTAGGATTTGACTAGGACTTTCCATACAGGGTACCCAGAAACTCTTCACACATATTATAATTCTTAATTAGAATTTTGCATTTTAAAAATGGTTCAGTAAGGCCTCTCATTCCTCTAACATTTCCCCAGATTCTGGTCCCATAGCACCCACACCTCCATAACTCCATGATACCTGAGCCTACAATCCTAGAGTCACTCCTATTTCCAAAAGGCCATGTTTCAAACAATGTATTTTCTGGGATGGGTAACATCACAAACTGATTATTTTGTCAGACCCAGGCTAGTCTCTTAAAAAGTAAAAATATGGTCCTAAAGAAATGGAATAAAGTGAATAAATTTAGATTGTGGGTGGAGAGCAGGAAAAAAAGAGGGTGAAAGTTCCAGACCATGAAAAGGGGCAAAAATGAGACTGATGAGCAATAAGATAGCTAAACAAAGTCAGTGGAAGCAATGGACTGACCAAAGAGAAAGAGATGGTCCCCAAACCCAGTGAGCTTACTTGACATAGGTATCGGTAGAACCAACTTCATTGCTAAGAGCAGCTGTCTGAGAAGTGATGGAGACAGAAATTGCCCTAGAATTTAGGTGACAATCTTAGAAAATAAATAATAAGAATTTTAGCTCTATGTGAGACCAAAAAATTAACCCTAATTCTTCTATCTCTATCTGCTAAATATACTGTAGAAAGTATAGCAAGTTTCTATTCTTCATGTCTATTCTTCTATAACCTTGGAAATTATTTCATATAGTTTTTGTAAGCATTTCTCCACTGTTTCCAATCTTGTCATCCTTCTTGTTGGAAGCAGATTAGCATCTCTTCTTTCCGCTCAAGGTAACACAGACCTGCCTCAACCTTCTTCTGTGGTGTCAGCTTTGTCCTCCCACCACCTCCAGCCCCAGTATGGATCCCCTGTGGCTCTCTTCCTTTTGCCCTCAGAGCAGCAGCTGGTTGCCAATACAAATTCACCATCTCCCTGCTCCTCTCTATCAGCAAATGTGCTAATGGTGCTGAAATTGATCATTCGCCCAAATATGTGTGCTTTCATTTTTAATTCCTAAAATCTACCTCTCAAATATAGTCTATATTTTAGCCAGATAATCTGTATCTTTTTTAATTTAGCACGGTGAGGTAAAAACATTCTGTACAAAGAAATGTATTATAGTGATCACTTCCCTACCAAATTACTCTCATTTGTAGTTGTTTTTACTATGAATAAAAGAAACATCCTAAATTCTATCTCTTCTGTTCCACAATGTGCACCCCAACTCTAGACATCTTTTGAAAATAAAACATGAATTTTGATTCTTCTTTCCAGACTTTTAGTTTATTGTATTTAAAGATTTCATGAAAATATAAACAAAAACTACAGCTCCTTTCTACAACTGAATATTTTCAATCAAATCACTTGCCTCAAACAGGGAACCCAGAATAATGAAACATGTGTTTGGCTCCCTTTCAAAAGAAATACTGCTTTCCTGTTCCTCTCACTGCCAGTCCCTTAGCCAAGCTCTGATCCCTAGGGGTCTGTGAAGTTTCCACATCTTACTTATTTTAGAGTTTAAGAGAAGAAACCTTTCTAAGCTAACCAGCATTAACTGATGAGTTTAGGCAAAGTGCTGTCATTTCTTCATTAGGATCATTCTCCGGGCTTGCAATTCTTGCTACCTTTTAACTATCTTCATACTCTTCTGCATTGGCTACAAAAGTTAATCGAATAACATGATAACCTCTGAAATAAAACAAACTTTTCTTTCTTTTCCCACCAAAACATCTCCTTATCTTACTGAGTTACATTTTATCACTAAAACTAAAGATTCTTTCCTTAGATCTGTCGAATTAATTTTGCCGATGCTGAAGGAGCATTCAACTAAGCCAAACACCTTGGTTCTATTCCAGAATTTGCCTTAAATTATGCAACTCTCCAAATTCCACTGGGTCTCAATTTCCTCATTAGTAAGAATGAGCAAGGCAAGCTATAAGATTACCACAGTCTTGGCAAACTTCCTTATTCATTTATTGAAAATCTACTGTATGCCAGGCACTGTATTAGCCATTGGGTCTATAAAATGCCATGGCTCCAAGAGCCCACATAGTGATTGAGATTAAAATATACACAATATCCACAAGATAAAGGGAACTGGAGGTATGTAGCTAGAAGAAATTCTGACTTTTCCTCAGAATGGGAGCAAGGGTGGTATAAAAGGGAGAGCAGCTAGACAGGGACTTGTGGGATAAGTAGTAGTCTGGCAAAAGAAAAGGGCAGGATGAAGGGCTGAGCATGGGGAGCATTCTAAACCCAGAGAAAAGACAAGAGGACAATCTACTGTTAGTTTCTTAGCCTTTCCAAAAGTATGGATAGATGAAAAGGAAATGGCATTTGGGAAACAGGAGAGACATTTGGATTAGCTGGAACTCAGTGCATGGTGAGAAATGGCACAGAGAAGCCAAAAAGAGAACCTACGTCAGCACTGTGAAGAATGCTTTATAAATCAGGATATAGGCTTTATCCTGGCCAATAGGAAGCAGCAAAGGTTTTGAATCAGGGGATCACACTGGCAGCAGAATGGGGATGGATAGATGGCAGCGGGTCTGGCAGTGGCAAGATCAGCTGAAATACTCCTACGGAAATCTAAGCAAGAGAGAAGGAGAACACAAAATAAGGGAGTGGCAGTAGGGATGCAGAGGAGGAACCAGAAAGGACAGATATTAACTGACCTTACTAACGATTAAATGTTAGAGTAAGAGGAAGGAACTGGGAGCTGATCTGGGTGTCAGATCCACTCATTAAGATGGCACACACAGAAGGAGGAGGAGTTTGGAGAGGCAAGTTGTTCATCTAGAGACATGTAGTTCATAAAGCTTTTAAAGAACATGCAGATGGAGCTAGGCACTGGGTCAGGTCTGGAGTTTGGGAAATAGGTTGACACTTGAATGTTAATACAGACATCAGTAATAACATACAGATGGTAGAAGTGTGTTGACTTTGTTTCTTCTCCCCTTAATGTTTTTCATACATTCCCTGCATGGAACTGTTAAAATTAGGGCCTCTAAAAATGATTTTGGGTTGACTGAATCAGTAGTCATGATGTTCCTACTTCTCAGAAAACTCATAGGACTGAAGACTGCTTTTTCTTGCAATCTGAGAAAGTTACCAAAGCTCGAAATGGGAAATAATTCTTTTCCAAGTTCACCACTAAAGATTCCTAAACAAGCATCCTTATCGAATGCCACACCCTAAGACCATTTTCCTAGGACCCTTAAAGAAAAACATCTATAGGTAAGAGTCTAGTAGATAGAGAAAAGTTAGAGCTATTGGTAGACCCAAGAAAAATACTAATGAATGTATTACCTGCAAGTGGGGATTCGTCTCTCCACTCGAATACCCAACTATGCATTTAAAAATGGTGTCATTTAAACTGAACAAAAAAGAATTCATAGAAACTCATAACCCCCCAAATTTAATCAAGAAGAAATAGAAAACTGAAATAGACCAATTACCAACAATGAAATTGAATCAGTAAGCAAAAAACTCCCAAAAAACAAAAGTCCAGGACCAGATGGCTTCACAGGTGAGTTCTACTAAAAATATTTAAAGAAGAGTTAATACCTATTCTTCTCAAAGTATTCTCCTCCCCCCCCCCAAAAAAAAATAGAGGATGAAAAACTTCCAAATTCATTCTATGGGGTCAGCATGACCCTAATACCAAAGCCAGATGGAGATACTCCAAAAAGAGATCTACAGGCCAATATCTCTGATGAAAATAGATCCAAAAATCCTTTACAATATCGAAAAAATCCTCAACAAAATAGTGCAGTGAATCCAACAATACATTTTAAAAAATCATTCACCACAATCAAGTGGGGTTTAGTCAGAGAATACAAGGGTGTTTCAATATTAGCAAATCAAACATGATATATCACATTAATAAGGTAAAGAAAAACTGTATAATCATTTCAATAGATTTAAAAAAAACACATGGCAAAGTATAACATCCATTCATAATAAGAACCCTCAACAAAGTAGATTTAGAGGGAACATCCCCCAACATAATAATGGCCATCAAGGGAAAACCCACAGAGAACATCAAACTCAATGAGGAAACACTGAGAGCTTTCCCCCCACTAAAATCAGGTATAAAACAAGGATGTCCACTCTCCTCACTTTTATTCAACATAATACTGAAAGTCCTAGCCAGGGCAATCAGACCAGAAAAAATAAAAGGCATCCGAATTGCTAGGGAAAAATTAAAACTTTCACTCTTAGCAGAGGATATAATAATATATATAAAAAACCCTAAAGACTCCACCAAAAAACTACTAGACCTGATAAAGGAATTCAATAATGCCACAAGACACAAAAATCAGGATTCAGGCATCTGTTTCATTACTATATACTAAATGAAGCAACAGAAAGAGAAATTAAGAAAACTATCCCATTTACAATCACGCCAAAAGTCATAAAATACCTAGGAATAAACTTAACCAAGGAAGTGAAGAGATCTGTACTCTGTAAACTATAAAACATTCAGGAAAGAAATTGAAAATGACACAGAGAAATTGAAAGATATTTCATGCTCATGGATTAGAACAAATCTTGTTATGATGTCCATACTACCCAAAGCAATCTACAGGTTTAATGCAGTCCCTATCAAAATATCAACAGCATTTTTTCCATAGAACAAGTCATCCTAAAATGTGTATGGAAACACAGGAGATCCCAGACAGCCAAGCAATCTTATTAGAACAAAATTGGAGATATCACAATCCCAGATTCCAAGATATACTATAAAGCTGAGATAATCAAAACAATATTGTACCAGCACAAAAATAGACACATAGATCAATAGAATAGAGTCCAGAAATAAACCCACTATTATATGGTCAATTAATCTTTGACAAAGGAGGCAAGAATATACAATAGAAAAAGTATTTTCAACAACTGCTGTTAGGAAAACTGGACAGCTACATGTAAAAGTATGAAACTGGACCACTTTCTCACATAGTCACAAAAATAAACTTGAACTGGATTAAAGACCTAAATGTGAGACCTGAAACTATAAAAATTGTTGAAGAGAGCATAAGTAGTAATTTCTTGACATCAGCCATAGCAGTATTTTTGTAGATAGGTCTCCTGGAGCAAGGAAACAAAGGCAAAAATAAAAAGCTTCTACACAGCAAATGAAATAGTCAACAAGAATAAAAGACAACTGAGTAACTAGGAGAAGATAATTTGCAAATGACTTATCCAATAAAGGGTTATTATCCTAAATAGAATAAAGAACTTATACAAGATACCACAAAACAATCAAGAATGAACAAAAGACATGAACAGACATGTCTCAAAAAAAAAAAAAAAAAACATAGATGTCTAACAGACACTGAATATTATTTAGCCATAAAAAAGAGCGAAATCTTGCCATTTGCAATAACATGGATGGAACTGGAGAATATAATGCTAAGCAACATAAGCCACAAAAAGACAATAACCATGATTCTATTCATCTGTGGAATTTAAAAGAAAACCACAAAACAGAATCAACTCTAGAGAACAAGTTGTTGGTTACTACAGAAGAGGTGGATGGGGTCGGGGAGGTGAAATAGGTGAAGGGATTAAGTGTACACTTATCAGGACACCTAGGTGGCTCAGCAGTTGAGCATCTGCCTTTGGCTCCGGGTGTGATCCCAGAGTCCTGGGATCCAGTCTCACATCAGGGTCCCTGAGTGGAGCCTCCTTCTCTCTCTCTCAGCCTGTGTCTCTGCCTCTCTCTCTCTCTCATGAATAAATAAATAAATCTTAAAAAAAAAGAGTATATTTATCATGATGAGCACCAAGTAATGAATTGTTGAATCACTATACTGTACACCTGAAACTAATATAACACTATGTTAACTATACTGTAATTAAATTTTTTTAAAAAAAGAAAAAAATTAAAAAGGGTATCATTTACTGTAAACACATGGGGGCAAGTGTTGGGGAAGGTGCTGTGGGTTCCAGCCTCAGTGGGACAGATGTAAATGATGACAGGTGATAGAGTCCCAGAGAGAAAATGGCAAGACAAGTTTCCAGCTTGCCTAACCTTTTGAATTGGGAAAATTTAAGGCTGAAGATAGACTGAGAAGGGACACAAAATAAGTAACACAAACTTCCAAACTCCCAGTTTATGCTTAGAAAAGGAGGCTTCCTTATAATTCAAAATACACTTAAAACTGCCATAATTTAGATGAGAAAATTTTATTACTATCCAGGCTCTATCTTTTGGTAGTTGAAGTCATAAAGCCGTGAAAGCAAATGTTTTCCAAAGAAAGTTTATATACAGTAATAAGGAAAATGGGTCAAGAATGAAACCAAATGGAAGAGTAAGACTGGCTCTTAAATTGTTTCAGGGAACAGACCACTTAAGAATCTGATTATGGCTCTAGACGCTCTCTCCAGAAAAAAATATTCACACAAATTTTAAGCATAGAATTTTTTTTTAAGATTTTATTTATTTATCCATGAGAGACACACACACACAGAGAGAGACGCAGAGACACAGGCAGAGAGAGAAGCAGGCTCCAAGCAGGCAACCCAACACGGGACTCGATCCCAGGTCTCCAGGATCACACCCTGGACAGAAGGCGGCGCTAAACCGCTGAACTACCGGGGCTGCCCTTAAGCATGGAATTTAAAGAGATTCACTGTCTCCATGATTCAAAGATTCAAAGTCAAGAAGAGGGGAAAAGTGACACAAATAACCAATTTACATTTAACTATTATAAATCCTAACCTTTCCAAGAATGCAAACAGTAAATGAGACCCTCAGGGTTTTTGTTTTGTTTTCCTGCCATTAAGAAGACACTCTAGTGTTTCTCTGAGAGAAGAGACACTGAGAATTGGAAAAGGTAACACAATGTTAGTGTCAGTTATACTACGATAAACAAAATGTACATACATCCCTTGCATGAGATTCCATACATGTACAATTCCATTAAATGGAATACTATACAGCAAAGATGAACTACAATACATGCTGCCTAGAACATGAATGGCACCACAATACATTAATTACACTGTGTTAAAGAAAGTAGACACAGAAAACTATACATTGCAGGATTCCATTTATAGGACAGGTTTGGAAAAGGCAAATTTAGAGAGAATGCAGATTAGTAATTGCCTAGAACTGGAAGTGGGAATGGGTTCTTCCTTAGACACAAGGGAACTCCTGAACATGACAGAATGGTTCTGAAACTGGATGGTGGTGATGGGTGCAAAATCCTACAAATTTACTAAAATTTTTTCAATTTATACTTATGACAGGTGACAATTTTGTTTGTAAGATACACCTCAATAAAGTTTTTTTTTTTTTTTTAAAGATGTCTCTGGAAGCAAAGAAACACTTCAGGATTTTAAAATGTGTTGATATTTGATACACATGGCTTCATGATATTTGAAATTTACATTATAAAATCCTTCTGTGTCTAATTATGGACAGATTAACTCTTTTCAAGGAGTCCTACTACATAGACCCAATGAATTGCCTTTATATTTCTGAAGATTAGGCAAATAACGATCTTCCATTAACTATCCTAGAAATCATTACAGTAACTTCCTGTGGTCAGTAGGGAATATAGAACTATGTGGGGCTGATATCCTGAACAGCTATTCCATGAGGATCATTCCATTGTGCTACTACCCCTTAGATAGTTGGTGTGGTTTGGCTTAACATAAATAATTTTTTTTATCCTCAGTATTTGCTTAAGTAGAACCACCATTGTTACGCTATTAGGTTGAATTTTAGGACTTTGGCTTGTTTTGCTGGATTTTAGTACATTTATATTTGGCTTTCTTAGGAATTAACCACAGACCATTAGTGAAAACAATACAGCGGCCTGGAAAGCCTTACAGAAAGTCTTGGCAAAAATAGTTGAGGAGGTTCTTACCAGAGTTTCCCAGACTTTTGCCCTAAATTCACCCGATACAATGACAAATATATCTGTTTTTTAAAAACCAGATAAAAGGAAAAGTGCCTGGAAATATTTCTGCAGGAATCCTTGGAACTCTCTTCTCCCCTCCCTACTACCTGTTCCATGACATGACATCCCACTAGGTGCACATGGCTAGATACCAAAGCTGTACTATTTTTAAAAAGAAAAAAAAAATAGTTCCATTCTCTATAAATAAAGGAGATTTGGTATCTTTTTTAAAAATTTTATTTATTTTTGTTAAAGATTTTATTTATCCATGAGAGACACAGAGAGAGAGAGAGGCAGAGATGTGGGCCCCCTCTGGGGAGCCCGATATGAGACTCGATCCCAGAACCCCAGAATCACAACCTGAGCCAAAGGCAGATGCTCAATCACTGAGCCACTCAGGTGCCCCTCTTTTAAATTTTAAGTATACCTGCAATCTATCACTATCTTCAAGATTCTGATGAGTGCAGTAGGGAGGGATGTAAGAATATATCAGTGAAGAGGAAGGCTATCTTTGGAAATTTTTGACTTAAACCTCATGTGGGTTACAGCTGGGGGTGAAGGGTAGCAAATGTCCTTTGAAAAATCTACCCAGATTAGTCTGCCCAGAAGAGTTAATATTTTTCTCCTTAATATTCCCATATCACCTTGATTATAACTCAATTTCGGTGTTTATCATAATGCACTGCTGTCTTTCTCCTAAACTAGATTAAATGCCTCAAAGATAAAATTGTATCTAACACACTGTTCTATCCATAGTTCCTGGCATACTGCCTTTCACATGGTATGTGTTCAGTGGAGATCTAGAGAATTAATGTATCTAATAAAACTGTTAAAAGCTATTATGGAAGTATTATAAATAAAAGTAATTATGTCATGAAATGAATTTATGGGAACAATTACATTGATTAACAACACATTTTACCTAGAGAGAGAATGTTCTTATTTGAGGAGTTTATCGGATTGTATACTCAATAGCCACATATTTATTTTTGTAAGCCAGTTGTTTCTGTTAATATGCAGCATACAATATGCCTTCAGCAACCAAAAAGAGTCATGTTATCACCAGAGGTTGGTCTAATTAATGTCATATCAAAGAAACTTCCAAGCATGCCGTAGTAATGCTTATGTAAACTTTCTCCCTAGTCATTATATTGAGTCTAGATATAGGGCTTGCTGTATGTGGGCTTCTAATTCTTTGTACTGTTCCTTTTATCTCTAGCAGTTGCCACCAGTTTCGCAAACCAGTCAACCTGTTATGGCGAGGTCAATATTTGTTAAAACTAGTTAATAGTTTATCTTGAAATATTAAAGGTACCTTACCAATATTGTAAGATATTTAGATCTGACAGGAGCAATGTGCTTTTGGAAAAAGTCTAATAAAATCTACCAAATAAGCAATGTCATAAACCAAGCCGATGAGATCATCTCAACTCAGTCTCATGATTTTCACAGGAAAGTGGAACTCTGTTGACTAAAGGGTCACTGGTATGAGAAGAAATGGAAGGCAAATACACCAGGTCAGTTATATGAGGCTAGCTTCTATTACACCTGAAGTATATTAAGAAAGCAGACTCTATTGATTAAATAAGTTACCACTTGTTATTTCATCACGGTGAAACAACAGGAAAGCTAGATCTAAAAATCAACTGACATAGATCTGCCGATGAATACCTTGCAGAGGAAATGGCTGCATTCCAGCAACTGCCATTTGGTGACACTTCATTGAGAAACAGAGATAAGGAACAAAAGAAATTATTGTGAACTTTCTTTATCCTGGATAGTTAAAGAGGATGTTTACTTCCACTCACCTTAATGACCACATATCAGAAGTTCAATATCTGACCTAAAGTAAACAGACCTTCTCATGATTTATTTCACTGTGTTTCACTTTTTCATGAAGATTCCATTGAGTCTGAAGCCTGGAAAGATGTGAATGGTCCTAAGCAACCGGGGAGCTCAAATGCTCAAGTAGAAAGATAGCATGGCTCCTTGTTCAAACACATTTTTCCAAAGTAATCCACAGTGGCAGCAGGAGAGAAAATGGTGCCCCTTAGAAAATAAGGACTTGGCTAAAGTTAAACTAGCTTTAATAAAGAGCCTAAGAGAGAAACTCAAAAGAATGCTTGAAAAATGGTCTTAGAGAAACTCAACCACCACCTCTATTCCTCTGCTAGATGAGAACCAAAAGTGTGGAAATACACATTTGGGAATCCCTTTAAAACTTCTAAAATAAAATGTAAGTATAGGTTGACTATAACTCGAATTGTTTAGTTGAATTTTAAAATTCATATTTCAAGGTATATTTATATGCTTTGCCTAAATGCAGTTTAAGAATTATTTGATAACAAGGGCAGATGAGAAATGTTTTTACCAAACCTTTTTTTTTTTTTTTTTTACTAAGTAATAGATGTTCTTCCTAATAGAAATGAACCTAAATTTATTCTAACCTAAGAATAAATTCAATTAAGTAAAACTGAATTTTGTCCATGGTCAAATTATTGCTCTGTCCTTTGAGAATTACTTGGGGTCTATTACACAGATCTGAAGGAGAACCCAGATTTTTGTCACCTACTCATGGTGGGACCTGGGGAACTGCTTAAATTTTCTTAGACTCAGTTACTTCATCTGTACGAAAATGAGAATAGTAGGTGCCCCCTGAGAGTTCACTATAAAGCTGTAAGAGGTCACATATTCAGAGTTTCTAGCATATAGTTACTTTGTAAGTATTACTTTCTTTTCTTCTTCTTCTAACATTGGAAATAATATATTTTAATATCTCTAATGAGTTTTTATGGGCCTAAGATTTTATGGTATTATAGGAGACAGTGGACAAATACCTATCTTCATGGAGCTTAAACTTCTACGTAAGTGAGGAGTTGTGAGAGATGAGACAAGATTTTACTCCCTCCCTTCTCCACCCACTTTTTTGCATTCCTTCCATACCCTTTTACAGGAGAGGGACTTAAATTTCTATAAGTTATTACTATGAATCCTGAAAGAATACCAGTATTAGCAAGAAAGAAATTCTGGATTTATGATCATCTACTCTATAGAATAGAAACAAAACAAAAGCCAGCCCCTTTGGAGTACAGTTGGGTTCTACAACACAGAATCGGAAGGGGCCTTCCCATTTTTACACGAAAACTCCAACAGTCTGGTACCCTCTAAGAGTACTGGCTTTGGAAGAATTGGTAAGCAGCATATTTAGCATGGCTCTGGATTCTTATGTATCCTAATCACTACTAACAGTCAAGAGACCTAGAGCCATTTTAAGAGCAGAGAACTGAAGGCAGGCAGAGTGAGAAAAACTGTGGTAGATTCTACTCACAGACTGGAATGGACAGACTGGATGGTTTCCCCTGGGAGACCTCAGGAACCCTTGAGTGCAGAGGAAATTTTCAAGAGGGACTTCAGTCCTGCAAAGCTCAAATAGTGGCTAAAACCAGTCCTATTTGTAGTAACCATAGCAAATGCTGTCTGCCATGCATCATTACATGTGCTTTACTCACGTTAACTCATTTGAACCTCACAACTACCTTGAGAGTTAGGCACTATTATTATCCCCATCATAGAATTCAAGGCACTGAAACAAAGAGCAATTAAGTGATTTGACCAAGGTTATATAGCTAGTAAGGTGCACAGCTGGCCATTGTAGACAGGCAGTGAGGGCACCAGGGTTGATGTTGTTAACCACAATTCTACAGTGAAGCTGGCTAAGCTTAGGACTAGAAATCAAAGGTATAGGCAATACACTTCCAATTCTGTGAAACTGTATATATAGTATAAAGCGAAGATGAACAACTATAACCAAATGTTCAGAACATTTCCCTCTGAGAGGTATCTTAACAGGTGGCTTTTTGATTTCTCCTTTATGTATTTTTTCGGGTGTTACCTAATATTACTGTCAATAAAGATAATTTTTAAAAGAAATCTTATAATAATTATTTACCTTACACCGTTCTCTTCTTTGTGGCACCTTATAAAGATAATCCCCAAATCTTAATTTTATAATGCCACAATGAAGGAAAGTAAAAATTCCATTTGATAGGCCAGGAAATTAGGACAAAGAAAACAAAGACATTATTTGCCCAAGAGTAAGTAAGGTTCTGGGAGGTAAATATTTGGGATGTAGCCATGAGTGTTTGTCAAATATCTATATCAGCTTTTTAAACTATGTACCTAAAAAAAAAAGGCATAAAAAGTGAAATAAATATCTGAAACACTACAAAGAAATTTCATGTAGATTTCAGAATAAAATCTAAGCTTCAAGAGTGCTAACCTAAGGATTCTGAGGAAGCTCGGCTTGCTGCTGATTGAAGCCATGAATGATGCAATGAGGCTTCACATTTTCAATGGGACGAACCTAGGTTTCAATGGACTGTCAATGCAGATTCTTGAGAAAGAGACTTTGTTCTAGGTTATCCTGTGAAGGCAAACTGTGGCATGTTGTGCAGATACAGCACCACACCACCTAACACCTAGAGCAGAGCTCTCCAGTGGAACATCTATATCTACCTTGTAGCCACTAGTTACATGAGTCTACTGAGCACTTGAAACATGACTAGTGTGACCAAAAAACTGAACTTAAATTTATTTGATTAAATTTAATTAGCTCAAACTTTTAGCCTTGTGTGACTAGACGCTACTATCTTGAACAGCAAAGGTAAATAGCTTTCCCACATATCAGTTTTTGGCTTGTTTCTTGTATTCATTTTAGATACACAAATATTTATAATATCAATTCTACCATATTGACAGTTCTCATAATTGATATTCTCTCACCTTCCACCATTGCCTAAGCTATAAAGTTTCCCCCTTAAAATATATACTTGGGTGAAATTTACTTGGGTACGTTCCTCCTGTGGAGAAACTAAGTTTACCAGGGATTCAGAAGTAAGACTGTCTGTTGCAGGAACACTTATTTAGGTTCCTACCTCACAGAAAGATGGCACTTGATCTTAGTCAAGCTTGAATCAGTGCCTTTTTTTTTTTTAATAACAGGTTTGAGATATAGTTTATGTATAGATATACTATAGATATAGATATACTTTAAATTTCACCCCTTTCAAGTATACAATTCAGTGAGTTTTAGTATATTCAGAGTTGTGTAACCATCACTATCTAATTTTAGAACATTTTTCTCAGTTCAAAAAGAAACTCTAACCCATTAACAGTGGTACCCATTCTCCACTATCGCCAGCCCCTGGCAGCCACCAATCTGCTTTTGGTCTTGGCACTCTTCTCAAACTACCTCAATCTTTGAACAATAAATCTGTACTAAGTTAGTCTTTGTTTTTCTTCCTTTTCATGAATTTTTTTTTTACCATTTTAAATTTCTACTCTGCCCTCAATTTCTCATTGCCTGTCCATCTTAGCCACACTCATGTGCCTGAGTCCTCTAATCCAATTACATTCAATGTGCCTTATTTTTTTTTTTAACTCCAAGGCTCAGAGGCCATAACTACCTCACCAAAATATGATAAAAGTAAGGAAACTAGTATATGTTTGAGAATCTAGGACTTTATGAGCCCAGGATTGGTAAGAATAGTACAGGTAGAAGGAGAGAGTCTCTCAACTTCAATGTGGTATGCTATCTGAATAGCATCAGTGCTATCCCCACCTCCATGGCACTGCTCCAGTTCTCAGCACCTAACAGAAAGCCTGGCATATAGCACCCCTGCCATGAATCAACGGAAGGAAGGAGTAAATGTAATCCTCTCTGATACATGTTTACAGATTGATCCCTCCTGTAGAACCACCTGGCCACAGCCTTATTTATTTTCCTTTAAAAATTACCTACTAAACAGCATCCTGGTGCCTGAAAGACTGTACATATTATGTGAAGAGAGTGTTTTTCCTAGATTCCTGTATCCAGTGAATTCTGAATTCTTCTCTTCAGTGAACACCAAACCATGAGGAAGACTCTCATTTATGGACCCAGAAAATAACCAATTGTATGCTTTTCTGTTTGGGGGGTGAAAAGGGGGTAAAAACTTTAATTTACAACTCACATTAGTGCTTTTGTTCATGCTTCTTCAGCACCTTTTTTCCTAGTTGACTCCTAGACCAGTCTTATCCTGCGTATGCAGAGGATTTGAGAACCTTCTGTGATATTCTTAACATGTAGACAGGTGAGGGGAAGGAAGAGGTGTGCTAGGGAGTAAGCTGCAAGTCTCCACACAAACCTTTCTTTCAGTTCCAGTATGAAAATGGAGATAAAAAGCCCAACTGCAGACATACTGTACTCAGCAGGAGCCAAGAGCTACCTTCCAGATTGGCAGTTCCAAAAGGCATCAACAGGAATCCTTTTGGTAATTACCAGTTGGGAAATGTCATCCCATTGATTGTGACAGACACGAAGCAGCTGTGCTTTGTTGAGGGAGAGCAGAGGCTGGGCCTGAGCAGTAACAAACAGCGGGCCAGCTGCAGCCTGCACCCGACTTCCGCCCCAGAAACTCTCCCGTTTAATACTTGCCAAACATTGAAGCAATTAATCACACGGTAGAAGTGGATCTAAAACGTCTGAAATTGCCTGTTGAAGATTAACTGAATCTATCATATTTCTAGCCTTATGTGGGGGCTGGGGGTGGGAGGTGAAGAGTGTCTTTTTATCGTGGAAAGATTCTCAGTGAAGTTAATGGCAAAGATCTCAGGCCGGTCATTCCTATTCTGATGGGAATTTAAGGAAGAAGAAATTCTGGCCAGAAATTCTTATTCTTACGTGAGAGACAGAGAAAGGACATAGACATTTGGCTTCACGGATTCCTGATATGGAATCAAAGGTATACAGCTCAAGCCAGTATGGGTGTCCCTATAGCCTAAGCAGCCACTTGAAGAGCAATTTTTCCTGTATGTTGTTTATTATATACTATATTCTGTGTGCTTAAGGGTTTGTTTGTCTTAAGTAAGCTATATGCCCAATATGGGGCTTGAATTCATGACGTGGAGATCAAGAGTCCTAAGCTCTCCACCGACTGAGCGAGCCAGGTGCCCCATTAAGTTTTTATTTAAAGTCCAGGTAACAGGGATGCTTGTGTGGTTCAGTGGTTGAGCATCTGCCTTTAGCTGAGGTTGTGATCCCGGAGTCCTGGGATCAAGTCCCACATCAGGCTCCTTGTGGGGGAGCCTGCTTCTCCTTCTGCCTATGTTTCTGCCTCTGTCTGCGTTTCTCATGAATAAATAAAATCTTTTAAAAATAAAAAAAGATAAATTCCAGTTAACATACAGTGTAATATTGGTTTTAGGTGTACAATAAGAGCAATTTTTAGTTTAATCTGCCTACTGTTTGTATAAAACAGCTTCTCTGCACAGACACCCAGGCCCCCTTTCTAAATGGAGAATATCAGTCTCTGGCAGGTGGCACAGACCACCACTCTTACCCTCCAGGGAGAGTAGGTCTCTAAGCTGGGTCTGTAGTACTACTCTCATCCCTCTGAAGCAGCCACTACCTCTAAAAGTTACCCTGCCTTGGGCTGGGGAACTGCTCAGGCCACCAGCCATTGCCCTACAGCTGTGTGGAGCAACTCACTTGTATGCCTGAGGCTAAAGGCTTTTGGGGACTCCAGCCCTGGCAATGGGAGGAAGGACAGTGAGCATCCCCAGATATTTTCACAGATCTCCAGACTCTGAGTGGTAGATCTTAGGCAAACCCCAGGATATCCTTATATCCTTCTATAGTCCTCATCCTTATGTAACCCAAACCTAGGCCTCCACGTAAGCCCCAGGAGACTGTCATTTCAGAGAGGAAAAGGTCTCCTCTCTAACCAGACCAGAGGGTCTCATTTGACTCTGCTTGCTCTTTCCTTAAAAAGTGCCATCACTGCATGATCTAGAGACAAGTTAACTTCTATTTTAAACTATTCATGTATATAACATTGGATCCTGCCAAAAATGCTATTTTTATTTTTAAAAATTTGTTTATGTAAATTTCCTAACATAAAAACCTAATGCATACATGAACCATCCTTAAAATAGAATGAAAGACTACAGGTTCTTACATGGGGGAAGAAAGCTTGAAACATATTGGAAAGTGAAAAAAGCAAGAACAGAAGGTTTTGAATGAGTTCATTTCCTGAAAGATAGTCATACATAGAAAATAATTTGGAAGAATATGCATTAGATTGTTGACAGCAGCTGTCTCTAGGAGGAAAGATTATTGAGAACTTTGGCTTCCTACGTTTTTTATTTCTGTATTGTCTGAAATTTCTATAACAGATCTTGGTAGCTGGGGAAAAAATTGATATACAATTAATAGGCAAAGCTAATCATTAGTTGTGATTTGAGAATAGAGAAAGTCTAAGCTCCTAGGGCCTCACACTCAAAGTGTGGCACCCAGAACACCAGCAGCAGCATTACCTTGGTGTTTCTTGGAAATACAGGATCTTAGGCCCCATTCTATTTCCATATTCATATTCGTGTTAAAGTGGAAGAAGAGCCAACTACCCATATTAAGTATTCCTTCCTTCATCTGATGCATTTAATTCCTTTTTAAATGATAAAAATACATGTTTAAAATTTATAAAAATATCTACAGCTACTTTATTTTATAACCTGAACTAAAGATGAAAAAGTTTTTGTAAAAACTAATTTTCAGTAATTCAGTGGCAATGAACTAGGCTGCCCCTGAGAGGAAAGGGGTACTGCTCTGTTAATGGAGATGGGGAGTCCAAACATTCCAGGAGATGTAGTCAAGTGAAAGACAAATAAGCAGTCAGATGGAATAATACACAAAACTGGTAGGAACGTAAGGTCAGAAGTCTGGATATTCTCTAGCCAAATATATTGATCCAAAGGGGTACATGCACCCCAATGTTTATAGCAGCATTATCAACAGTAGCCGGTGAGGGAAAGAGCTCAAATGTCCATCGACTGATGAGTGGATAAAGAAGTGGTGTACATGCACACACAGAATATTACTCAGCCATCAAAAAGAATGAAATTTTGCCATTTGAAATGATGTGGATAGAGTGAGAATGTATTATGCTAAGTGAAACAAGTCAGTCAGAAAGACAAATACCATATGATTTCACTCATGTGGAGTTCAAGAAGGAAAATAGATGAACATAGGGAAAGGTGGGGGGAAAGAGAAGGAAGCCATAAGAGATACTTACCTGTAGAGAACAAACTGAGGGTTGCTATGAGGAAGGTGGGCAGGGATGGCCTAAGTGGGTGATGGGTATTAAGGAGGGCATTTGTTGTGTTGAGCCCTGAGTGTTATATGTAAGTGATGATGAATCAGTAAATTCTACTCTTGAAACCAATATTATATACTAACTAACTAGAATTTAAATAAAAATTTGAAACAAAAAATTAAAAATTTTGAAACAAAAAAGAAAAATTTAAAAATATATATCCAATAATGTCTTCGCATACCTTGCTGACTTTTTAACCACTCAGAAGTAGAATAAAAATGTTGGAGCAACAACATTTGCCCTTAATTGTGACCATCAAGGAAGAATAAGCTGGTGATATAAAGCCAAAAGGAATTGAGGGTAAGAAAGTAGCACTGTCATACTGATTCGTAGGATATTAACAACAACAAAAGAACAATGGGTACAGCTAGACTTTAAATAAGACACATTGACTTAAGTCTAAAATGAATACAGTTCAATCGAAGTGTAATGCCCTGAAGATGAGTCATTTTGTCTATACATCTACCTATAGTCCAGACTGGAGAAGAAACACTTGTAAAGAAATGTGAATAGCTCCAACGTGAGCTTTCTGGAGACTTACAATTTTAAAAGGTCATTTACAAACAATAAATGGACAGGCAGATGATCAAGGATTTAGAACACTCCCCTTCAATTACTTTCATTTGATCTGGGGCCTACGCGAATGTGGAAACTATATTTGCAATTTTATTCATAAATCCAATTTATAAGAGCTTGGACTAGTGAGTTGAAGATGTAAAACTCTAGAAAGGGATTTATCTTTGTGCTCCCTTTGGGAACTGAAGACTTACACACTGCCAATAAGAGAAAATGACACACTATGCTGGTCATTTTCTGAAGGAGGAAAATAAAAGGCTGGATAAGAAAGGTGCTTTGAAGTAACATTACATGCATGACTTTAGTGGACAGGCCTAGAGGCTGGGGAAAGAGAGGATGCACTGACCATTTAAGAATGAGAGGCCAGTCGCGCCTGCGATCCTAGAGCCTGTCACACATCTGGAACATTTCAATGAAGGCCTCAGAGATAAGATTGACAGCTTCATGTCAGACACAATTAGAGGAACCAGGGTTTCAATCCCTGATACATGAGATGAAAGTGAAGCAGGACAAAAGCAGAAATAATAGCAAGTCTTTAGATAAAAGTGAATAGGACAGAGATATTTGTGAAATAAATAAGAGAGATCCACCAAAGCCACTCTCCTTTGAACCCAGCAATGTCCTGACAACACTCACTGACATTCCAACACTCGAGTCTGAAGAAATAGCTGAGCAGAATCTTCCATCCAGGATTCTAGGCCGTATTACTACTTGTCATTCCTAAAGAGCATTATCATAGCTTAGCTGATCTTCATAATACCTAAATGAAAATATATGTAGATGATGTTTAATATATGGTTCTAACACTTAAAGCTTTTCCCCTGACAAAAAGCAAACAACAACAAAACAGAGCTCCTGATTTAACTGACTGAAGATGTTGCATCATTAGAATTAGTTAACAGATGGTCTATTTCATTCGGATTTAACTTTCAACTTAAAACCTTTGAATTTTTTTTTCCAACCAGTGGTATCTAAAACAATGAAATGAAATGCAATGGCTTCTAGTTTACCTCTCTTAGGTAAATATTTGAGGTGACTTTACAAGTGTGAATAAAATAGAAAAAAAGTGTGAATAAAATAGAAATTTAGGGAAAAAAGTGAATAAAATAGAAATTTAGAAAAAAAATTAGAAAAACTAGGAAGAAAACAGAAGATATGACTACTCTGTGTTTTAGGGTTTGCAAGATTGCCGTGAATGGAGTTGCAAACTCTGCTCTAGCCTTCCTGGTAGAAAATAACTGCCCTCATTATCATGAAAATATATTAAACTTCTACCTACAAAATGGTGTCGAAAAAGTTCATGTAGTTTTCTTGCTTTTGTTAATATTATGGACAAGGCAGGGTCAATATTAGTCTCTGCACTCTTTCAATCCTGCAGCATTGATCATGCTATTCAAAGTATATTTGCAGACCAGCAGCATGGGCCTCACTCCAGACTTGAATCAGGAGCTGTATTTTAACAAGATCCTAAGAAATCCACATGTACAGTAAGGCTTGAGAAGCACAGATCTGTGACATTAATGCCGACATATTGTTTTGTTTTTGCTTAAATGTCTGGTTGTATATACCCAATCTTCTAGCAAATTACCAATTCCTCAGGACAGAAACTAGCTTATTTCTTTTCCCCCTAGGACATTAAGCATACCAAGAACATTCTAAGAGTTGAATAAAAGTGTAAGTGAATAAAATAAGTTGAAAATGATTATAAAAGGAAAAAAAATTAGACCAAGATCAGAATAAATCTATACAATACCAAAATTATAGTATAAATTAGACATTTTAACAACTTCGTATTATTTTAAATAATGACCAATATTTATGAATTATTTGTGGCTAATGTGAAGAAGTACCCTTTGTTACAGCTCTAGGAGGTAGTCTTACCCCATTTTATAATGGAGATTAGAGATTAGACAAATTGTCCAACTCAACCGCTTGGAAGTCTCAGAACTATAATATAAGCTGCCTGATTGTGAAAAACAATATTCTTAGCCAAAAGTGTCTAATGAAGCTTCTGATCCCTGGGTTTCTCCAGGACCAACTACTGAGATCTGGAGCTAGGGAAGCTCACAATAAATTATGTGGTTGGATCTCTTCAAAGTTGGCAGATGAGTAGCTCACATTGTCACACAATTGTGGCATTCTTATACTGTTGTGACTCTAAAAAATCACAGGCCTGCTTCATCAAACTGGAAAGGTATGCTCCAGGATCAATGGAGCTGAGATGTAGGGAAATGAATTGGTTAATTAAAAATGGCAAGAAAGCTCATAGCAAATATCCAGACCACAAAAATATTTAAGGAATATCCACCCTGAGGATGTTTCTAAGTAGAAAGTGCCTATATTTCCCTAGACAATAGTTGTCACATATAGTTTGTCCTCTCTATAGCTAGAGAAACTAAGAGTCCAGGAGGTCAATGTGCATCAAGGGCCTCTTCAGGTGACATGTGGACACACTAAAATATCCATGTTTGTCATGACCCACCACATTTTCCACCAATAGGAGAAAGGGTGTAAAGGAAAGATAGCAACTCTTACATGGGTGTGAAAGACATAGATAATGAATGTTACCACAGGCAAAGGTGAATGTGGAGGTGGAAAGACACATGGAAGTTGCGGGGTGCTGACCTCAAAGGGAGAAGAGGATACACACCTCCTAAGAGCTGGAACTTCCCCTCTCCATCACCCTGCTCATAATAGCCTTAGCACCCAGCAACCTACCTGGTATTTAGAAGGTATTAGATGGCAGGTACTCTTCCAGCAAAACTTGTGTGCTTAGCTAGTAGGTAGTCAATTACCCATTGGAACTTTACAATCAGACGTATCTGTTTTTGAGTTGTTTAACTTATCTACACTTCAACTGTGAAATGGGCACATGATGCTAACCTCATCAAGTTATGAGCATCAGGGAGATAATCTCCGTGAATTGCTCAACAAGGCCCATATCACATTGAGGATCCAATAAATGTACCTAGCGATACCAAATTCCAGTGAGCTTACATTCATCTTTAGTTTTTACCCATGACATCTCAGCCCACTTTATGATTTTTCAGAAGTATAGACCATGAAGAATCAGGAGCTGACTGCCTTTCAGTGAGAGTCAGGACCGTGACCTGACCCTTGACTGGGTCTAGTCCTCATTCACAATTCACGAGAGAAGGTCTTTTTTTAAAAATAAGGTATTGAGTTGCTGGAGTGTCTTTCTCAATCAGAAAGCCTTCTTCCAGATGGCTATACATGCCTAATGGGTGAGTGGGTTTCCCACAGAAGCAATGAGGAAGATTCAATGGTGGAGTTGTGACTACAAAGGGCAAAGTTGCCCTCTTTGTTTGTGAAGAACTATTTATAGCATTTCCACTGCTTAGGTAAGCCACTTACCCTTTTGTACTGTGGGAAATCACTCAAATCCACCACCAAATTCAGATTTCCTTGAGATGTGGGGGTCTTTGAGTTCTTTATATTCCTTTACCTAGACCCTAAAAGGACATATCTGGTGGACAGATTACCTGGGAAATCAAGCCTAGTGTAGCATAATTTTATAGGATGACAAGAGGAAATGGACCTAATCTGTCAAAGGAAGAATTAAGCCCTCAGAGATGGCAGAGTTTCTTAGGGATTCTGACTATGATTATGATGATAGGAGGCAATAGAGTGCAATGGTTAGCAGGGATTGGAGAAACACGACCTGTGGGCAAAATCCAGCTTGTAGTTTGTTTTTACCGCACCCCCATCTCTGAGCTAAGACTGGATTTTACATTTTCTTCCTTCCAACACTTTAAAAAAGCAACAAAGATCATAAGTGGTATAAAGCCTAAAATATTAAACATCTGTCCATTTACAGAAACTGTTCACAGATCCTGGTTAAACTTTGACACCACCCTGTCTGAGAGTAAGTCACATTAGAACATCTCACTAGTCCAATGACCTTGGTGAAGTCACTTAACTATGTTATAATTCAATTTCAACTTTAAAATGAGAACATAGTTTTTATTTCTGTCCAGCACAATCGAAGCCCTTTTCATTATCTATGTTGAGGCAAAGGAAGCAAGACAAGTAACATTGGTTTAAATGTGACTTCCTATCCATCTTCTATTCTGATTCATTATATTCCCAGAACTTGGCATAACACTTGGCATATACCAGATGCTCAATAAGTATTTATCGAGTTCACATGTATTCAAGTATTTAATTTTGGAATGTAATTTTATTTTAGAAAATTCATATTCCAAATTAAAAATATCCGGTACCTGTTGAATAGACAAATAAAAGATTTTTTAAAATAAAATAAAGGGGTTTATCATGTTTTTGTAAATACTGAAATATTTACAAGAGAAAAAATATCTGGAGTTTGCCTCAGAATAACATGATTATAATAATGGAATAGAGTGTTAATTGGGAAAGAGACATGTCCCCTGCAGAAAAATTCCAAATAATTTATGTAATTATTTCCTTCAGGAGGAGGAGTATAATCCCTCTCTCCTGAGGCACGGGCTGTACATAGTGTCATCCCCAGTATGGAGATGGTAGCAGAGGGTCAATTAGCTTTATAGCAGAGAGACCTGACAAACGTCACCTCAGCCAAGTGACCAAGGTCAACATCATTCAGAAATCATGTTGATAATATGTATCCTGGGTGTAATGTGATAAAAATGGCACTTGACCTCTGTGGTCTTCCTCCTAGTAACCCATACTCCAGTCTGCTATGAGAAAAACAGGAGATAAATTCCAAATAAGGGCCATTCTACAGGATATCCTAAGAAGTACTCAAAACTGTCAAGGCCAGCAAAAACAATAAAAGTCCAAAAAACTACCATAGGCAAGTTTTTTCACTGTTCTAAAAAATATATTTTTAAAAATACGAGGAAGGGGAACTCATGAAGGAATAGATGGAACAAGATTTGGTTCAGAATTAGTAATTACTGAATTTGGACTATGGGTAGAGTTTCACTACACTGTCCTGTCTACTAAATATGTTTACATTTTTCCATTGAAAAAGTTTAAAAAAGAAATAACTTTCAATAAGAAAATGAGGTTAAAAAGTAATGCCCGGGATTACATTCCCCACCCCACACACACACTGTTATATTAAACATCAGCAAAATTACCAATTACTAAGAAACTTATTTCTAAATTTTGGTTTGATATATAACAAATCAATATAAAAAATAGTTTACTAAATAAAGTCCTCTCATGTGATATTTACAGCTACTACAGATAGCAAACAGCTCTGCTCTTTAGTGAAATATATTTATATTATATATAAATTTACAGAGGATATGCATCGACTTCTAATTAATATTCTCAAGTAGATTTATTCTCTATCTTTAAGATCACTGTTTCATAATACTTTGCTAACTTCATCCACTAGGCTTTGGATCAAGCCTGTGCTAAAAGCTGGTGGGTATCTATAATTCAATATTCACCACAGTATCCCCAACTCATATTTCACATATTTTACTACATAATGGATAATAGGGAATTTTCTTGTTAAAGGCGGATCAATGTCAAGATAATGGTACCTGATATGTTAAAATATCTAGAAAGGATCCTAAAACAAAAACCATTCCCACATTCATTTTCTAAGATACTTTGCTCTCAAAAAACTAGTCAAACTACCTAATTAAATGCAATAAAATAATTAGAAGAGTACCTCACAATAATGGTAGAAGTAATCCATTTCATAAATAGGAAAACTGCAGCAATGAGAGGTTAAATCCAAATCCAAACTCACAGAACTGGTGAGTGACGAAGCCAAATACATAAACACAAGTCTGAACGAAGTCAAAGCTCATGGTTTTCAATTCTATCAGATGCCTTTCTTCTGAAATATCCTGTACAGGGCTCAAATTGAAAAATCTAAGTCATACCATTTAATTATAGTCAGCTCCCTATCTTCTCCAGCATCCAGCCCAGTGGGCCAACCCTGGTGTTCTGACAGTTATGCCATCAAGTTAGAAGACACGGATATAGCCTAGGTTATGCTCTTGTCTCTCAGTTTCCCTGTGAAACTCGTTTTTGCTTATATTTATCTCAGGAATCACAATCATTCTTCTTCCCGTATCATTTGAGCTGGCAAACAACTGCATTCACCTTTTTTGCCATTGGCATAGTTGTGGGGCTTTACTTATTGAGTTCCCTTCTTCCAACACAAGGGAGTTTTGCCATCATGTATCAGATAAGCTAGACTGATGGTGTACAAAATATCCACATTTGAAAGCAAGGTTGGCCCTACTTAAGAAATTGCCTATGACAAGTAGGGGTAACTGGGGGGCTCAGTTGGTTAAGCATCTGCTTCCGTTTCAGGTCATGATCCCAGGGTCCTGGGATCAAGCCCCTCATCAGGCTCCCTGCTCAGAGGGGAGTCCGTTTCTCCCTCTCCCTCTGCCTGTCACTCCCCTTGCTTGTGCTGTCAAATGAATAGCTAAAATCTGAAAGACAGACAAAAGAGGAAAAAAAAAGAAAAAGAAAAAGAAACTGCCTGCAATAAGAATTATGTAGGAGTTGCACACTCTGCTTTCTTAATGCTAACAAAAGAAAAGTCTTGACAATAAGACCGCATGCTCTCATATTCACCCAGTCATTTCAAACCTCACCTCACCTCTTTGATTCATACATTCAGTCAGTTATTTGCAAAGTTTGATGAGATTCACTCCAGGCTTGATAACACTAGAAATGGACTCACTTACAAGTGTAATGCCTGACTCTGATTTACACAGTTCACTTGGGTAGAGGAGACACAGCTCCAAGAAGGTGAAAGAAAACATTGGAGGTGAATAACACCTTCAGCAAAACATTGGAGGTGAATAACATCTTCAGCAAACGACTTTGTCTCCACCGCCCTTATGAAGGGATGCTAATACTTCACACCTGCTCCATGAATGGCTTGATGAAAGAATAATACCCGTAAACCCTGGAAGCTTTCTGAAGGAAGGTTACCACATACAGGCTTCACCAAGGTAACAGCAACAAGCTGCATTATTTCTGTGGGCAACCAAGAAGACTCTTTCACCCTGACATTATATTAGCATAGCTTCCCAGCGACAAGGGCCATAACTTGCCAGGGGCCTCTTTCACGTGTCCCATTCTCATGAACACTGAATTCTGGTGCCGTTGTTAACATGCAGCAAGGTTTTGAAACTCTGCATGCTTTAGCTTCACCTATAAAAGACCCAACAGATTTTCTACAAAACAAACATCAGCAGAGAGAATAATTGTAAGGGCCTTTACAAAAACAACTGTTAGGACTATTTAGAGAGTGCCAGTGATGTGCAGACTTGTCCCCACTTGCTGAGAAACCCAGGAGCTGTTCTATTGAACCACCCTGACTCACACAGTAGACAAGCCTCCCAGCCTGGCTCATGATGGGTCTTGTCATAATTCAGCTGGAGCCACTGGTAAGTATCCACCTGTCTATTACTCATTAATAGAGAGAGACAGGATGTCAGCTGTTTCCGTGAGCTGGAGAAACACAAGCTTTTACCACCTTCTGGCTTACTCTCAAAGTAATGTGAGAAACAATAAGGCAGACAAAGATTTAAAAAAAAAAAAAAAGATAGGAAGATGCAGTGTCAAAAATAAAAATAAATCATCATCTGATAGATACAGAGATTACAGCCTTTAACTTGCTTTACAGGTTTTCATGATTCAACTCCAGCAGTTTGATCATCTTAGAAGATGCACAAAAAGAAGAGTCTCCAAACTGATTTACAGATTAGGAAATTGTACTCTGCTAATGCTGCTCAGTATTTTGATCTTTGATGGTTGTTTCCCTGGTCACTGGTATTTAGATTATATAACTGGTGCTAACTTCTGCTTGGGCATTAGATCATTTACGTCCTAATATGTTTAGTTATACTTTGGGATCTTCCGATTTGAATATCAAGCAGAATTACTTCCAGTCTTCAATTTTAATCCCAGAAAATACCTCCCATGTTTGTAACAACACTAGTGGTTGTAACGAACCAAGCAAAAATTCAATGGTTTGACCCAACAGAAGTTTATTTCTCTCTCATCTAACAGCGTAAGGTGGGAGGGCAGAGTGCTTTCCACCATATGGGGGGTAAGGACACAGGCTCCAAGCTCTGGCTCTCCCATTCTTCAGAGCCCTGTCATCTGCATTCAGTGGTGGGAGGGGACAGGGAGCATGAAGAAGGCACAGCACTGACCAGATGCCTTGGCCTAGAAGCGACACACATCACACACGGTGCTCGACTTGGAAGGGGACTCACATGTGCAGTCCTGGCTAGGCAGCCACTTCCCACAGTCTATACACAGGACAGAAGGGCGTGAATTCTAAGAGACAGCCACCTCTGCCACAAGCACAGACATTTACAGAGGAGGCATACAAAGCAAATCATTCCCAAATGCCCAATTCGTCAGGTAAGGCCTAAGATTTTACAAAGTTTCATTTATTTAGGTTAAGACCGTGACTACCTGTTATAAGACAAACATTCTTCTGAGTGTCAGTTGTGAGTGCCTTTCTGCTCTTTATAGAAGAAATTGATAGGGTGAAAGAAATAGGACAAAATGGGAGCCTACAGGTATGGAGGGAAACAGAAAAACCAGGAGCAAGGCTATCACATCCCTTACTCAGAGGCCTTCTCAAACCTATCACCAGAGTCCTGGTACCTGCCCAGGCACCTTCATCTCCAAAAAACAATGGGACAAATTCTGACCCTGGCAGTGGAAAACTACGGATCCTGAACTCAGTAACTCTGGAAACTTACAATCTGTCACACCTTTCCCAGTCAGGCTCTGGTCCTATACCTGGGACAGTGCCTGGCCATTTATCAGCTGCTGTGACAAAGTCTCTGCCTTAAACAATTCCTACAACTTGCTCCTTGCCTCCCTATCTGAATAATGACTTCACTTTGCCTGGCAATTTCATGCACATCAGTCTCATATACTCTCTCAATAATTAATGAGTAGGCATGATTATCTCCTTTATAAAAATAAACAGAATTATAGTCAGGTTAAGTACTCACTTCCAGTTAATACAGCTATGACATGGCAAAACCAGGCCTCTCATTCCTATCCAATATTCTTTCCACTAGGAAATACTGCTCTACTAGATATGCTTCTTCCTCTAGGCTTGGGGGAGGGGGTCTTGGCTGCTGGCACAGTTCTCCAGTCCCATGTCTGGAGTCCTGTCATTTGAAGCTCCTATCCCACAAACCATTAATTATGTATCACTACTATGTGCTGAGCACTTAAGTGACCAAGCAAACAGTCTGCTTCCCCTCATAGAGATTAGTCTATTTACCAACAAATCAATATGCAATTTCACATGATGAGGAGGGCTACAGAAGGAATAAATGGCGTAGTAGAAGAACTGCAGATGGCAGAGGGGAGGAAATGGTGGGAGGAAGCCTTATGTCAACAGGGCTGGCAGGAAAGCCTCTCTGAGGAGTTGTCATTCAAGTCAAGACCTGAAAAATGGTGAGTTAGCAGTGAGAAGGTGATCGTGGCATTAGGGTGGGTGGGTGTTCCCCTGCCACAGAAGAGCTTGACAGATACAAGGAATGGGAATGGGGGGCAGAACCGGAGTGGGATGGGGGAAAGGCACAAAATGGAGTTGGAAAAGGTGGCAAGCCCCATCAGGGAGGAGTTGGGATTTCACTCACTTTGCACCTGGCATCCACTGAAGTGTTGTGAACAGGAAAGAGATGTTATTACATGTGTTAAGATATTTTCCCTGTGCTGTGGAGGACAGAGAGGAGGAGGGAACAGATGAAGGCAGAGCCCCTGCAGTGGTCCAGGAACAAAAATGCAGGGTCTTGAAATGTGGTTGCAGCAGAGAGATGTCACACCAGTGCACAGAGCAGAAATGTATTTTGAAGGTAGAAAAATAGAATTTGCTTTGAGAAGAGAAAGGGAGGAATTCAGTTTCTTTTTAGGCCTTTGACTCCTGCAACAAGCCTCTAAAGGTGGTGTCTTTTTCAGGTGCTCACCTAACTTGATGGCACAACCTGGCTAAGCTTTTGAAGTGGGGAGGGATGGGACTTGGCTCATTTTGTAGTGACTGCTTCTGAATTCGAAGATGAATTTTTCAGATATTTTAATATTTCTGAAGTCAGGATGTATCTTAACATCCCTGCCAAAGGAGAGCTCCAGAGAAGTAAACTGTAACAACATTGTCATCCCTTGTCAATATATGACCTTAGCCTAGTATACAAGACATCTGCTCATCAGATGCCAAGTCATCTAGGTTATTTGCACCAAGTGTACCACAAATGGTACATTTTAACATGTTTTATCTAGTGCATGCATAGAGATTACCCCATAAAGCAGTCTTGAAACAGTAAGATATTGTATCTTCAGAAGAAATAAGTAAACCACATGCTTGATCATGAAAAATTGATTGTTTTTAACATAAAACAACAAAAGAGCACTTTCCAGGCCCTAAAATCTAAAGAGCCACAAGAAGATAAACTGGGATGAAGGACATAGGAGAAGTGGCTGGAAGAACAGTCACTGAGATATGTATAAATGTACCGTCTGCCGCATAGCAGGTAGACAGTATAAAGGCAGTATAAATTGCTCAATCCTAAGGATTTCAGCATAGAATTTTCAAATCTAGCCATTCAGATACTGAACATCTATCTAACTAAAATGTTCAGCCGAAGCCTACTTTCAGAAAAGCTGTTTAAATTCTAGTGAGATGAAATTCAGTTAACTGTAGTAAGGTAAACCAGATATTTCACTCAGATTTTTATTTTTCACTGTCCTAGCAAAAGAAAAAAAAAGGATCTTGACTATCTTGTTGCAGGAGAGGTACACCCCCAAAGAAAACCTAGTGGAATAGACATGGGCGGTCTAAAACATAAGCCTGCCCAATGAACCATTGAGCATGACAATGAAAGAAAGAACCACTCCTTGTGTCCAGAGGACTAATTCAGCCTGAACTCTGGGTGGGTGAACAGAGCTGGTAAGGAGCAGCCAACCTATATACCATAATTCTGGGCTGAGGAGGTAAAACTTGGCATGGAGAACTGGAATCTTTGGTCAGGCATAGCACTGGTATAAGGGCCAACCTCAACAAACCATAGTGACCATGCCAAAAACCAGGTGGGGAAATACACAAAGACCAACCAAATGAGAACAGGCAAAGGCTACATATCCAGAGCTTGCTTGCTACAGCAAGTGAGTCACCCTCTGTCACTTGCACTTTAGTCAAAACTCAAAGGCAGGCTGAGGGGTAGGAAAGCTTCATAGTGGAAAAAAAGGAAGGCTCCAAATATGCCCTGATTGGGGGCTGTTGGCATAGGGGAGCTGGAGGTAGGCTAACTAGAAGCAGGGCATCATATGCCATTGTCTAGGGATTCATACTTAGCACCCTCTGGTTGGTTCTAAGTTGGAAGCAGAAATAAAATTAAGAAAGCTGTCAGTTACAAATCAAGTCCTAGCCATATGGGGTTGATTGTTACAGAGGTTATTTTACGGGGTGTGGGTTGAGGCTGGTTATTAGAGATAGTAGTCTGACTTCCTATAAGTCTGACTTATAGATAGTAGGCTGGCTTCTCAACTGGTTAGTGGAGAGAACTTGGGTTTCCTGGCTGGTTGCTACAGATGGTAGATCAGAGTTCGACTTTTTGTATGGTCTTAGCTACTATCCATTTGTATATTTCAGTTTCTCAGGATTCTGGAGATCTTGCCCCCAGTGAGGATCAGTGGGATCTCATGCAAAGAGAGGAGGGCCATGCTTGGCAGCAGCACCATTTAGCATTAAGAACAGGGGCTTCTAGGGATCCCTGGGTGGCGCAGCGGTTTGGCGCCTGCCTTTGGCCCAGGGCGCGATCCTGGAGACCCGGGATCGAGTCCCACGTCGGGCTCCCGGTGCATGGAGCCTGCTTCTCCCTCTGCCTCTGTCTCTGCGCTTCTCTCTCTCTCTCTATCATAAATAAATAAAAATTAAAAAAAAAAAAAAAAAAAAGAACAGGGGCTTCTAAGCAGCCCAGTTACTTTAGCACAATGTATGGGACTGCTGTGAGGGTAGAAGCCACTTGCTGTAGGACTTAGCCAGATAAATACAGAGTAAGAATTTATTTCAGAAGTTCTAAGAAAGCCTAGAAAAGGAATGCAATTAAATATGGATCTGAGCTGAACTAGGGGCCAGCAGAGTGTGCAGAGAATTTAATTCAGCAAAGCAACCAGGATTTTTGGTAGAACAAAACCCCTATGAAATACCATCTCTTCTATCAAGTTTACATTCATCATCACCTAGGATATATATAAACGTCATTAAGAGTTGTTTATCACTAAAAAAAATTAGCAAATTGGACTAGGTTTGAATTTGTAATATCAATGATAGCCTCACATGCAGTATTGTTGGACATACCATGGCTCCTAATTAAAGTAGCAGATACATACTTCATTGTAGGAAAAGTTACAAAAATCCAAATTCAGGATAAAAACGGCATCAATATGACATTTATGAGAAGTGCCAATAGGCATCAAATGTACAGATAATGCAGACAGGACTGAGGATTTTCTTGAGAAAGAGTCTACTCCTCCTTAATATACTTTAGTTGAAGACAACATCAATGAAAAGTAATGTATCACAAAGAAATTATTTGAAGAGACACATAATTGTTCTGTGTTGAATTCACATACATCAATACTGTATTCACTGTTTGCCTATTCCGAGCAAAGCACTGTCATTCTTCCTAAGAATTTAGAAATCCACTTGTTACAAACATTGTGTTACCTCATGTACTGTTTTCTAATATATGTTAGAACAACCCCATACAACAGAGGATATTATTCCAATTTTACCAATATGGAAACTGAGGCTTAGAGGAGCATGGAGATTAAATCAAAGTCACCCAGCTATTAAATGTGAGAGCACTTTTGTCTTTCCCTTCAAAACTCTTCTACTATTTTCATGTGGCAATCTTCCTTAGGAGGAAAATATTCTAATAGGACTCTTATCAGATCTACCAGAGCATTTACAAAAATAGGTATATTTCAAAATACTTAGAGTTTTTTGGGAAAGTAAATATTTTGCTATACAATTGTATTTGAAAACTGTCCTCAGAGCCTGTTTACAAGCTGAAAAAGATAATGAGTCTCAAGCTTATAATCACCCCTCACAACGGGAGTGAGCAGCTGCTTCCTCCATGTGAATTCAGGGGTATGAAAACGCCTCCACATCCTCCCAGACAACACTCGGTCTCACCCACTGGGTGAAGCATGAAATTCCCCCAATAAGAGCTTTAATCCCTTTAATTTAAAAATTTGATCCTGTGTTAAAACGGGAAACACTGCAAGAACAAAGGCTCTAAAAGCAAAGAACCTAGCTGGATCACTTTACTGCAACTTATACTAATTCTCTCTTATCTGGTTGTAGAATGCTCACTTAATCATGTTTTTACTTTTGCTCCTTCGTTTAAAAAACAACTCCATGCTAGAATGTTAATATAGGTGTTTGTATGTAAGGTCTTACTCACCCAAGGTAATTTGTATTTTATCAGTAGTCATCTGGAAATTTATTCTGATTCGTAAATTTTCAAGCCAATAGAAAATTTTGCAGATAGGTCTTCCCACTCTGATAATCACTCTTTTTCAATCCCTCAAATTACACTTTTGCAGATTAGCATATGGTTTTGGAGAACCGAAGAGGTTTTATATGGAAACTTGTTTTATAGGCCAAAAATTCCTAAGAAATTTTCATCTATACCAATCTTTTTCTACAAGTGGAATTACTGATTTTATTTAGCATAAGTAGACGTCCTTCGAAATGTAATTGATGCAATTCATTTGCTATTCCTTTTAGTAGCCATACAGAATTCTTCATTTTACCACCTACAACCAAAACAACAACAAAAAAATCTTATTTTCGAATCAGAAAGTGTTGTTCTAGAATTTAGAAGGTGAATGTTTTTAATCCCCTTATATGGCTAAACAAAGTCATGATCCCAGTCATTTAATTCAGTACATAAATAATCCTAAATACTTGTTACATATCCCCTTTGCTTAATGCTGCATAGAAATACACACAGTTGTGAATAGGAAGACGACAGCCACATCTGTTTGTGGGACCAGGACCTCACACATCAAAACTGACCATATTATATTCCCATCTTGCTGTTTCCCCAAAGTCTGCCACTCATTTTAACATTTTCTTAAAATTTGAAAAGATAATCGATAGAAAAGTTTTCCATCAGTGGAGAACAATTTAGGTTACATATTTTGCTCACACTAAGTCTTAATGCAAGTGGCAGTGAAAACCAATTATTCTCCCACTCAGCCTGCATTGATTGGTATTTGAAGAAAAAGGAAAAAACAAATCCATAATCACCCCCACTTAATCTTTAACCTTGGCTTTGTCCCTACTCAACCGATCTGTAAGAATATTAAGGGTATTTTAAAAGTTGGAAGGAATAAAGCAAAGGCAGAGAAGGAAAAAGGGGAAGAAAGTAAAACAGGTATTCCAGAGACAACTGCATCTGCTTAAAGAAAATAAATAAATAAATAAAGGTGGACTCTCTTTGCCTCTCCTCCATCAAGGGTTAAATAATTTGAAAAAAAAAATGGTGAGGCAAAGAATTTTTGCTTTTCTCCTACATTCTCCATCTTTGATGTCTCAGTACTCTCAGTGAGGTTTTTGGTTCATTGAATCCCCTCCTCATATTCTATTTAAATGACATTAACATCTGCCCACTGGGGATAGGACTGATATTATCAACTTACTTAACAAGGACTATGAAATTTGAGACAGACTGTGGGAAAATGTCAGCTCAATAGATAGTACTAGATTTCTGTTTCTCTTTTCTGGACCAGAATGTCAGAGAGATAAGTCTCTGAATTCACACGGGCTGCTTTCCCTGCCCTGGCTGCACATCGCATGGCAGATGGCCGAGTGTGGACTAACGTGCTTCAGTGACTTAAGTGTGGGATGGAACTGAAGCTAACTTATCTTCACTTTTTTTTTTCTTGATCAGAAAAACAGCCTGGAAACTCATGACCCCATTCTTAAACAGTGAAACTTCTTTTAAAAAAGAATTCTGGGGTCATTTGAAGTAACAAATTAGGGAGAGAATTTTCTATGTGTTCAATGTTCAAGCTGCAAAAAAACATTCTATAAGAGCAGAGGCTTTTGATAAATAGGTATTTTTTCAGGCAATATTTTTCTTTTCTTGAAAAATGTTTTCATTTTATAATACTATTTGGTATATGAGACGTAACATTCTTTTATATAGATTTTACATAGAATGTATATAGAGAAATAGACATTACCAATATATTACAGGACTCCTGGGTGTGTCTCCTTTTGATCACCTCTCCCTTCCTTCCAAGGGCAATCTCCATCTGAATTTATCATTCCTTTCTTTTTATAGTTTTGCTTTTTTATGTGTGAATCCCTAAACAGTTTAGTTTTGCTATCTTTTACAGCACTGTGTGAATAAAATCACAAAGTATGCATTGCTTCTTTCACATACTTAAGATTCACTTAGATTGACTTTGTAGCTTTCATTTCTTTGTATATACTGCCATTTATTACAAATACGCTTATTTTTATATTCTATAGTTGATGACCATTGGGAATTTTTCTGATTTTTGACTCCTCAGAATCCTGTGACTATGAACATTTTTATATAGATCTCAAGATGTTTCTGTGCAGAAATTCTTCCAGGACTTAGATCAAGGACTCCTAAACACAAATTCACAAATTCTACTTTTACTGGATAGAGCTACACTTTTTGCAAAGAGGTTCTAACAATTAATAGTCCCACCAGCAGTGAACAAGCTTTCCATTGATCCATATCCTCTCCCACACTTTAGTATCTAACTTTTTTGTTTTTGCAAGTTTCAGAAATGTTAAATGGCATTTGAATTTTATTTCATTTTACTGATGACTAATGAAATTAAACATCTTCATATGTTTATGAGCCAGTCATGTATGTTTCAATGAAAGGATATTCATGCTTTTACCTACTTTACTATTTAGTAAATTTGTGTTTTACTTCTTGATTAGTAGGAACTCTTTATATAGGTTTTATATATTTATAATGCCAATTCTTTCTTAGCTTTAGGTTTGTAGCATCTAGGTTTTTGTTCCTTTTTTGTTTACTTTGTAGCATCAATAGTTGTTCATTTTAATGTGATAATTCATTAGTCATTCTATTTACGGTTTAAGTTTTGGGTGTCTTACAAAATGCTTTCTTACTCAAAGGCCATACTGCTTCAAAATTGTCTTCCAGAAGTTTTATAGTTTTGCCTTTAACATTGAAAGTTTTAATCAACTGGAATGAATACACCCAGTTTCCCCTCATATTTTACATAATCAGTATAGTTATCAAGAACAGAAAACATTGAAACAATACTATCAGCTACAAACCTTATTAAAATTACATCAGCTTTTCCCACACTAGGATCCTTTTTATGTTCAAGCATCCAATCCACAGTCACACATCTCATTTAACTGTGTGTCCTTACTCTCCCCTAATCTGTGATGGTTTCTCAGTCTTCCCACACCTTGATAATTTGATGAGTACTGGTTAGTTGTTTTGTAAAATACATCTCCATTTTGGCCTTTCTGGTATTCTCATGATAATGAAATTATAAATTTTTGTTAAGAATGTCATAGATGTAGGGCATCTGGGTGGCTCAGTCCATTAAGCCTCTGCCTTCAGTTCAGGTCTTGATCGCAGGGTCCTGGGATGGAGCCCCATATCTGAGAAGTCCCTGCTCAAGAGGGAGGCTGCTTCTCCCTCTGCCCCTCCCCTGCTCATGCTTGTACTCTGAAATAAAGAAGGCTCTTTAAAAAAGGAATATCATAGATGTGATGTTGTACCCTTCTCTTGCTTTACATGTCTAGGGATTTATAAAGTCAATAGCTTAACCATGATCACTTTGGCAAAAAGCCTTTTCCAGGTTTGTCCACTTAAGTTTTCCCTCTGGTATCTTGGGAGATACTTCAATCTATGTTAATATCCTATTTCTCTTCAAACCTCTGCCCACTGATTTTAGCATTATTGGCTTGCAAAAATTTTATTACTAAGGTCTTTGCCTATATAATGTTGTGCTTATATTTCTGCCATTCCTTCTACATTTACTCATTTGAGTTCTTCCATAGGAAAGAGCTATTCCTTAGCCCCACTTATTTATAGCAGTGTGGACTCACTAATACCAATCTATAAGTTATAATTCAACACTATTGACTGTTTTGTTCTTCAAATTGGTCCAGTTTTGGATACTGAAGTCTCTTTCACTTTAATTCCTATATCCTATTATCATGCCCTCATGTTCTTATCATTCATTTTTTTTTATTTTTTTAAAAGATTTTATTTATTTATTCATGAGAGAGAGAGAGAGAGAGAGAGAGAGAGAGAGAGAAGCAGAGACACAGGCAGAGGGAGAAGCAGGCTCCATGCAGGGACCCCGATGTGGAACTCGATCCGATCCGGGAACTCCTGCCCTGAGCCAATGGCAGGCACCAAACCGCTGAGCCACCCAGGGATCCCCCATTCATTTTTTTTAATGTGCTCTCTTGTTCTCTTTGCATAAGAGTTTTCAAAAGCCTGATGTCAATCTAATAGTTTGCCTTTGAAAGTTGAAGGTTTTACCTGAAAGGCTTAACAAATTTATATTAATCTTTGAAATCTAAGAATTCAATTTATATGTAAAACCTAAAATAACTTATCACATCATCTAAAATAAATGATATTTTTCTTGCTTCCTTTTCAACATCTTCCTTCTTTCCTTTCTTCCACCCGCCCATTTGCCACTGGTTCCAGCACAAGCTAGCACCACTTTCTTGATGATAGGCCAGTCTCACTCTCCCGGAATAATTTTCTGTAACTCCTGGCTCTGTGCTGTTGGTTCTGCCCTCTGAGTCATCCTTCCTCTTCCATAAAAATAGCCTGAGGTCACAGCACAGATTTCTAAGCTTGTTCCTGTTGGCAGTAAATTGGAAATTAAAAGTCTTCTCTTCACTTTGTGCTGGCTGTGCCCCCTTCAGTCTACACTGGTATAAGCAGATATTTAGCCACCAATATAAAATGCTAAGACAGATAGCAATAAATAACAAGTACATTCATCACTTACATAAAGAGGTAACTAAGAATTAAGTAATTTTAGACTCCGATGTCAGATTTCCGTGAAATGCATAATCTGTCCCTTGCTGGCTTTGCTAAGGTGAGCTCATGAACATTCTCAGTTCTATCATTCTAAAATGTAGACAAGGGTTGTAAATGATAAACATTTACAATATTTTCAGGACCTGCTACACAGTAAGAACTAAATATACTTTGTCTATTGTCAGACAGTTATTATCCTTTTCCACATCGCATTTATATTCAGCATGGACAAATTAACAGAAGATTGACAGGAAGAAATGAGCAGAGAAAAAAAAAACTATAAGCTATCGACAAATACTTTTTTTTTTTTTTAAGACAGAGAGAAAAAAAAAACATGCTTGTGAGAAGGGAGGAGGGGGCAGAGGGAGAAGGAGAACTAGAATCTTTAAAATACATATATGTGACAAATCGAGAGAGAGAGAAAGAGAGAGAGAGAAAGAACACAAGCAGGGGGAGTGACAGGCAGAGGGAGAGGGAAAAGCAGGGAGCTCAAGGCAGGACTCAGTCCCAGGACCCTGGGATCACAACCTGAGCCAAAGGCAGACACTTAACCAACTGAGCCACCCAGGTGCCTGGAGAACTAGAGTCCTAAGTAGGCTCCACACCCAGTGAGAACAGATATCATGAACTGAGACTTGAGAGGAAATCAAGAGTTGGAATCTTAATGAACTGAGCTACCAGGGAGCCCCTTGACCAACATTTCTAAAATAAGTAGTGGTAGAATTTAATTTGGTTTTGTTGTTGTTGTTGTTGTTGTTAGAAGAGGCACAATTTAATGGGAAAAAACAACAACACCGAACAGAAGTTAGCTCTTGGCTTTTCATACTAGCTCCTCCTCTGACCTACTTGATGTAACTTAACTCTCCTAAGGCTCAGTGTCTGTATCTGCAGGATAGGAATTATCTCCCTGTCTGGCTTTCTTCATGATTACTGTCATTATCAAATGAGATAATGAAGCTGCTTAAAGAGGTAGAGAACCATCCTAGAGTACCTACTGTATCCCACTTGCCTGACATACATTATCCCATTTGGACCTCTCAAAAACCCTGAGAGGTATTTTGAGTAGCTTACATATAATGAAATAGACTGAAAAAGTATACGTAACTTGTCTTGGGTTACTTGCTAGAAATGGTAAAGCTAGTTTTGAATTTAGATGTGCCTCCAGTCCACATTCTTGTGACATTGTACTTAGAAAACTATCAATCTTGGGGTGCCAGGGTGGCTCAGTGATTGAGCATCTGCCATCAGCTCAGGTTCTGATCCCAGGGTCCTGGGATCAAAACCTATCACCTTTTGGCATTATGTCCCAGATTATGTTAATTGAATCATGCAGACTCAGAGCCAGACCTGGAAGCAGATGTGCTCACTGAATGGGGAGCAAATAGAGAAAAGCCAGTGTGGGAGGATCATCCGGGAGCCAGAGCTAGGTGGGTGTCAGTAGTGCAATCAGACAGATAAATGTAGGAAATCTAAAGGGAAAGAATAAAATATCTGGATGGAATGTCAACCATAAGTGACCCAGAGGTGAGGAGGCCTGCTTCCAAAGCAGATAAATGTACATTAGGAAACCAGCAGCAGATAGTGGGACCTCTGCCTTGGGTCAGAAGTCACAGGGCAGGAAACAGTTTTATCCATTCTGCACACTTCTGCATTCCCTAGGCCTGTCAGTAGATCTTCAACAAATAATTACTGAATAAATGTGGGAATCCAAGAAGACAGTTCTAGAAAGTTCCTGAGATAGTGAAACTCAGTTATCAGAACTAAATGGTCACTTCCACCTAACTGTAAGGACTTCTTGCAGAGTCCATTGATATTATCCTAAAGGGAATCTCTTATTGATGGTTGAAAATGACCTTGGAATTCTGGTAAGGTTTGACCTGCAGGTGGCAGTCGACCTCACTACGAGGGAGAAAGAACTAAGATGGGAGGGGGCGAGTGGATAACCTCATGCCAATACCTTCTGTCAGTTTTTATCTTACATTACTTCATAAATGCGCCCACCTGTCCTAACCCCATTCCAGCTGCCTGTAACACTTTACCTGCCACTTCAGTCCCAAATGAGTGAGTGTTGGGCATCTGGTATGTTCACAAATGGGCTCTGAAAACACTCTTTTCTTTAGGTTCCCAGATCCTAGTTCTCCCTCAGGTCACTTTAGAAGCAGGACCCTAGTTCTTAAATCCAGTCGACTACCTGGAACTCAAATCAGTGTTCCTAGGGGCTGGTTTCTGGTTCCCCTTTAGTTGAGAATCAGGTTATGAATTTGGGTTTTGTATCTTTTCATACAAGGGATTTCCATCACTGAAAAGGAGATATCAAGAAGCATTATTATCTCTCCTTGGCAGATAAGAGCTTCTTGCTGGGATTGGACCTAAATATCTTCCTTGATCTGTGAACTTATGAGGAAGAACTTTGCCTCACACGGTCCCATCTTCAATTTTCACTTTCTTCTCCCCTACCCCCAATTCCCTCCATGTCATGGATTTCACTCTCCTTGTCCCATCCCTAGAGCCTTGCAGGAGGTACCATCTTGTTTCATCGCCAGAACTGACTGCTCATGAGAGGCAGGTGATAGTCAGCAAGATAAAGACCTCTTTCCAAGTATGAGCTCTGGAATTTTGCTTTACTTCCAAATCTCTTAATTCAGGATGAGAGAGGAGTCCTACAAACCATTAGAAAGCTTTGGGCTTTGATTTATGGAAATTACTCATCATCTATTCTAGTTATTAAAAACAAGTATATTTACTATCACCAAATACTGAAAAAATAATGAATCAGCTGAGGTAGACAAATGAGTTGGTTAACAGTGTTCTGAAAGAAAGAACAATTAACCAGCAGTCAGTGCAATAGGAAAAGAACTAGGTTTAGTACAGAGGATTTATATTTATTTTTGTTACAATCTGAACTTAATCAAAATATCTACTAGTCATATTTGTATCCATCCAACACAGGAGTAAAAGCAAGCCTTATCTTCATTTTAACACCTGTTTTCAGAATGCAAGTACTCCTAAAATATTTACTGAAGCTTAATGATCAACTTAATCATAATTCCCCATATTAGTTCAGAATGTCAGAGCACACAGCAGAATACTTTGTTCGCTTTTTAGAATAGAACTGAAGGAAACACTAAATAGGTTGATTTGGAGACAGCATAAAAGGCAGGGATCATCAGTAAGTTTAGATTTTGAATTTTGCTTAATGTAGAATCCAAAAAAAAAAGTCTTTTATGCTAACTATATTTTTTCCATAGAGGACACAGGCACATAGAAAATTACTCTTAGAAAATTATTGAATATTAAAATTCTTTGGACTTCTTTTCAGCTGCTAACCATAGTGTGAACTCTAGAGTATGTGTTATCAGGAGAAATCTATGGAAAATAAAGCTGACCAGAAATGCAGATCATCAACTGGCTTAACCTTGTCAGGCAGGGATAAAACTGGACGTGCCTGGGCCCCTGACTGGCAGCAATGGAAATCTAAGAAAACACTGAAAACATAGTGAAAAAGTTAATAAGGTCTGTGCTCCACCATGGCCAAGATCAGAGAAAACTGATCTACATATTTCCGCAAACAGCTATGTTCCAGCAAGGTTTTTAACCTCTCTGAACTGTTTACACAATCTTGATGAAGGGCAACGAGGGTCATCTGGAAAGATGTTTCAAGTTGTACAAATTACATTCCCGATGTCCTAATATCAAGGTTATTACAGTTCAAAATTGTACGGCGGACTATGTAAGGTCATAAGTTAGAGAAAAAAAGACTATAATAAAATTATTTTATTTTCTAGAGCTTTTCACTCTATCCTATAATTGTGGTAAAATATGCTTAAGATTTGCCATTTTAACCATCTTTAAATGTATGTTGTAGTATTTAGTGCATTCACACCAATGTATAACCAATCCAGAACTCTTTTCATCTTGCAAAACTGAAATTCTTTTGCTATTCCCATTAAACAACTCCTCATCCCTCCTTTCCCCTAGCCCCTGACAACCACCATGCTATCTCTATTAATTTGACCACTCTAGGTACTTCATATAAGTAGAATCATACAGGTCTTTTTGTGAGTGACTTATTTCACCTAGCATGATGTCCCCAGGGTTCATCCATGTTAAACATGTGTCAATTTCCTTCCTACAGCTGAATATTCTGTGATTGATACACACACACACACACACACACACACACACACACACTACATTTTGTTTTTCCATTCATCTGTAAAGGGACACTTGGGTTGCTTCCACCTTCTGGTTATGAATAGTGCTGTTATGAACTAGTCTTTTGGTTTTGGTGTTGAGTTTTTTTAAAGATTTTATTCATTTATGAGAAACAGAAAGAGAGGCAGAGACATAGGCAGAGGCAAAAGCAGTCTCCCTGTGGGGAGCCTGATGCCAGACTCATCCCAGAACCCCAGGATCATGACCTGAGCCAAAGGCTCAACTACTGAGCCACTCAGCTGCCCTTACTTCTATCTGAATCTCAAACCCACATTCCTCTCTTAACAGGATTCTAAAGTTTTAGAAATGTTTCCTCTAATGTTACTGTGGTAGATGGTTACATTTCAAGTAGCTATATTCTTAGTAATATCTTTTTTCCAAATACTTTAAAGTTTGAAACAATATAATCAGGAGAATCATAATTATCTGCTAAAGAACAAATGTGAGATTAAACTATGTACTCTTTTCTGGGCAGCTTCATAATTCTAAGTTATTAACTATTCAGAATGTAGTTTGAGATTCTTTGGCATGTGTACCACTTGTTTTATAGAATCATGAATAGTGTTGAATGCAAAGATGTGTTAATCATTTCATTGTGTTGCCATCATCTACATTTAGTGACTAATAAGGATATGTTGAATAAGTAATTGAATGAATGCATAAATATAAACAAATTCTTTAAAAATAATATAATAGCACACACTCTGCTATGGGGATTTCAGAAAAGTCGGGAGTCCCATTTCAGAATACGTGTCTAGGATCCAGAAAACAGAAGATACTATATAGATTCATTAGATATTTGAAGCATAGAAAAATCCAAGAAACAGCCAAGCAAAAATCAGATTGTATCTTCATAAAAGTTTAGTTTAGCAGGTTCCTGTCCACTGAAAGCTAATATACCTTTCCCCTTGCCTAAATCTTAATGATGGCAAATGTCTATTATCATAATCTACCATATTTCAGGCCAAGCATTTGGTCTCCAGATTATGGGACTTGTATCCAGTTAATCTTAAGGTACTTATACTGTTAGCACCTCTGTTTCTTAAATTCTTAATCTCCTAGTCCCTGAAATCTACTTGTAAAACTCAAAACCTAACACTATGTAGAAAGTGATTGCTCTCAAACTAGGGTTGAATGGTTGAAATATCAGAATGTCCTGTGAGATTTTTTTTTTTTAACCTATGCAATCTCATCCACATCTTTCTTCCTGTTTTTTTTTTTTTTAAGATTTTATTTATTTATTCATGAGAGACACAGGATAGAGAGAGAGAGAGAGAGAGGTAGAGACACAGGCAGAGGGAGAAGCAGGCTCTATCCAAGGAGCCTGATGTGGGACTTGATCCCAGGTCTCCAGGATCATGCCCTGGGCCGAAGGCAGCGCTAAACCACTGAGCCACCCAGGCTGCCCCTTTCTTCCTGTTTTGATGTGCCCCTATAAGACAGTTGGAAAAGTCTTATGAAAGAGACAGAACATATGAACTTTGAAAAATTTTATCACACCCTGGGAGAACAGGGATAGGTTGGAATTTGGGGCAAGGGACCAAAGTGCATAGCTTGAAAAAGCTCCAAAGTTCTCTTGATACACATAACTTCTTGAAACCTATACCAGTGGCTCCCTGGCTCTTAGATTTTGCTGACCAGGAAAAGGTACAAAATATTCCTAGAAGAAAAACATTCAAAATTAAAGTAGTTTGGAATTTAAGACAATCGTTAAATGCAAAACATTTAACTAGATGAAAAACTCACTTCTTTGCTAGAACAAATGAAAATTTTCTCAAGCACATCACATAGGAACCATTTCAACCCATATGGTCTAAAATATGTAATTAGCACCTCACTAGTTACAAACCAAGCTTCCTGCCTTCCTGCCAGGATCTTCACCATGCCCAGAAAGAAAGAACAGGAATTATTATACCCATTTCAGGAATAAGAAAACTCATGCTCTGGGTGAGTAGATGTGCTGCCGAGGCAACATGATCAGGAAACAGCAGAAGCAAGAGTAGAACCCTAGAATTTTCTGTGGAGCACAGAACTGAGTGTAAGTATTTAGAGACTTCTGTAACAATTGACAGAGTAAATCTTGTCCACAAAAATCTAAAAATAAACTAGGGTTTGTGTTTTGTAGTTCTTCAGCGTTTTTATTTCCTTTTCCTCATGAGTAATTTTACTGTATTCTAGAAAGTATTGCTCCACAAGATCTTGAAAAAGAAAAAGAAACTTATCCTTCACCACAGGAAGTATGAGAATCACTGTTGGACTCTCAAATGTCTCCCCAAATCAAATTAACTCTTATGTGGGTATGGACAAAAATAAGTATATACTAGGAATTCCATATACCATCTCGAAGTTCTTAAAGGAAAGCAAAAATTGTGAGAATCTTCTAACCTTCCCCTAAGAGTGGCATATAATACACAAAGAGGCAAAGATTGTACTTTAAAATAGCTGAAGGGCCAAGGACAGATCCTGAAAGTCAAGGTTAAATGTGACCATCAAGGAGGCAAGAGTTTGACAAAGGCATAGTTCTTTCTTTTAGGCACACTGACAAAACCACAGCTCCAGCGCGGACTACTCCAGGTGTCCTCTGGTGACCAGCCACTCCCTTAGGTCACTAAACCTCTCTCCTAGAGAGAATATCAAGTGCCCCTGTCATCTTGGGCACTTCGTGGGTCAGAAATAATGGCATTTGTGGTGTCCCTCACACCCAAATGAAGGACAGTGTGATCTGTGTAGTGCAATCCCTGTGACATTTTGTTTGTTGAGTGGGTGAGGAGGGGGCACGGGAGGGGCCTAGAATACTTGAATTCAGGTTTGATACAATTTACAGCATTAAAACAAGGTTATTTTTTGAGGTATTAAACTACATTCTACAGTTTTTATCTAAGGTAACGTGGTCCTTGAACACCAAGAAGTTTTGTAAAAGAACTACCCTGAATATTCTTATAACTGTGAATGATTTCATATGCAGGCTTATTTTCATTGCCTTAATTTTCTAATAATTATATATACTTATTTGTTTCACTCCTGGTAGCACTTTACCTTCCGTGGTATTTATATATCCAAATCATTGCCGACAGTTAACAAGGCCTACCCTTGCGGTCTCTAAGCCCAGGTGAATCTACTTAATTCCTTTAACCTGTCCCTCCACCCTCCTCAGTCACCTTCCTGATTTCTTTTCTGATCATTTTCCAAGAAAATGTCCACATCTTTCCTGGTCTCAGACTCCCAGAACAAATGTGGTTTTCAGGTGCCATTTCATCAGATTCACTTCCCTACCTTGAGGTAAATCTCTTGAATTCCTCACATCCCTTTGGTCTTTTCCCCTGTTCCTACATCCAGGGTGGGTCCAAGGTATTTCCCTGCCCAAGGCAAAAGGAGACTTCTTTCCTTCTAGACCACGTAATTAAATTCATTTCAGAAAGGTTTACATGCTTTCCTCCACCCTTCCCCCACTCTTGTTTCTGAATCATAGATGTTCTGCTAAATTATCAGACTGCAAGAGACTGTAAATAAATCCAAGGTCTTGTAGTATTTGGAAAGTTTACAAGCTCTAGAAGGCAGAAGCATGGCATCTAGCAATTTATTTCTAAAATCTCAGTGTCTTCATCTTTAAAAGTGAGCAATAAGAATATGTATATAAATATAAGAAAAAGTATACGTTTTTAGCACCTAAGGAATTACATAAAGCAAGACTTCTTTTGTTATAAGTCAGGGTATGTTAAAAAAAATAATTAGGTAACAAATGCCTTAGTAAAAAGCAAACATTGCATAATGAAGAAATGCTACTGGTCATCCAGACTTCATGCTTCCTCCCTCAAAAGTCTTCAAAATCATGAAGGATTGGTTGTTTAGATATTTACTGAATCAGTTCTAGTTCTAGCAGGAAAGAGGAATCAACACATTCCTTACTCTGTGTGTTGTCTCTTCCATTACTAAGAAGGCTTTGTGTACTATGAAACCTCATGTTTTCAAAAACCACATTCCAAAATCACCTTTCAGTCAGGACCTAAAGGGAAAGAAATGTACAGATTATAAGACTCCTTTAACAAAAGTGGGGGGGGGGGCTTTTTTTTCTACAGATTTTTAAATAAAGGTGTTTGCTACAGCTAGCATATAAAAAAAAGTCAAACCATTTTACAGAACATACCCAGTTTTGAACACTTAGTTTTTGTTCAAACCTAATAGCAGTTTTTCCCACATCTTTTCTGACACATTCTCCACCACCTTTAAAACTCTCGTTGTTGGGATTACCAACCTACTTGCAATTCCTACTTGCAGTTCCTGCATAGCCTTCCACAAGATAAAGATCAAATTTACAGTAAAGAAGGACCTACTTACCACTCCACTCCCACGGAGCTCTTGGATGTGAGGGGCACTCACCCAGATTCCAGTCTGTGACCTGGAACTGAAGCCTTCATTTCTCATTTACTGGGGGTGTTGATGGCCAACAGTTCTCACCTGTGTCTATCTGCAGTAATTGCCTTGACCTGAAGATTACCCTCTTACCCAAAGGTCACCACCCCACTCACTTATTCAATGACTGGTCAGTTAAAGACCCTGAAGGCCTTGAAACTGTCTGAGGCCTTTGTTGCAGGTGCCCTGTAGTTCAGCTCCTCCCAGGGCCCACTCCCGCTTCTTTCATTCCCCCTAGATGTTGCACTCTGCAATAAACTGCCTGCACCTTAATCAGTCTCTGATTCTGCTTTCCAAGAACCCAGGGTGGTCCAAGGAAGCCGACTCTAAGTGGAATTTTAATTAAGGATGACCAGCTGGTCTGCTGGCTATAAGGATCCCCCTCATGGGTAGCAGGGGAGAGCACAGAAAGCTGCTTACATGGGTAGCCGTGTGTGATTGTTAAAACCCTTATTAAAACTCTTACTGGTGAGGATCTGGGCCTGTGTACCTGTGGAAGGGAACATTTGACTGATACAATATATCAGACAGCTGGACACATGTTCCTAGGATCAACTGATGCTTTGGGGAAAGACAATAAGCATCTGAGAGTGATTAACCATCAATTAAAATATAAGTGTTCAAGCCAGAGGGCTCCTTAAGTAGTATATAAAAAGACTCTTGGGCACCTTGGTGGCTCAGTCAGTTAAGGGTCTGACTCTTAATTTTGGTTCAGATCTGATCTCAGGGTCCTAAAATCAAGCCCTGAGTTCAGGCTGGGCATAGAGCCTGCTAATGATTCTCTCTCTCCCTCTCCCTCTGCCCTTGCTGGGTCGTGCTCTCTCTCTCTCCCTCCCTCCCTCTTTAAAACAAACAAACAAACAAATCCTCTCACTTTTTAAAACCAGAAGGTAAGAAAATTTAGGATTAGACCCAGGACTTAATTCTAGAGTAACAAAGCTCCAGGAGAGGTGATATATTTTACCCTGACCCATTGACTACTCCGAGGTCAGGGCCCTGATTCAGAAGTAGTGGGAACCTAAGATAGGGGGTAGGAATAGCTGAGTTGATACACTAAAAAATCTTGAATCCTCATATTTTCCTAAGCCCTCTGGGCCTGCAGAAGTCACCCACTCCTCCCTGTTAAAGGCTCCTGACAGACCTCTCTTAAAAATTAAGGGACTTGTGCCTAACACAATCACATACCACTCTAAATCTACACCCACCTCCTGGCCACCAGACCCATAACACTAAGTCAAAAGATAATCCCCCTGAAGAATTATCAGGTCTTCTAACAAAGCAAAGAGATTATACCTTAAAATTGCTACAGGATCCCAAGATATACCAGAAGAAACTAGAAGAATATGGGACTGAATTCTGAAAATAACTACATCAACAGGAGCAAAACACACATTGGATTAGAGCAAGTGTCTGCTACAGCAGCACACTTCTGTAGTACAGAATCGAACACACCAGCAAGGATCCAGGGACAGCACTAATACATTCCTAGGATGACTCTTAGTAAGTGAATAGAAATGCCAGAGCTATCATGGTTAATAATAAAGGAATCAAAAGACTTAGGAAGTGAGCATGCTAGAGTGGAATAAGTAAATGATAAGAATAAGTGAATAAATAAACAAATTGTTTATCTTTCCTTGATACATTTACACATGGCTGCCAGAGTCATCCTTCTAAACCTCAAATCTGACCACATCATTCCTCATTATCACATTCCAAAGAAAATTCAACTCAACTGTTTTTGATTTATTACATATTTATTATTTTTTTATTACGTGTTCCTGGCATATACTGGTACTCAAAAAGTGAATAAATGAGTGGTCTTCTAAGCTCTCAAGACTCAACTCTTCTCACGGTCTTCTCTTCCAAATGCCTCTCATTTTAAAGGACAGATACAGTGACTTTCTCACCACTGCCAAATACAACAGCCCTTCACAGCCTCTGCCTTTGTATAAGCTGATCACTTTGCCTCAAATACTAGCTCAACATTCTTTTATTCATTCACCCCATGAATATTTGTCGCATGCTACGCACACACTCACTGCCAATTCTTTATGCCATCCTCTCTGAGATGGCATTCTAGTCTCCCCTAAGCTAAGTGGTGTTCTCTGGGCTATGGCACTCTGGACCTCCCCCACTAGACTCTCCCCTCTGGATTGCTGTTTGTCAGCTTACAGGTCTTTCTACCTCACTAAGTGCACCTGCATTCAGAGCAGAGAGACCACCGACTATCTCAGCCCCTGGAAAATGAGAAGGTGTGTCACAGATACCTATTGATTTTGTCTACCTAGTCTCATTTTCAGGATTCTTATAGCAATAGCCCTACTTCTTTTGGGGAATGACTGTTCCCCCCTCCCACTCTATGTGGTTCCAACTGGTAATCACAATTGATTAATCACAGATGTCACACATACCTTAGTCACAGAGCTTTGGCTAGCAGTGCATCTCTTTGGACATTGTGCTCAGTCCAAGGATGGGCATGTGACTCAAGCTAGATCAATGAGTCCTTCTCTGGGGACATTATATATGGACCCTGTGAAGGGAGGAAACCCTTCTTCCCTCTGGGATCACTAGCTGAAAGTAGGCTGTGGCTGTGACCTCCTCTCCTCACTACATAGAGGAAATGCATCTGAAATAGGAAAAATGTGGCCAACCAGGAAAGAGAAGCAGAATGGGGACAGCAGACCTAACAATATTTTAGTCTCTGAAATCCCTGAGGCCAGACATACCCCTACTCATTCAGGTAAATCATCAAAAAAAAAAAAAAATTGAATGAACACAAATGAAATTTTTTTAAAAAAACTTTCAAAATAGAGTTCATTATCAAAATTCAGTTTAAACATATTAAATTACCCCATAAATTATTATTTAGCTTCTATGTGCTGGGCATTCTTTTAGATGCTAGGCTGGCACAAACACCTTACTCTTTTTGTAATATAATTCCATCTTACAATGCTATTTGAAATTAGTACTTGTCTCAAAAGAAAGTAAATGAACTCTTAGAATCTTACTAAATATTTGTTTTTTATCTTTTTTTTTTAAGATTTTTTATTTATATATTCATGATAGATGCAAAGAGAGAGGGGTGGGGCAGAGACACAGGCAGAGGGAGAAGCAGGCTCCATGCCAGGAGCCCGACACAGGACTCGATCCTGGGACTCCAGGGTCATGCCCTGGCCCAAAGGCAGGCGCTAAACCACTGAGCCACCCAGGGATCCAAAATATTTGTTTTTTAGAGTGATAAACCTAACCCTCTTTTTAAAAAATAATTACTTATTTATTTTAGAGAAAGAGCATGCATGAACAGGTGGAGGGTGAAAAGGGAGAGGAGAGAATCTCTAGCAGACTCCCTGCTAAGAGCAGAGCCTCACGTGGCTAGATCTCACAACCCTAAGATCATGACCTGGGCATAAATCAAGAGTCAGATGCTTAACCAATTGAACCACCCAGGTGCCCCCAATCCTCTTTTATTGTATTTATATTCTTGGTTATTGGGGTAATTTCTACCCTAATGTGAAAGCAGAAATACCAAAAAAGAATGACATAGATATTGGATCAGTAATGTAGAAATCAGCTAACCAGTATATAAAACTATATAAAATTAGGTCAGAAATAAAAATGTATACTGTATACATTTACCCATAAAACTTGAGATTGATTTAATTTTTGATAAACCAAGAGTGATAATATAAGAACTATATTGCTTTTTAAAGCTCTCTTCTACTCTGTCACCCAAGCTCATAGACAAGTTTTCCCTAAGATAGATCAGCATGGAATCAACGTGCTAGACTGCAAATTCATGTGGTCAATATTTCTCTTGTAAAGATGCACCCCCAAACTTAGTATCCCTAAAGATGTGAGGTAGCCCAAACAGAATACAGGGTTACTATCACCCCCACTGTAAATGCTGAATGTAGAACTTTGTCATTCAAGGATTAAATACTTGAGGTATAAACTCTTGTAGAATACCAGAACAGTCACATGAACGTTTCTGAAAGGACCAAACGATGCAGCTGGTAGTTTCAAGTGAATCACTTAGTTAGACCTATATGTAGTTCCTAAATCTAGCTATGCATTAGAATCATAGCTTTTTTAAAAATATAGCATATATTGGGTACTGACCTACTCTTCAGGCAGATTCTGAATCCGTGGATCAGAGATAAAGCCTGAGCAACTATCTTTTTTACAGTATCCAAGTTCATCACGATGCAAAGCCAGATTGCAGAAAACACCTCAGCACTCCCATCTGAATGAATCTTTCTTTTTCACTCTCTTTCTCGTCATGCACACTCAACTTTTTAAAATGTCCATTAAGTGAAACTTAATTAAGTAAACTTAATTGAGTAAAACTTCAGCTAATATCGAAGAGATAGTTAACTCATATCATTAAGATATACTTGGGAAATATGACATATTTCCATATCCGAATTGAGGAATTCATAAAGATCTTAGAAAACAACCCTCCTGAATATCAGGAGTCTACTGTATCTTATAAATTTTGTTTAAGATTACTCTGGCAGCCACATGATATTTAAAATCATTGAATTTTAGAACTCACATAAGCTCAGAAACTCATTTGGTCCGACTTTTTCATTTTACAGAAGAGAAGTTAGAGCTATTGATGTGAATATATTAATGGATTTCATTCAGATGGCAAATGAACTCTGAAATGTATATTTTACTGTAAATTTTTCAAATTTTGCTTTGGTGAGCACAGCAATCTCCCAAATCACTAAAGCCTTTCAAAAATACTGAAACTGATCCCTGGAGTCCATCACACCAGTGAGTCAATAAATAAGGAGCAGATTTCACCTTTAAAAACCTCTCAGTTGACAGGGGCGCCTGGCTGGCTCAGTCAGTGGAGCATGTAACTCTTGATTTCGGGTTGTTAAGTTCAAGCCCCAAGTTGGGTGTAGAGGTTACTTAAAAATTAAAAAATACATATATAAAAAAACAACCTCTCAGTTGGCAACCATAACTTTCCATCTGCTGAAATGGCCTACCTGATTGTTTATAAAATCTCTCATTTGAAAAACAAAGATGAATTCTAGAAATCAGGTTGAAAAATCTTGATAGATTATTGTGGTTTTGCTCTACGATGGAGCATATTCTAAGATAGAGTGTATCATGATGTAGGTTTGTGGCTCTGGTTTACTTTCAGGAAACATTCAAGGCTTTGAAATTTGGTTAGTGACTCTAAGCAGAATATGTAACTTTCTAATCATAACAAATGTAGTGTTCAAAAAGAATACTAGTTATTGGTTTTCAAGAGAATTCTGTCTCAAGTGAAGCTGATATAACATTTTTTATAGACATACATAGATTGGTTCAGTTCAGTGCCAGTTTTTATAACATCAGGAATAAAGACACCACAAAATGATAACTAGTCTTTAAAAGTTATCTTTAAATGCTTAATATCTGTCTATTGGGTGTTCAGTTAAGTGTTCACCTCTTGGTCTGGCTCAAGTGTTGAAATCAGGGCTATCAGTTCAAGTCCAACCAAGGAAAAAAAGTGTTTAGTGCCTGTCTAGTTGAAGACGTTTGTGATCTTATGTGGCTTATAGTATGTCACTATTTTATATAGCAACACTCCAAAGAAACCTGTCAAGTTTAGACTAAATTTGTGCAAGGCAAGATTCAGTATGAAACATATCCCAGATCACTCTGGACATTTTTAGAATACATCTGAAGCTGGCCAGAGACAGAAGGCTCACAACAGATCTTCTACTCAGTCTGTAGGATTGTGGTTTGGTTATAAAACCTGAAAGTCACATTTAGGTAGCATATGTCATCGGTCAACTGTGCTTCAGACTGTGGGGGAAATATTTGTGAACAAGTCAGTGAACTTCTCATTTGTAATAGACTAAGAGATAGAACCATATCTGAAAGGATCAGTTTGAAGGGAGATTATTTTCTTTACTCATTAATTCATTTATTCAAGAATCCTATATTAAGCACATTCATTACAAATACAAACTAGAAACTTAGATTGGGAACTTTCTGATAGTAAGCTAACAAGTTAGTATAATGTAGTCTTGTCTGTCTAATATTTACTAAGCTGGAAAAAGAAAAATTATTAGTTTACTCTGAAAACTGACTTAGAGAAAAAAGACATTCTCAGCTAATTATTCATACTATAGAAATTATTGAAACAATTATTTAGGAACTGTAGTGAGGTTGTCCTCTGAGATTTTCTAAATAAGGAAAATAAATTGCCCTCTGAGTCTAAAGTCAAAACCAACAAGTGCAACAAATACAAAATCAACAAAGAATAGATTATCCCATGTGTGAAAGAGATTTAAAAAAATCTTTTAGGCTGGAACGATTCCGAAGGTCATTTGAATATATGACCAACTCTTGATTTTCAGGCAGTACCTAACTCACTGGAGCATTTTAGGTTAAGCTGACTCACCCTGGGTAAGCTATAGGGTTGGGTCTGGGGTACCAAGCAGGAAGAGATCCCTAAGCATCATTTAATTTTAACAAGAGTAGCTCTTTCTAAGTTCTTTCATTCCCAACAGTTGTCTTAAATAAATTATATATAATATTTTTAATTATATATAATATTAATTAATTTTCAACATAATAGGTAAGTGTGTGGAAATTTTTTTTAAAATAATGACATAAGATAGTGTGTATCCTCCCTGTTACTTATTTAGCAATTTCACCTTATCTCTGAAATTTCAAGAAATAGTAATTTTTTTCTGTGCCAACAAGTTTGCTGGCTATTAATTCCCGAACCATATCAGAAGTAATAAATACTGTATTGGAGAAAACAATGGCATATACTATGCCAGAAAAATTTTTTTATAAAAGAATGGTTTGGGAAAAAATAGATCTCAATTTCCCATTAATTTTTTTTATTCTAGATATCTTAAAAGCAAATATTTGGAATTCATGTGATAATATTTTTAGTTCAGAACTTCCTTTCAACTCATTCTACTCAGTCAATAACTTTCTCATTCCAAAAAAGTCTGTAAACTTGCTTAGGCTGTATAATTTGTCTAAGAACATTCAACTCTCAAAAAGCCCAGTGTCCCAAATGTTCATGTTTGAAAAAAATAGCAAAAGACAAAGAAGAGCTTAATCTAACCATCTGAATTTATTTTTCCTATTTAAGAATGAGAAGTATTTTAAAAATTTAAAATTAAAGGGTTAGTGCCATATGGAAAAATCCCTGAGCCATATTGCACAATATAGAAAACACTTAAGACATTTATAATCCAATATTGTGCTACCTTAAAATGTTTTATTTAAGTCCCTCATTTTTCTCAAAAGACAAAAAAGTGGAAAAAACTCACAGGAAAAGACTTCATAATATCTTAACAAGATTAAGAAATGAATTTACAAAATACAAACTCTAGTTGAGAAGAAAGTAAATATTCCAAAAACAATTTGAAAGTAAAATTTAACTGTGATCTTCCTAAGAGATAGGGACATAGGAAACACAACCAATTATGTCAGCCCCCCCCTTTTTTTTAAAGATTTTATTTATTTAATTGACAGAGAGAAAAAGAGAGCACAAGCAGGGGGAGTGGCAGGCAGAGGGAGAGGGAGAAGCAGGCTCTCTGTGGAGCAGGAAGCCCAATGCAGGATCATGACCTGAGCTGAAGGCAGTTGCTTAACTGACGGAGCCACCCAGGCACCCATATGTCAGTCTTCTGAACATAAAAGTGGAAGCACATCAATTTCTTGACTAAAATAGTAAATATTATTAACATTAGGATTTTATATAGGTACATTGTATGGCTCACTAGCTAACGTTCTTGACAACAGTTTTCCAACAAATACAGAAGCCCTTTTTAAATCACTCTTGTAACTCCTGTTTTCCAGAGAACATATCCTGGAGATAAAAAACACAGTTACGAGAACAGTATTCTCCAAATCCAACCCACTTGAGAGAATTCAATCCATTTCATATTTCTCAACAAGGGAAAGTCCCCCAAGGAGGGTCTTCTTGGCTATAATTTGATATTTACCATTTTTCTTTCTCTTCTATGCTTTAGTGATAGCACCTATCACTGCTAAAGCCAAAAATGGCAGCTACATATTATAGTTCACGGAAGCGGCCATCACCAATGGTTGACAAGGACACTGCTATACTGCTAAGACAAGTTAAGGCTTCCTCATATTATCAGTGTCAAAGTCTGTGCTGAGTCTAACATCTCTCATTCTACAGAACTGTTGGCTCCAGAGGTGATGAATGGATCAATGGGGATTTATGGAAAGTGTTTATTTTAATGTTTATTGAAGCCATTATTGTATTCCCTTTACCCTAGAACATGTGGACTAAGGCAGAGGATAAGATACTATATACAGGATCACCAGCCCTCTCTAACTCTAGCCTGTTTTCTTTCAACCAAATGAGAGCATCTTGACTTCTCTTAAGATATTTCTTGCACAAGAGGATTCAGAGCACTCATGTAAATAGATTCCCCCAAAAAACTTCCCCACCTAGGGATCCCTGGGTGGCGCAGCGGTGTGGCGCCTGCCTTTGGCCCAGGGCGTGATCCTGGAGACCCGGGATCGAATCCCACATCGGGCTCCCAGTGCATGGAGCCTGCTTCTCCCTCTGCCTGTGTCTCTGCCTCTCTCTCTCTCTCTGTGACTATCATAAATAAATTTAAAAAAAAAGAACTTCCCCACCTATCCTCCAAACATACATAGACACAGCTGAACCCCTGACATTTCTCCATTTACATCTCCACATGGACTTACTATCTTCATAAGTATTTCCATCTCCACCCCAAACTTACTCTTCCCCCAATCTTCCTCATCTCAGCAACTGGTACCTTCATCTATCCAGTTGATTAAGCCAAAGATGTGTCAGTCATCTGTAATTCCTGTTTTTCTTATTTCCTATATACAGTCCCCAGCAAGACATATGCACAAAATGTACCATAAATACACATGTTCCACATCTATACTTCCCTGAGAACTTCCTAGTTGATTTTCCTGTTAATGCTCTTGTCCCTGTGTCATCCATTCCCCACATAGGAGTCAGAGTAGTCTTTTTAAAAGGGATCATATCCTTCCCTCCACTGCAATGAAAGAGAATCCAAACTCCTTACCATGGCCTATGTGATCTGGCCCTACTCACCTGTATTATGTATCTATTACCCCAAAACTCAATGGCTTGAAAAAACATTTACTACCTCGCAGTTTCTGTAGGGAAAGAATCCAAGTAGAGCTCAGCTAAGTCTCTGTTTCAGGGCTCTTCCAAGCTGCATCCAAGGTACTAGAAAGGGCTGCAGGTCCTCTCAATGCTCAATTACAGAGGATCCTCTTCCAAGCTCATTCACATGGTTGTTGGCAGGATTCCGTTTACCATCCCCTGTTGGTCTGAGGACTTCAGTTTTTTACTCATTAGAGGCCAAAAGCCTAGCTAAATGTATAACTAGCCTCTAGTCCCTCTCTATCCTATAATCTTGTTTCATTTTGGGCTTGGAACCAAGTCACCAAAAAGCACTCCTTTTTGATTCTGTCTAGAAGACTAGAAACAACACCAATCAAATGAAACAAATAAAACAACAAAAACACTATAGCTGGCCAAATTAGTGGGCAGATAGTGGAGGAAGTTCCCAAAATTATAAAGCATCAAATGAATTAAGAACACTCCAGAGCCCCCCTTTTATCTGGTCATGAAATTCATGTTGACTTCTGATGCTACCATGGGAATAGATTGGACTCATACAGCAAGAAATAAGAATGTAGCAAATACATTTCAGGATGTTTTCCCCAAACTAAATATCTGCACAAATTAATAATCAACCACCATACTCGAATTTTTCATTCATCCCCAATGTACAATCAATTAAACATATATTTTTTTAGAAAGAAAGAAAAAGATGTTTGAACCCTAGAATACAGGTGTTGGCATATGTGTTGCCAATGAGAACAATTGCAAGTAACACGAGTACATTTCTGAGAAACAGGCACTTTTAAAACTTAAAGCAGTGAGGAATCCAGAAACTTTGCCTAACTGTGAGAAGTTCTTCACGGCAAGTCAGAGCAGGCAGAAAAGTCAGAACAATTTTGTAAGATCTGCACTGTGACTCCTTATGAACTGAAAGGACTATTTGGCCATAATCTATGTACTTCCCAAAACAATGACACAAGTGATTTCAGCACATGCCCAGCATTGATAATGATGTTTTTATTACTCAGGGACTTGACTTCAAAAAGCTTCAGGTTTCATTTGCAGAATTTAAGACAAGATTTAAACCAGCAAATAAATATTTGTTTAGCTTGTCCTTTTTGAATGTTGGCATGAGAGTGAGACTAGTTAGGAAATATTAATATACTGATTGCCACAGTGTTACCTGAACTAAGTGACCTGGCATTGCTACTGGAGTCCCAAGGCCACAACAGAGCGGACTAACCCTTGGAAATACAGCCCCAGGATTCATTAGCAGGACTTTCAAAACAGTGCTGGGAAATGGCTGGGACTACTTCTTTTACGTTTGCATTTACGTTTCTTTCCTTTTTTTTTTTTTTTTTTTTTTTTTTAAGAATTTTATTTATGTATTCATTAGAGACACAGAGAGAGAGGCAGAAGACATGGGCAGAGGGAGAAGCAGGCCCCATGCAGGAAGCCCGATGGGGGACTCGATCCCAGGACACCGGGATCATGCCCTGAGCCAAAGGCAGGCGCTCAACCGGTGAGCAACCCAGGAGTCTCTCAGTTTACATTTCTTGGCCCAGACTCTTAGAACAAAAAAAAAGACTTGGTGTTGCTAGGATTCGTTTACCTGCTCAAACTTTCAGGATCAAGTATTCAAGAGACTGTATGAGAGCAAACTTCCTTTTTGCCCCTGTACACTGGCAGTCCCAAAATTGGTGAGCAACTTCAGGGATCATTTTGACTAAATCTAAAGACCAAAAACCAAAAAGAGAAAAAAATCCAAATTATACTCTTTCCTATTGTCTAAAGACAAATTTGTCCCCAAAAAGAGAATCAAACATCTTGAGTTTAAAAACAAGAACTACACCAGGACACCTGGGTGGCTCAGTGGTTGACCGTCTGCCTTCAGCATGATCTCTCCTATAAGTAGAATCCAAAACAAACAAATCAAAACAAAAATACAAACAAGCTCATAGATACAGAGAACAGATTGTTGGTTGCCAGGGGCGGTGTGAGAAATAGGTAAATAGGATATTAAATATTTTTAAAAAATAAAAGAAAAGTGACATTCTTGGGATAGACTACATACTCATAACATGTAGGAAAAATTTTTTTAAAAAAGCACTAGATATATGTATTTATTATGTGATGTAATATAAAATGGTTTGTGGAAATTGCTTTTTGAGACACCATATCTATGGTGGTAAAGAACTCATTTTGGATTTAATCATCATTTAAATATAATAAAGAAAAAAGAATTATAGTAAAGTTAAGTTCTATAAAAATAAATACAAATTACTAAAATTAAAACAATATTTTAAAAAACACTACTAAACTTTACCTTATAGAAACACAACTAGAGATTTTATGGATGTAGATGGTTAAACATATATGTGGTTCACTGAAAATTTACAGCTATTCTGAAAATATTGCCTTATATATATTTGTAAGGAGTAGGAGTAAAGAATCTGTAGTCTGCCTAGTAATCACAGAGGTAATATTTACACACAAAAAAAGCCAAAAACAAACTGGGAATAATGTCTGCAATTCATATTTAAAAATGTATAATTTCTTTAACACTGGAACTTCCAGATATCAATAAGAAGACCAATAAAAAGTAAGCAAAATCTAAAAACAGAGTAAATACAAGTGTTTCTTAAAAATATGAAAAGATCTTCAAATGAGAAATATTTTAAAAACTATACTGAAATTCCATTTTTCACCCACCAGATTGGCAAAGTTGAGAAAGTTTGGAGTACAATGATGGCAAATATATTATGAACCAGGAAGTCTCTTGCTGCTTGTGAGTGTGCAAATGAATTCGGCCTTCATGGAGAGCAATTGGCAGTATCTACCAAAATTTAAATGCACATACTTATGACCCAGAAATTCTAGGTCATTTATCCAATGTAAATATTTAGGCATGTGAGGGGCACCTGGGTGGCTCAGTCAGTTAAGCATCTGCCTTTGGCTTAGGTCATGATCTTGGGGTCCTTGGATGGAGCCCTTTGTTGGATGCCCTGCTCAGCAGGGAGTCTGCTTCTCCTTCTGCCCCTCTCCCCACTTGTGCTCTCTTTCTCTCTCTCTCTCTCTCAAATGAATAAATAAAACCCTTGAAAAAGAAGAAAAAATAATACTTAGGCATGTGCAAAATGATGTTCATATAAAGCTCTTCACTGGAGCATCATTTATATTAGCAGTTCAGAAATTGACACCAACTTGCATTGCTTAAGTGGCCAGTCACCTAAACCATAGCAGTCACTCTTATCTATCCAAAGATCATTCCCCAACTTCTATTTTGCTATTAGGCCATATTTTTCTATCTTTTCACTCCCCATCCCCAGGAAATTAATCTTGAAGAGCCTAAATCAATTGTGGTCATTTCATTCTCCTTGGAATACAATAAAATCTCCAGACTACTGTCTCTGGAGAAAACCTGTGGCTGAGGGATGGAGCCGAAAGGAAATTTGCTCTTCTGAAAAATGCCCCTTCGAACTCTGGATCTACAACAAAAACATGTATGTATGAAAAAAAAAAGAAAAACATAAACTTTGTTTTAAAAAAAAAACATAAACTTTGTAAATAACATTATCCTCCATTTTTTAATTTAAAAAACTTGAGCCTAAAAATTAAATTTTCACAGATTTTGAAAATACTAGAAATACAACCTAAGTCTACTGTATTCTAGCTAAAAATTAAAGCACAGCAAGGCCCAACCTTTCTGGAAGTGAGGTTTGCTGTTACTTGTTTTAATAGCATCTCTGCACTCCCCAATGAATATATAGAATGGTTTAGAGGCTGGTGACTACAAAATTAGGCAAGCAAGTTCAAATTCTGTCTCTATTACTCCTTACCAGCTATACGACTTTAGGCAAATATCTGAACCTTAGCTGATTCATCTTCAAACAGGCTAATACTGAAACCTCAGGATTGTGAGAATTCAACTCATTTAAATAAGATAAACCAGATAAGTCCCAGAGCCCTATGCCTAGCTTTCATGACTGCTTTAGTGGTTGTTGCTCATTGTAATGTGTACTCATTGAGTTAGAGATTTCAGTGAACTTCTATATTTCAGAAATTTTTCAGCATTTCTCAAAGTAATCAAAAAATGCCACATCAGTGGTCATAAAACTAAGATTGAAGTAACTCCTATTAAACTAGCAGAAAAAGAACAATTAGCAGTGTTTCTCATACTTGAGCTTTGCCAGAACATTAGAATCACCTGGCAGGTTTTGTAAAGTACTGCTGCCTGGGTTCCATCTTCAGTGATTTTGGTATAATTGGTTTGGGCTGCAGTCTGGGCAGCAGAACTTTAGATGGATTTTTGAGGTGCTCAAGGTTGAGAACCATTGACCTAGGCTCTTCATTAAATCACCTGCTATTAATTCTCATCATGTTGGTAGAGGTTTTGAAGGTTTATGCATTTCCGCCACAGATTAGAACTTTCATCTGGGCAAGAATTATCTCTTTCTTTCTTTCTTTTTTCTTTTTTTACCTCTGCCTTCTATCTTCCCTTTTAGATTTGCTAAGTTTCTAGTTGACTCTCAGTCTTCTCTGGTGATTGATTGGCTCTTAAAAATTGAAAAGTCTTAATAGCAGCTGGAGGCCTCCATCCATCGGGGTCTTCCTCCTCGGGGGTAAACTTGCTTAAGGAGAATGGCAATCAGGAGTGGCATACCTGCCACATGGCTGTTGCTCCTTCTACAAGCATATATTTCAGAAACGGATTCCATTCCCAGACAAAAGTCCTATTGTTCCCTATTTTCTTTTCCTCCCAATTATTTTCAACTTTTACTGGATTAAATAATCATGCACACAAAACCATGCCCAGAAGTAACCATTTCGGTTTGACTTTCAGTAGATTAGCAGAAGATCACTGGATTGGAAGTCAAGACATAGGTTTAAGTCCTGCTCTACCACTTACCACTGCGGAGTCACTGTGCACCACAGGCAGACCTGGGTTTTCTACTTTATAAGGCAGGTAATGATAACACAGCATTGTTAGGATAAAGAGATCAAGTGTGCGAAAAGCACTTCACAAAATATAAAGCATTTTTCAAATATTATGATTTGAAAGGAATAAGTGAAAACCCTAAGCAACTGATTATACTAATTATATTTAACAATTATTTAGTGTCCCTCATTTAGAATAGAAAAAAATTTCCCTTAGGTCTTTCTTTGTTGGCCTACTATCAGAGTTCATATCCCTGTCTAAAATTTAACTTGATAAATTAAGGAATTAATCCTTAAACCCTTAAGGAATTAAGGAATAAAAATAATTCCAAACAGTGTAATAGGACTAAAACGTGTAATCTAAACTCAAAACAAGTATGTTATTACTGAGGAAGTCCTTTTTCCTATGCATTCCTTAGAAGGAAGACATGATATAAAAGGCAAAGTGAAGAAAGTGAATGAGGTACTGCTCACTCATTCATTCTTGCCGGAGCTGTTACTGACAACCTGCCAGGGGTCTTGAGAGCCTGCCAGAGGCTGGCACTATGTGAGGACCTGTGGCTGAAGTCATGACCAGGACAGACCTGGTGGACCTTCAGTCTAGCAGGGAAACATGTGATAAACGTTACAACTGGAAAAGATGGGGATCATTAGCAGGATATATTCCACATAGTCAAAGGCTGTAAGAATAAAACTTAAAGAATTCACCAATCCAAACAGAGCTGGGCAGGATTGGTGCCCAGGCATGGAGAACAGGAAGGTCTGGGCGAGAGGGAGCATGGTTCGTTAGAATAACTGAAAAGATGTTCAGTGTACCTGGAATGTAGGAGGGAAAGTGGTTGAGAGAAGAGCCTGGGAAGGTAAATATTACTCATAAGTCATGGAAGCCCCGTCAAGGAATTTGGATTTTATCCTAAGGGCATTGGGAAACCATTAAAAGACTTGAAACAGGAAAATGATATAATCAGATCCCCAGGGTTTTGTTTGTGGGTTTTGCTTAGTTGCAATGCAGAGCATGCACTTGAGGGGAGAAGGAAGAGGTCAAGGGGACCAGATGTAATACTCCTGAGGAGGGAAGTTCCGTGACCTAGTCTTACATGGTGACAAACAGAGTCCAAGAGATGGAAGAGAGCAATCTTTGTAAAACTCAGATCTGGTCACATCACTCCCAAGTGTGAAACCCTTCAAACTTTTCCCATTGTTCTTATGGAATAAAAATTTCAAAAACTGTTACAGTGGCTTAAAAGGGCACTTCGTGTTTTGGCCTCCTTCCCCTTGCATGCTGACTGCTGTGTTTCTTATGCGTATTAAGCTCTTTGGACCTGAGAGCCATCACACACAACCTGCCCAGAAACTTTCTACAGGCCATGACTGGTTCACCGAGCAATGAATGAAGTGGGTGATTTATAGGTAGGAAGTCAAATCAATAAGACTTGGAGGGGAAGGACATCAAGGATAAAACAAGTTTTCTGACTTGACTGATTGGTTGGTTTGGGAAACATTTGGAAAAGAGACACGGTAGATGGTTCAATCTGGCTTCTATTGAGTTTGAGGTGGTTGCAAGCTATCCAAGAGGAGATGCTAAATAAGCAATTGGAGCTGAGTACTTAGCATATGCCAGATTCTGGGCCAGGCACTTTCACGTGTATTAGCTCGTGTAATTAACCAAAGCCAAATGTAGATAAAAACAATTAACTATATGACCTAATTTTGAAGCAGGCTCTACACTAATTATGTTAATCTGGACTCTGAATAGCCTACACCTATTCGTCTGGGGAAATGAGCATTTTTATCCTGAAGGAGTTAAAAACTGTCTAATGATTGAATCACTCATTTCCAAAGTATCTCTATGGCACAATTATGGGAAGACTTAAAAAACAATAACAAGTATAGATGGGCTGGTGAGTAATTTTATTCCCATGGTGTAGTTTTAGCCTGTCCTGGTGTTTTGCATGAGTAACAGCGGGGGGTGGGGGGGGGCAGTTCATTTTAAATAAGCCCAACAGAGGGAAAGAAGAAAACATCCTACACTTTCGCCTCCAACGACACTCTTCATTCCATATTACCTACAACATCAATTTCTGTAAGGGCTTCCCCTTCCTACTTGTTGCAAGGTATTAAGAGCCATACCTATCATATATTCCTTCTACCTAGTTTATATATTTTGTGCATCTTTGTTGTGTGTCCAGGTATACTGTTAGCATTCCAGAATCTATTTCCACTGCACCATTCAAACCTTCAGACTCTAGGTTCCCCAGCAACGGAACTAAGTAAGCTCTTTGCTTTATAATACTTTAGAAAAATGTCTCTCAAAGTACAATCTGTAGCCAAGCACACTGGGATCAACAGAGCTGCTTACTTAAAATGTAGGCTTGGCCCCTTCCCCACCCCCACCTACTAAGTCAGCATTTCTCAAAATGGGGCCCAGGACTCTGCATTTTATTTATTTATTTATTTTTTTAGGACTCTGCATTTTTAAAAAAGCTGTCAAGGTGCTATTTATTCAAACTAAAGTTTGAGAATGTGGAAAAACATTTTAAGTTTGGTATATAATTTTCATTATACATTTTGCTACTTCAAATAGTTATGGAGTGTCTCCTCAGAGCAAAGCAATGCACCAGAACAACAAATACATCAAATAAATAAGTTAAAATTTGAATCCTGAAGTAAAAACAAGAGACGTTTGAACACTCTGAATCAGATTCCACAAAAGAAGATTTCAAAAGATTTTACCCACCTCCTGGAGTAATTGGTGGAGAACAGAGTTATAAATATTTTACACAGAATTACTAACTACCCGATAAGTATTCATCGATTACCAAAGAATAAGCTAATTGAAGGGAGTACTTTATAGTTAAGGTGTTATATTGAAAGGAGGGAAGATTCATGGTACGGAGTAATTTCTAAGTTATGAGGTTTTTGTTATTAGATTTTGTTTTCTGTTTTGTTCATTTGTTTGTTAGCTTTTGGTAAGTGCTTTTCAAAGAAGTTTCCTAAAAGGAATGTCAGAAGTGACTCAGTGAATTAAACTCTCAATTATTGCTGACAAGCTTTTATCCGACATCTGTATCATTAGTCACTAAAAGATTGTGTGTATATATACACACACACATATACCAAATACATAGAGATTTATATTAAATACTCAACTCAAATAGGGATATTTCAGTGTGATTAAAACTCTTTCATTTGGATGCCTGAGTGGCTCAGGGGTTGAATGTCTGCCTTTGGCTCAGGTCCTGATCCCAGGGTCTGGGGATCGAGTCCCACATCGGGTTCCCCGCAGGGAGTCTGCTTCTCCCTCTGCCTATGTCTCTGCCTCTCTCTGTATGTCTCTCATGAAAAAATAAATAAAATCTTAAAAAAAAACCCTCTTTTGTTTTCCAAGACAAATACTGTTATTTGAAAGGTGCTGAACAAATGGAGGTATGAGACTAGATCTTTGCTTAATCTGTATTTCATAAATTTGAAAAACGGAAGAAAAATCATTTTTGTGAATTTTTTCATTTACAGAGCTGTAGTCTTTTTATTGTTGTTCAGCTACTAAAAGGTTAATTTTTAAGTACTTTTCTTTTGCAAAATAAATAGAAAATTCTATTATCCATCAATTAAACATAGGTAAGAAGTAACAGACATTGAACAGAAGAGAGATACATATTATGTATGCAAGGAAAATTAAAACTTGGATGTTGGGGAAGGGAAGCGTGTGCTTTGATGTACAAAAGAATCATTGTTCGTGCCGGACAAAACCTCCCCAGTATGGAACAGAGATAAAAAGGAGGGAGTTTCTAGCAGATCAAGGTCAACTGAGATCTATGAATAACATAAATGCTATTAATCTAGTACCGAATGAATCGAGGGAGTTCAGCAGGGTATGGTTATGTGGCAGAGTTCGTGGCAGGAGTGTTTTATGTCACTTTGTATTAGATAATGAGCATATTCATCAAGATTCCTAAATACTATCCAAACTGGCATAGAAGAAGCTTTAAGGAGCTTGAGAGAACAAATCAAAGAACTAGATCTGAGGCTCAGCAAGGTAATAGGGATGTTCAAACAGTGCAGCAAGTTTAGATATTTGCAGGCATCCGTACAATCTCACTCTGCAGGAAATGGCGTGAGAAAGGATTTCTTAGTTGGATGGCTAGAAGCTTATTATGTATAATGTCGCCTCCCTCATTATGTCCTCGTTTATTAGAAGAGATGCAGACGGTAATACCTTAAAAGACTATATGCTGGAAAACATGGAATTCTTTTCCTCTTCTGGCTAATTTAAAATACAAAATAAGCTGCTTTCTTCAGGGAAACAGTTTAAAAATCACTAAGTAAGCATCACTCTCTTTTTCCAGATTAAGCTACCTGAACACTTGGGATATTTTTCATCTAAGTTTTATTGAAATATATATTTACTGAATATATTGAAATATGTATTTATATAAGAATATATATATTACATTCCAGACCCATACTATTTGGAAGTGCAATATAAGGATTTGAAAAAAAGAGAAAAAAAAACAATAAAAAAGAATTGAGAGGAAAACAGAGGACTTGTAACTCATAATAGTAAACAATTCCAACAGAATAGAAAGAAAACAAAAGAAAAAAGAAGAGAAAAGGCAAAATTAGAATTTTCACTGATGGATTGCATTTCCATCCCCCTAATGTGGAATAGAACTTATATAAATACATTGGAAACTCATAAAAAGCAAGCACTCTAGAAGATTAGCCCATGAATGTCCTCTTAATTTGAATGTAGCTGGCCATATGTAGTAAATTCCTACCACTTAGACCCTATTTCAACCTTATTCATTCATTTACTTAACAAATATTAAATGCCTTGAATTAGCCATTGAGGATTCTGTTGTGAACAAGACATACATAATTACTGCCCTCATAAAGTTTCTTGTTTGATTGATGTTGGTGGTTACAGTGGGTTGACTAGGGTTACTCAAAACTTCAAGCCTACTCAGAACCTCAGAATGTGGAAATAAGGTCTTTGGAGATGGAACTAAGGATTTTGAGATTAAGTCAACCTGGATTTAGGGTGAGCCGTAAACCCAATGTTTGATGTCCTCATAAGCGGAGCAGACACAGGGAGACACAGAAAGAAGGCTGTGATGGGAAGATGGTGGCAGAGATTGGAGTGATGTAGCAACAAGCCGGGGAATGCCAATTGCCAGCAGCCACCAGAAGCCAAGAGAGAGTCCTGGGACAGTATCCCTCAGAGCCCCCAGAAAGAACCAACCCTGCTGAAACCTTGATTTCTGACTTCCTGGCCTCCAAAACTAAGAATAAATTTGTTTTAAGCCACCAGGTCCATGGCCATTTGTTAGGGCAGCCTTGGGGAACTAATACAATGGTAGACAAAGTTTATGGGAAAAAAATCAGCACGCAGACTAGTCTCTCTTATCACAGAGTGTCACCGAGCATGTGAGGGGCCTAATGAAACAAAGGTGCAGATAGGCACTGTCTTTAGCAACCTCTTCAATGAAGAGACCAAAGAATGAGGGTGAGTTTGCTACCAGGTTCACAAACTATTTGGGTCTGAAGAAACCTTGATATTGTCTAGAATCATCCCACCAATTTACAGTTGAAGAAATTGATGTGATCTGTCTTTTGGCTTCCTTTATCCTCTGCCTCAAGTGAGATACAGATGGTCTGTCCTATCTCAGGCAGGAAATCTCTGTCTGGCTGACACCCTGAATGATTCAGCTGGATTCCCAGAGGGGTAGAGGGGGAATTTCTTGCCAGTAAGGTGGTAACTATAAAATCCGCGTACTTGCCGGTTATTCTAGAGTACCTACTCTGTAAGTCACAATGGGAGAAGCAAGAAATATAAACCCCTGTCCTTGAGAAACATATACACAATCCCAAATATGAGACATATCATATTTAAACTAGAAGTCAAGTCAAACAAGTACCTTTTTGGTTTTCTAAGTTAAAACTAAAGGCTCGAAACAAGGCATAAAAAAAGGAAACTTTAGAATACTTTCCATCAGTGACATTTAAAACAAGGACAGGATTTTCTATATGGCTTATATATCATTCCACTTAGAAAAACCAGACAAGCATCACACACACACACACACACACACACACACACACACACTCAATTTCATGGCATTGAAGAACTATGAAAGTAGCTACTTGAGGGGGTCAAGATCCTTGAAAGAAGAAAAATTAACTAAGAGGGTGGGCAGAAAGTGGCTGGTGAGATGCAGAGAAACTGAACAAAACTTTTAGCAGTCTTATGGAACAAGAGAGTCAAAAGTGAGAGTTCAGGACAAGAAACCCAAGATACAAGAAGCTAAGATCCCGGAGAGAAGGGATCTGCAGGGAAATAAGCCTGATAGTCTGAGTCACGTTTCCTCTTGAGACAGTCCCCCATCTGTCTGTGGTGCAGGCCAAGATGCTGACCCAGAAAGTGCTTGTAAAAAACTGAAACACTAATGCAGAGCTATTGACAGCCTCACTGTGCTAGGGGGAAAAATAGAGTTCAAGTTCTCCAGAGTGAAAGTGCCCAGGCAAACACTACAGGGTTTCACTGGAAACTTCCTACACCTTAGAAGTAAGGGCAAACTCTGAAGAGTCAAAGACTGAAAGATGGAGACTCAGGCTCCAATTAGATTCCCTCCCATTGGATTAAGATGATCTGCTCCTCTGCTAACTGCCTTCCAGAAACAAAATGACATCCTCTCTGAAGAAAGAGTATCATCTAGACCCTCTACCATTTTTCACAAACCTTCCCTAGAAGATTATCAGACACACCCACAGAGAGAACTAGGATTTAAAAAGCCTAATGGAGGGCAGCCCTGGTGGCTCAGTGGTTTAGTGCCGCCTTCAGCCCAGGGCCTGATCCTGGAGACCCGGGATCGAGTCCCACATCAGGCTACCTGCATGGAGCCTGCTTCTACATCTGTCTATGTCTCTGCCTCTCTCTGTGTGTCTCTCATGAATGAATAAAATCTTTAAAAAAAAATAAATAAAAGGAAAAAAATAAAAAGCCTAATGGAATCAGACATAGTTGTGATTCAGGTATCAAAATGATCAGACCCCAATTTTAAAACAGGGCAGATGACTCCGCCGCCCAACACCGCTCTACCACAGATAGTTCATAAAGTATCACAGACAAACTTGTAGTGCATTGAACTAGAATGGGACCTGGCCAGCAGGCTCAGTCCCTCAGAACTGGGCTTTTCCCCGAAGATGTTGTCTGTGTGGAAAGACCTTGATTAATTGGAGCGAACCCTGGCTGCTGCCCCACGTGCTGCTTCATTACCCCTTGGTGATTACTCACATGAAGCCATTCCCCCACCCCCCAAACTCCTGCAGTCTCGAATTATTGCACAGCCTCTGAATTTCTTAAGTAAAGCTGAACTCTGTGAGGACAGGAGTTAGGTAGGCTGGCCCCATGGTCAGCTGAAGGACAGGGGGCTCGGAACATCACCAGAGGGCTTCCCATGAGTTGTGATGGAGACTGACACAGACTGTGGGGAGGAAGAAAATGGAGTCTCCCATAGAGATTTAATCAATATCCCTTTACCTTCATTCATCAGAGTCTAGGGGAGAACATGGAAGAGGGAGCTTGGAGAATTTGAGCCTCTGGTTCCTAACTTTTCCTGCCCTCATGCTCATTCAGTCACAAATTAAGGAATTACTAAACTAAGACAAGCCTCCCCATTACCTAATTCCGTGTCTTTTCTTTGGTGTTTCCTTCTCATTTCTCCTTCCCAAGTCCCCTCCGGGCATACTGCATTTTATCCCCTTCCCCTAAGGTGCCCTGAAAGCTACCCACACTCCCCCCACCTTCCCTCTAAGCCCTGGCACAGGCCTGTACCTGAGGTAACAGCTTTTGGAACTAACACAATCAAGCGGAAAGGAAAGTGAGGGGGCGCCCAGCTCTCTCCACTGGCAGCATCAAGCATGCTCAGAAGGAAGGTAGGGCTCTGACCCTGACAAGTGCACACACACAAGTCCCTCCACGGTACCAGGACACAGGACAGGCTGTGCTCTGGTCACATATGTGCTCTGTGTGTCCTTGCAAGCCAAACACAAAGGAGAGGGTATTACTGCCTCTCTCTCCCTTCCCATAATTACTTTTAGTGGTGAAGCAGTTAATGCAGTATTCCTCCTCTTGGCTCAGAGTTTTCATTTTTTATTGGCACCGTTTTATCCCAGGAGACAATAGCAGATTGTTTCTGGTGTTCGCAGAAGGATCTTGTTCTGGCAGGCAGGCTTCCAGTCAACAAGCTTGACATCCTCTGCAAAGAACGTGCGTGTGCCGTGTTTGAACCTGACTTTCAAGTGTCTTTTATAAAGACAATCAACCTAATCACAACCTGCAACTGTGTTAGGAACTTGCACAAAACTGAAACCAAAAATACTCCTAAGAGAGTCTGAGGGAGAAGCAAAGAAAGAGAGAAAGCCCCAAAGAGTAGGCAAGGAGTACCAAGTAGGCTACTGAAATCCTTGGACCAAAACGCTCTGGACTCTCTTTGTGCTACCTGATTAGAGAAAGCCCTCTCTTCCTCATACCTCTGACCTGGTGAACAGCCTTAAAACAGCTCTCTTGGGTAATCTTAACCACAGCAATCACCCCAGATGAGAAGCTTTCCTGGCAGGGAAGGAAGGAATGTAAAGCTATGCAGAACTCCCTCCTCGGGCCTGTGAGTCTGTCTCAAGCCAGCAACTGTCCCCTGAGGCCTCAGGTCCCCCTCCACCAGTGGCCATTCCACTGATGGCCAGGGGGAAAGCACCACACAGATAACCTTCAGAAAATGCTGTCCCAGGGAACAAGAAATCTGAACCAAGAGAAACAATTATCAAGACCTTCATATGGTCACAGTTCATAAAGCACAAAGCATTTGGGCCTACCATGTCTCAAACATTCATGTGAAGAAGACAGATTTTAAAGATAAGGAAACAAGCTCATCGAGGTAAAGCAACCTGCCAGAGGTCCCATGGCTAACTAACAGCAAAGCTAGCTATTAAAATAAACTTCCGGGCAGCCCAAGTGGCTCAGCAGTTTTGCGCCACTTTCAGCCCGGGGTGTGATCCTGGAGACCTGGGATCAAGTCCCACATCAGGCTTCCTGCATGGAGCTGCTTCTCCCTCTGCCTATGTCTCTGCCTCTCTCTCTGTGTCTCTCATGAATAAGTAAATAAAATCTTTAAAAAAATAAAATAAATAATAAAATAAAATAAAATAAAATAAAATAAAATAAAATAAAATAAAATAAAATAAAATAAAATAAACTTCCTGGGGGACAAAAGACAAATCTCTCACGCAAAAAAATTCCAAATAATTTACTGAGGTGCTCTGCCTTCAAGAAGGTGGAACATAACTCCTTGCTCATTGAGTGTGGGCTGTGCATAGAAACTTTTTCCAAAGAATATGGCATGGAATGGTGTCTTTCATGATGAAGAACCTAAAAATACAACCTCCGGCAAGCGATCGAGGTCAATACCAACAGTGATAAATTATGTTGATAGCCTGTACCCTGTATTGGATGTGATGATAATGGCACTTTATCTCCATAGTCTTCCCCCCCAGAACCCAGAACCCCATTCTAATCACGAGAAAAACATTAGACAAATTCCAATTGAGGGATATTCTACAAACATCTATCTGAACGGTACTCCTCAAAATTTTTCAGGTCATCAAACACCAGGAAAATCTGAAAAATTATCACAGCCTAGAGAAGCCAAAGGAGACATGATGACTAAATGTAATGTGGTATTCTAAATGGAATGCTGAAACAGAAAAAGGACATTATGAGAAAACCAAGGAAGCCTGAATAAATTATGGACTTCACTGAAAATATACCAATACTGGTACATCAATTGTAACAAATGTACCATACTAATGTCAGATGTTAATAATAGGAGGAACTGCACTGGGTATATGGGAACGCTCTGTAGCATCTTCTTGATTTTTCTGTCTAAACAGTCTAAAACTGTTCAAAATGAAAAGTTCACAAGTAAAATATCAGGTTCTGTGTTCCAACTCTCACATCTTTCTGTAACAGCGCACACCTGCATGCATTTTCTTGGTCTGTAATTCAATTAACATCTAGTTCCTTTACCAGAAACTAGATTCTAAGAATGCTGAGCATACTATGGGCCAGGTAGTAGGTAAGGTGCTAGAAGGTCTAATGCTCAGAATTCTTAGAATCAATAAATATTTCCAGAATGGATATTTTTTGAATATTTTTTGAAATATTTCAATAAATATTTCCAGAATGAATTAAACTAGGTCCCAGGGTGTTTAGAACTGGTTTGTCTAAATATATAGATTCAAACATTCAATCCTAGGTGAAAAAGGATTCTAAATATTTAAGGTATCAAAATAAGAAAATAAGATCCCAGAGCCTATCTCAATTAGTAAAGTGTTGATTCTGATGGTGGTGTTAAGCACAGTCATTTAAGAACAAAGCACAAGCTAGAACAAAGTTACAAGTATGACTTGGAACTCACCTTACAAAGGGGAATAGAAGAGTCAATAAATCCTAAGATACACATAAACAATGTGGTAGCACATTAAAGTCAGTGTTAGCAGTGTGTACTCACAGAAATATGTTTGAAGCCTACACATTATCTTTTTACTCCTGTGGTTTCTTGGCTTTATTCAAAATACTGTGTACAGTTTGAGATCCCCTACAGAAACAAAACAAAACAATAAAATGATTACAGAATAGAAAATAGCCCTATGAGGAAAAGTTTAAAAGTTGAGGAAGTTTAGCCAGAAAAGGGAAAAACTAATAAGGGACTTGATAGTAATTACTTAGTATGGAACAAAGTTTTGTAAGGAGAGAACTGACCACTTCTGTGGCTTGACAGAAAACCAGACAAGAAAAAAAATGAGCTTAAGTTACCATGAGGCTTTATCACTAGAAATTTCCTCTCATAACCTGCACCAATTTTAAAATTTGAATGGTCAACCATCTGGTCGACATGGCCTATAAGAAAGAAAAACAAGGCCCTCGTTAAAGGTTTTTTAAAAAAGATTTTATTTATTTGACAGGGGAGGGGGAAGAGTGCACAAGTAGACAGAGTGGCAGGCAGAGGGAGAGGGAGAAGCAGGCTCCTCATTGAGCAGGGAGCCCTACTGCTCAGCCTCTGATGAGGGTCAGCCAGACGTGGGGCTCAGTCCCAGGGCCCTGGAATCATGACCTGAGCCGAAGGCACTCAACCAACTGAGCCATCCAGGCGCCCCTCGTTAAAGTCTTTTATATCCTTGTCAATCTATGGTGCTAGTAACTGACTCAGTCTTCATTCTGCACGTAAATGAAATGATGGCTACAATGCTTCTTCTATCACCAACCAGACCACAACCTTTATGTGGGCAAAAACCGCATCTGTTTTGTTTCTCTCTCTTCTTAGCACCTAACTTTAGTGCCTGGCAACTAGTGCTCAATAAATACTTGCCAAGCAAGTTAATAAGTAAATCAAACTTGAATCATAAAAAAAGATGACTGGTTATATTCTGCATTTTTAGACTTAAGAGAATGTGAAATAGAAGAAGAAGAACAAATGAATATTACTGTCATTGACTCTAGTCAATCATCTGAAAGAATTTAAATAGGTATTGTAAATAAACGCCTAGAGAAAGGCATTAATGCAGTGCCTGACACATTAGAGGCTCTGTGGCAAATGTATTTTCCAATTTGGCCACATTTGACATGATCCATCCCATATGTTCTTCTTACCAAATAAGATTGACACACCTCCACTAGGGTCTGTTTCCTTTTCTTGAATCTAGACATACCTTGTAACTGTCCCAAAAGTCACAGAAATAATGCTGTGCAACTTCTGAGGCTGTCATACAAGGAAATATATAGCTCCAGCCTCTCTCTCTTTGTCTCTTGTAGGATGCCTACCCTGGAAGCCCAGCCACCATATTGGGAAGAAGCCCAGGCCACATGGAGAATCCTCATGTGGTGACACCAACATCAAGCATTAGACATGTGAGTGAATGAGTCTTCAGATGCTTCCAACCCCAGCCTTCAAGTCATCTGCCTGTGGTCCCAGTCATCATGAAGCCCTCTTTCCTGTGCTAAGCCTGGATTTCTGCTCCAGCAAATTGTGAACAGTAATATATGATTAGTATTGTTTTAAACCACTAAGTGTGAGATAATTTACCAGACAGCAATAGATAATTAATATAAGTACTTACTAAATGTTAGCTTAATTGGCTTAATTAGTATGAATCTCCCCAGTTCAGCTGCACAAATTTCCTGAATACCTACTCCTATATACCTGGCACAGTGTTAGACCCTAGGAACAGACACAGTTAAGACATAGGCCCGCCCTTCCAGTAGCTTCCTGTAAGGGGATGAAACACAAGGTAAAAAGTTCATTTCAGAATAATATGATCTACTTATTATACTAGTAGGTCTTTCCTGGCTGAAATTGGTATCCTAAATCAGAGAGCAATCCCCCTGTGCCCACGAGTGCCTACTTACTTGAACTGATTGGTCCAGGCTTTTCTAATGAGGTAGTGGGGGGGGGGGACAGGAAATACAGGAAAAGGAGAAGGCAAAGGTTATATTTTCATTGCACGGAGGCTCTCGAGGAGAAAGGGAGAGACACAGAATGAGGGTTGGTGTCTGTTACACAGCCCATGCCTGATTCCGAGTCTCTCTCTGAGGGAGGAGTAAATTGAGAAGTGGACAGAGTTAAACAACTGAAAGATCTTTCGAGACCCTCAGCACAGGCAGAGCTGTATCAGAGCCCCAATGGTAAAGGCACGGTCTACAAGACTTCAAGTATCATGTTCCATGTTGGTGATTTGTCGTTGAATTAATTCAAAGTCTGGGGTTTTTTGTTTTTTTTTTTTAATTGTCATAAAATAGACGTAACATAAAATTTGCCATTTTAGAGGCACCTGGATGGCTCAGTTGGTTAAGCATCTGACTTGATCTCAGCTCAGGTCTTGATCTCAGGGTCGTAAGTTCAAGCTCCATGTTAAAAAAATAATAAAATTACTGTTTTAGCCACTTTTAAGTGTATAGCTCAGTGGCATTAAATACATTCAGAATAGGGGCACCTGGGTGGTTCAGTGGTTGAGCCTCTGCCTTCGGCTCAGGGCATGATCCCGAGGTCCTGGGATCAAGTCCCACATCAGGCTCCCCACAGGGAGCATGCCTCTCCCTCTGCCTGTGTCTCTGCCTCTCATGAATAAATAAATATAATCTTGGAAAAAAAAAAAAGGTACATTCACAATGATGTGCTAAGGTCACCATCATTCATCTCCAGAACTTTTTCATTACTCCAAACCAAAACTGCACACCCACTCAACAGTAAGTAACTGCCCATCCTCACTCCCTCACCCCCAGTAACTGCTATTGCACTTTCTGCCTCTACAAAATGTGGCTGTTCTAGGTGCTGGTTTTCAAACTCAGAGCTTCCCAGTAAAATGTGAAACTGGCCTGGTACAGGGAGGGGAAGGAGAGATGGGAGGAAGAAGCAGACCCTTCCAGACTGCTAGGTCCCTGTTTTAAACAAGCAACGGAACTTAAGTAGGAGTCTTGTCTCCAGCAGCGTGAAGACCAGCCCGGCTCTGCACCCTCCTGCCAGAATCTGAAAAGTTTATAGAGGCCTTAGCCAGGTTCATCCTTGTACACCATCTAGATGGCTAAACAACACATTGTGCTCTCAGGGTTGTGCCCTCCCAGACCGCCTCCACTGTGGAGCTGGTGGGCGAGGGGTACACTCCAAGGACAGGCGAGGTGTGGGGAATCCCTGATCGCCCAATCCAGCTCTGAGTCAACCAGTGGTCACGTCCTCTCCATAACCCCACCCTCCAGCCCTGCAGCCCTCTGCACCAGCAATTCCAACTTTCCACTCTCCTCCCACCCTGGAAGTGTGCCCTGAGCAGTCTGCAGGGGGTTTTCTTTGCATGGAAGCAGCCCCTCCCATGATCACTATCTGGTTGCACTGGTGGCAGATACCTCAGTAACAACTTAGTACATGCAAGAGAAAACAGAGACTAAGATCATGAGGCCCAAAGTAAGAATATTTTCCATTAAGAACCCCATGATCTGAACTTTGATTTAAGAAGTCCCCAGGGCTGGGGATTGGACCTCTCAGGGCATTTACTTGTGTCCTCACATAATTTAATAAAGATGATACATTAGTATGTATGAACACACAATATTCTGTTTGGATAATAGCATAAATTCCTCCTTGCGAAGCAGAATGTAATAATGTCCAAATCTATCTTATTTTGGAGGACAGTTTTTCTCATTTAGAGACATTTTAGTGTTTAGTAAAGACTGGTTTTGCCAACTGTCATTTAGGGCTTACCAGGTGGATTTGATAAGGGCTTCTATGTGTAGTAGAACGTCCTCCACAGAGGGACAAATGAACTGACCAGTGGAAAACCGACCGTGCCCATCTGGCTTTAAGAAGAGGGAGGCTGGTGACTTTTGTCATCACGGAGTAGATCCTCCCTTATGCCCAGGGACAACCCAGGATGCAGCAGCTCAATCACCCAGGTGGGAGCATGTATGCACTACAATCACTGGATCCCCTCTGGGGCTACCTGATAAACACCTGGACGGCACAAGCAGTCAGTGCTGATCCAGTCGATATCATCCAATGTGGCCGAATGATTACACAGTTCTAGCGGCATTCATCCCAAATTTCTGCTACAGTTGGGTTGCTTCTGTTTTGAGTGATTTTTCTGTTCCCAACATAGGGGTGCCCAGGTGCTCAAATGTCAGGCTTGAGCCCCACAAACCCAAATCTGAGCATAGCCATCCATGGCTCTGACAGTGATATTTTTCAGACCCTTCCTATCAACAATTTGGTAGGCTGCCTGTATAGTTTGATTGACAGAAAAAGGATACCCATGCCCAGTATTATTTTTTTTAAGATTTTGTTTATTTAGTCATGAGAGACAACAGAGAGAGAGAGAGAGAGAGAGAGGCAGAGACACAGGCGGAGGGAGAAGCAGGCTCCATGCAGGGAGCCTGAGGTGGGACTTGATCCCAGGACTCCAGGATCACACCCTGGGCCAAAGGCAGCACTAAACTGCTGAGCCATCCAGGGATCCCCGCATGTCCAGTGTTATGGACAGCAGATGCCACAGGCTGGTGTTCTGGATCAGTATCACATATCTGCAAATCCAGAAGTGGAATTGCACTATATGTTTTCAGAGGTTCCCTCAATTCCCCCACATCTCCAACCTTTTCTCAAGGTCTCCCAGCAAAACCCCATCCTGGGATGCATGCTGCAGAGTCAGTCTTGGCTACAGGTGGCTGGGCTGTTGGGACAAATCTCACAACCACAAAGATTGGCTGGTGTACAAATGTCATTCATCTCAGCCTCAGCTGGGCTCATAACACTGCCTATTAATTTTTCCATTGTCCTAGAACTCCATGACCCACCATTTCAGTGGCTATTTTAAGACTTCACCACACCCCTAAGGCCCCCAAACCTTCCTGAGCTCTCCCCTCTCACTTTACCTCTTATATACGGGTTCCCCAATCTCCATCATTCACGTGGCACCTTCATGACTTCCACCCTAATCATTTCCTCTGGAACTAGCACTTATGTTTTTCTTTAAACCCTTTCATTTAAAATGTTTAATTTATGTATGAGCAATAACATCCAGAAGGTCTCAGTTGTGCTATATATGAGATATTTTTTCTACAACACAACTATGAAAAATGTTCATCCACACACCACTAAGATGATTACCATATGGAAGCATACTATAATCTGGAAAACTGTGCTCTGTAAATGAGAAGATTAAAGGCACCTGCTCTACTTCACCAATCTCCCCTGCAACCATACCCTGGAGATTGCACCACCTGGAATCCTAACTCTATCACCAATTGTCCTCTTAGGAAACTTGATCCAGCAGGAATCTCCTCTCTCCCCTATCTTGACCTCTTCTGGCTCTTACGGCTCCTCTGTCTTATACTAGGACTTCATCATTGGCCCCATTGGAGTCTCAAGGCTCTTCTTCCATTACACTACCTCTGACTTGTGCTCAGCAACACTAGCCTGCTTGAGCTTTGACATGTATTGTTTTCTCTCATCTTCTTACCATTGCCCAGGATCTTTTCTCTGTCTCAAATTCTTCTCTACCTCCTCTCTCCATTAAAAAAAGAAAAAGAAAGAAAGAAAGAAAGAAAGAAAGAAAGAAAGAAAGAAAGAAAGAAAGAAAGAAAGAAAGAAAGAAGAAAGAAAGAAAGAAAGAAAGAAAGAAAGAAAGAAAGAAAGAAAGAAAGAAAGAAAAAGAACCTATGGACCCAGAGAAAAGATATTTCTCTTTTTGATCTCCAATTTTAAATGGACACAGCATATGTAATTTTGCTCAATTTTACCACAATCCCTCTTTTCCAGCTCTGGAAAAAAGAGCAGCTACTGCTCTTTTATAAAACTCTATTACAAATTTATTTATGTTATTTCCATTCTTGAACCAAAATGCCTTGTGGATTTATAAAACTGGCAATAAATCCAAAAGCTATTAACTCCAAAAGCTCAGTTCTGAACAAAAGGTAAAAGAAATATGTGGAAAAAAAATGTCTTTCACCACAATATAAAGTCATTCTCAGTAGACCTAACCTATATACTTATAGGTAAGACAAATTAAATATTTAAATCATATCTTGCAGGACGCTGGGTGGCTCAGTGGTTGAACATCTGCCTTCGTCTCAGGGCCATGATCCTGGGGTCCTGGGATCAAGTCCCATATCAGGCTCCCTGAGGGGAACCTGCTTCTCCCTCTGCCTATGTCTCTGCCTCCCTCTCCGTGTCTCTCATGAATAAATAAATAAGATCTTTAAAATAAAACAAAAAATAAAATAAATGATATCTTGCTACTAAAGTTGTAACTTCATCAAGAGATAGAAGACAATATATTTAGAAGACTGATTATACTCAATATAATAATCTTTTGATTATCAACAAATAATTATAGAATTACTATATCTCATATAATGCTTTCCATTTGCTCAAATGATTTGGCCAGTGTAATCTGTCTTAGAAGACTTCAAGTGGATGAATCCTGTCATCAGAGTTCTTGTTCAAGACAGTATTTGCCAAAAATAAAAAAGCTAAAATCTAAACTCAAAGCTGATTTTTAAAATAATTAGACAATGTTTATAAGAAAGATACTCCTTTATAAAAACCTAAGCATCTTAAGTATCTTATGAAATTCTTTCTTATGTATTAGTTTTCTTAAGTCACAAAGAAGAATAAGAAATTTAGTCTATCCCCTCAGCAAATCTAATAGAACACCAGCAACTTCCTATCACAACATTAAAGCCCCCAAAATGATATGGTCTGTCTTCTTCTCATAGACCCTAGATGTCACTGTATCCTGGACAGCAGTTATTGAAATCAGGCACATTTCAAATACTGCTCTTTCAGAACATGCCTCTAAAAATATTAATTTTAATGTTGTTCATAGTGATTCTTGAAAACTATTAACTAGTAGTTTGTTAGGAAATAACATAGTTTATGCTTTAAGATTCTCAATCTAATGTCTTCTATTTTTTTGTTTTTTCTCACATTCTTTGTTTCTCTTTTGCTTATCTTACAACATTTCATCTCCATCACAATCTGATGAAGTAAGTAGGGTGGTGTGACAAGAGCCCCTTTCCCCTTGTTCCACTTCTTTCTGAGAGAGTCTTCCTTAGCCTCCAATTTGGGAGGCCATATGCTTCATAGGAAGCTGGGTAGCCGCCCCCCCTCCACTTCAACTTGTTAGCCTCCACTGTGATAATGATATTGCTCTTGCCAGTGATTAGTTTAAGAATGTTAAAGAGATGTAAAGGAAGTCTCTGAAGGGCCTCTGGAGAGGCTCTAAAACACACCTGGGGGGAACTTCTCTCTTTTCCTGTCTCTGAATGTTGTAGTCACAGAGGACGAAAGTGAGCCCATGAGAGGCTGTTGGGCCCAAGACCCAGATATTAATAGGAGTGATTAGGAGGGGGTAAACAGAAGGGAAAAATACTTATGACAAGCAGGCAGTATATGTAAAATAAATATATAAAACATACAAAAAAAGTGTACAATAATAACAGGCTAAAATAGATCCTTAATGACTCAACCAAAACTACAAAGCAATAATATATCTTAACAAAAGAGAAACGAATGCCAAAAACAAAATATCAAGAGGTGAACTATAACCACATATATTACTATGGATGAATCTCAGCACTGGTAAAGCTATCTGCAGGAGAATCCACCTAGGATGGTTGCCTTTACATAATGTTCAAAACCATGCAAAACTAAAAAACACATCTCTTGGTTATAAAAATGTGGAAAAGCTATAAAGAAAAGCAAGAGGACGATAAATACAAAGTTTAGGGGAAGTTCCCTTGTGGCGCAGGTAGAAAGACAGGATCAAGTCATGTCCACAAGGCCTCCAAGGGCACTGGAATTATCCTATTCTCCAGCTGGGAGTTGGGAGATGGGTGTTCATGTGTTCATGTTACTGTTGTTCTTTATGCATTGCAGGTTATAGATATTCCTGCAAAGTATTCAACGTGTAATTAAAAAAAAAAAAAAAAGCTATTTACAAAGAAAGAGAGTATTGTCAAGTAACCAGTTAGGACACTTGCAAATACTGGCATATTTTTATTTTGAGAACAGAGTTACTTTGACTCTATGAGAAGGGTAAGGCCTCCTACTTTAAATTTTTTTTTTAATTTATTTATGATAGTCACAGAGAGAGAGAGAGATAGGCAGAGACAAAGGCAGAGGGAGAAGCAGGCTCCATGCACCGGGAGCCCGATGTGGGATTCGATCCCGGGTCTCCAGGATCGCGCCCCGGGCCAAAGGCAGGCGCCAAACCGCTGCGCCACCCAGGGATCCCAAGGCCTCCTACTTTAATCTGAGATTGTGTGATCAGATCCTGGGTCCAGGCATCTCACAGCTTTTTTGTTCATATCTGGACATGTGATGTGAATAGGCTTCTAGTGTGAGGTTTAAAGTTTGCCTGCATAGAAGTCAGACTATGTTTACTCTTGTAGCTGCAGGTGTCAGAGGCTAGAACTCCTTCTACCATCCTCGTCTCCCTGTTGGCATTGGGTTGCCCTAGATACTCCTTCTTACATAGCATCTGAGGCTTACAGTCTTCTCTGTTGTAATACCTGGTTATTATACAGGAGCGCATTTTATGTGGCAGTAAGGTGTAAAGAGAGGGGGAGTGTTCTTTTTGTCCTGTGATTAGGTCTCAATCTTTTAGTGAGCCTGTGCCACTAGGATGTAATCTTCACAAATGCTTCTCAGCTTTTTTCCTGCCTAGATGACACAGGAAGACTAGAGGGGCAGTAGTTGGGTACTTTTCTTCTCCCACATGAAAGGCTAGAGGGAGGTACAGTTGGGTGTTTCCCTGCCCCTAAGTCAGGTGGGCTCTGGTACATAATTTCTCTAGCCTGCTCTGGGCAGATTTCAAAAGGGCCCCACCACTCCCTGTTGCCAGAAACATGAGATTTTTCTCTGACCTCCACCCTGAGAATGTGGTGGGGCAATGGGAGATAAAACTAACAAAAGCATGGCAGACCCGTAAGACTGAGCCCCCAGGAGATTTGGGGTCCCTAGCTCATCTACACTGAGCCGCCAGCAACTCCCCAATAAGTTTAAGCTTTTCTACCCTAGTACTGCCTTCTGCTCCCATTAAACCATGATTTTCTGTCTTTCCCTGTCTTTTCAATACTTGAGGCAACATCTTGCCTGGTGACCTCTATCATCTGAGAGATCTAAGTGCAGTTCTTGATTTGTTCAGCCTTTTCTTGTTGTAAGAACAAGAGGGATATGTAAACTCTTCATTTGTCTGACAGGAAATGAGCAGCTCACACAATTCATTCTGTAGCCTTTTAAATTTTACAAATAAAACTTTGTAAGTAAGACATTTACAGTTTCTTCCCATCTACCTAAATAGTACACTTACAGTCTCCAAAGGTAATGGGACTGGCTGGGATGAGACATTTCTTCCAATGGGCTGGTCCCAGAGGGGTTACTCCATGAGACAGAGCAGGGAACCCAAAGAGCAGACCTGTGCAAAATGATGTGCTTGCTGGGCTGTAAGTACTCTTCAGTACCTGCTGTTAATTTTTTAGATAGCATTTTATGGAATTGATAGAAATAAGCCATAAAGGACTACTTTGGAATCTTAAATTCACTTTCAAGCAGCCCTAATGTTTTCTTATAAGGAAGAACATTAGCAGATATAAATATTCTCTAGAACAGGTTTAACATGATGTCAAGAACAGTTTCACTAAAACACAAAGACAGGTTTGGGAAATCCTCTTATCAAATAGTGTACACTTTAAGGCAAGAAGCATTTTTAGAGACAGATTTATCATAATGATAAAGTGTCCAATCTACTATAAGTGCCGTAACAATTATAATACTCTATGTCCAGTGACCTAGCTTCAAAATGTATACAAACAAAAAATTGGCAGAATTACTGCAACCAAGTCACAAGAGGGGCCACAGGCTAGTTTAAATTTTTGAGAGAAATCCAGCACCATTTATCACACAATGCACAAGTGACTCATTCAAATCAGTCTCACAACTTCAACATGAGATCTCACTCTGTTTGTTTCCATAACACCATATTTTGGGAAGTTGAGTTGTCAGTGATTGCTGTGATAAAAAGAATAAGCAAGCATGACTTGAAAACATCAATTTGGAATAGGAAACAAGGATGGTGATGTCTAATATGATTCCAAGGTTCGAGAAGTTCTGTAGTACCCAACAGGTGCACACATGCCATTTGTTAAGTAATTGTGGTTATCTAAGAACATACTAGATTTTCTTTATTTATTTTTTTTAAAGATTTTATTCATTTATTCATGAGAGACACACACACAGAGAGAGAGGCAGAGACACAGGCAGAGGGAGAAGCAGTCTCCACGCAGGGAGCCCAACATGGGACTCGATCCCAGGACTCCAGGATCACAACCTAGGCCGAAGGCAGGCGCTTAAACCGCTGAGCCACCCAGGGATCCCCAAACATACTAGATTTTAAAAATTATTTTTTTCTCTTAAAAAGCCCATCAGGGGCCAGGGCTAAGTTTTATAGGGGTGACTCAACCACCTTTGTGAGCTGATTTCAGAAAGAACACTTTGTATGGTGTGCATGTGTGTTTTTACATGTTTAAAGGAAGGAAAGGGAAAGAAAGACCAGTATCCCAGGCAAGACCTTCTGATTTCACCCAGAAATTTTCTTCTGGTTTTATAGACCAGAAGAAACCGATCTAGTTAACTTAGGCAAAACTGATGGATTTTAGAAAAGCTGCTGAGATCCAAGACTTGCTGAAAACCAAGCTTTCAGAACCCACTCAGGGCTGCCCTGGGAACTCACCACATGAGTTTACAGTTTCTCAATTACCAAAAACTCATGTACCCTGCTTTTAAGTTCTGAATTTTCTGGAACAGAAAATCTGATTGGCCCAGCTTAGGTCAGTTGTGCACCTTTGGACAAATTAGCTGTGTCCGTGGGACTGAAGAAACAGGATAGATGATCAAAGTGGAAAACTCTTCTCGAAGAACCAAATACAGAATTAGCTTAATAAGGACCCAGTATTTGGGATACACATTTTTCCGCAAAGGGAGAAAAAGCACAGTTCTAACCTATTGGCTCCTCTGAATCAAAGTCCTCAGTTAAACTTAGTTTTATGTTACAATATTTTTTTTTCTCCACAAAGGAAACTACTGTAACAGTACTGACATTTATGTCATAAGAAGGCTGTGGAAACTGAGTGGGATCCCCTTCCAAATGCACTAAATCTTGATGGAATGAATTTATAAAATGAAAATCTCCCTCTAAGGGTTGATATTTAACCTTTTATATGTAAGCATTTTAAGATACTTCATTTTATTTGGATATGTAAGGTTCTGATATAAAGTTTTGACTAGGTCTTTATACTAATAACTATGCATTAAATCTCATAGACTGCAAGTTCAATTCGGCAAAAAATACTAATTTTTCTATAACTCAACTTATTTCTTTCTCAAGCCCTCATTTCATAAATGATATAAAGGGAATGGTAGTCGAGCAGAATTTCCTTGGTCAATTCAGAATGCCTTTTCCATCCCCTTTCTATCTCTTCAAGATTGCATCAAAGGTACAGAAAGATCTATAATGTCCAGGTATAGGCAGCAGGAGTCAGAGGGCCCCTGGGACTTGTCATCTGCCCAAGCTGGCATTCAGTGCGGGTCCTCATTCTCACTGGTCTCTCATGTGGGACGTCTATAGCCCACAGTCCCATGGTGATAGTTCCATCTGGTTCACAGCCTACAGTCCTTGGCACTTCGTCTGCATCTCTCTTCTCTTAACTGTGGGGTTGCATAGATATCATAGCCCTCTCTATCAGCTTCTGTGCCCATCTTAGGGACAGGGTAAGGTTTTAGACGCTCTCCTTGCCATTTTGCCTTAATGTCATGACCCACACCACAATATGGGAGAAATCTGGAACCTCACCCTCTCCCAGTCCCCACCAAGAAAACAAAGCAGAGTTGCAATGCACTCCGGAACCCACAAGCATGTGCCTGGAGTCCTCCATTCAGTCACATCACTGCCTAATCATGGCTCTCCTTGTCTACTCTCTTCTTCCCCTAGACTGCAATAATTTTGTGTAGTCTGGGTAGGTGGGCTACCTGGATCTGTGGGATAGCCGCGTATGCCTCTTGTTTAGAGCATGGCACTATACTTTAGTTTTTCAGAGTTCTGATTTTTGACACTACTTTTCTTACAACTCAAAAAACTTCTTCTTTTCAACTGCTATTCCTGCCATGAACATCAAATGTATTTGGGAACATGAAACTAAACGTTGACTTTTTTTTTTTAGTCAAGCCCCTTACCTGTTCGTCCTTACATTGCTGTTCTAATAGCTATACTCTGACAAGTGTTAGTATTTCCTCCCTGCTGCCTGCATGAGAAACACATGGTAGGGGTCACAGGAGAGATTAAAAAAAGGAAGCATAGCTTAATACTTGAGGCTATTATCTCATTGTGCTAAAACATTTTGCAATTTTTTTGACATTTCATTCAAAATAAGTATGACATTCTAAATGTAAGACATTTGGGCCATCTGGGTAACTCAGTTGGTTAAGAAACTGATTCTTGGTTTCAGCTCAAGTCATGATCTTACGGTTGTGAGATTGAGCCCAACATTGGGCTCCATGCTGGTGAGGAGCCTGCTTGGAATTCTCTCTCTCTCTCTCTCTCTCCCTCTGCCCCTCCTCCCCTAAAAAAAAAAAGAAGAAGAAGAAGAAGAAGAAGAAGAAGAAGAAGAAGAAGAAGAAGAAGAAGAAGAAGAAGAGGAAGGAGAAGTAAGACATTTTCTTTTAACTTAGCATGAATAAATGAAATAGAAAATTTATGAATGATGTATCAATAAACAGCAAACTTATTCATGAAAACCCTGACCCATTTATATTTTTAGTTTAATTTTTACATATATTGAGGGGTCCTTTGTTAAAAATAATGACATTAAATTAAAACATCTCTTAAATATATTTCCAGTGGGATAACTATACCCAAGGAAAACCCAAAGTCCCAATTTGACCTGGCCAATTTGCCCTGCCTGTAGGGATGTAGGTCAGAATATCAAGGATATCATGGGCATCATCCATGACCTTGGCTCTTTGCCCTGAAGGAGCAGTTGCCATTTGTTCTGGGAGGTAAACATTCTGACTTGTGTGGGACCAGCCCCATGCAGGCTGCCTGCCTCCAGTGCTTCCCAGAAGTCTGATCAATCCCTCCACACCATTTCTTTGCCTATTAGGTTCCTTTCCTTTATGCTGGTTTCCTGAACCAGGTGACCTAAGTCAGCTCAGCACCTTAGTTCCTTCTTATATAAAAACCTGAGAGGAAAGAAGAGCAGCTATAACTTGTTAACTCATCTCTGCTCATGGCACTGCCAAGTTTGGGGATGTATTTCACTTTTGTGCTAAATGCCAACTGAAGGTTGAGCCATCCTCGGGCCTCTTTTACTCACTAGTCTTCTCCTCACATTCTGTCTGTTAAATAAAACTTTTTGTTGGACACATAACACAGAAGGTAGAACAGAGAAATTACCCAACCTACTGTGACAGTCAACTTGGCCATTTGAGTCTCTGGAGCTGACCATGATCAGAGTGCTCATCCTCTTGGCTGCTATCAGAAGCACTGATATCATACTCTATACTGTATATAGGCCATGATTTACCATTGCTGGACAATGGTTATACTTATTATTTTACTATTATATTATTCACCAATATAATATTATTATATGATCATTTTATGTATTATTTTTATTATAACTAAAGGGATCATAAACATCTTCATAAGGTATTTTTTCTTTGCTGAAGTCTTTTTATGTGAGAAATTCCCACAAATGAAATTATTAAAACTATCACAAATACTAAGTATGACAACTGTATAAAAATGGACTGTAGGGTGAAATACAGTGAAGAAAAAAGAGAACACAATTTGCCTGAAAAAATAGTAACTGCATGGGGTCAAGACCTGTAAAACAATGAGCCAAAATGAAAATTGTATCAAGATAATGATATTAGAAATGATTTTTCTTTTTTTTTTTTTTCAAAAATTCACAACGTTAACTTTTGCTGGAATTTTTTTTTAAAGATTTTATTTATTTATTCATGAGAGAGAGAGAGAGAGGCAGAGAGAGAAGCAGGCTCCATGCAGGGAGCCTGACCTGAGACTCTATCCCGGGTCTCCAGGATCAGGCCCTGGGTTCAAAGCAGCGCTAAACCGCTGAGCCACCCGGGCTGCTCTGGAATTTCTTTTTAAAAGACTACTGAAGTCTTCTGGTTATAGGGACACATTAGTTTTTCACTGAAAAAGTATCTATTTTTGCTCTTTAAAGAGTACATGAAAAAAGAATGTCTTTTAATCAGAGCATTATAGTTTTTTAATAACATAATCAAACTTGTATTTTTTGCATTGTTTGCTGTTGTCTCCATGTTTAAAAAGTATCTAACAAATAAGAACAACTATAAAAAGAGTCTCAAAGTACCCTGTTTTTATTGTGCTGCTCTTACAAATATGCACATTTGAGGGGTTGTAATAATGGCTGATCTACTAATTAAACATAACTGAATAAAAATGTTTTCATATTTTAGTCTTCATTGAGATCTAAATTTTTTTTGAGATTTAAATTTAATTCACATTTTATATGTCCATTCCAGAGGAAAGACAGAATAAACAATAAGAAGGAAATAATACTGAGGGTTAAATTTTGTTTGGACAAGTAAATAAAATATTTTCTCTATTTGTAAAATTGTCTTAAAAGATGGCTAATAGCATCGATGCATTCTAGTTGCTTACTTTATTTTTTTTAAGATTTTATTTATTTATTTGAGACAGCATGAACAGGGAGAGGGGCAGAGGAAGAAGGAAGAGCAGACTCCCCGCTGAGCAAGGAGTCTGAAGTGGGGCTCAGTCCCAGAAGCCACTGCATCCACCTCCTCACCCCTACCCCAGGATCATGACCTGAGCCAAAGGCAGACGCTTAACCAACCGGGCACCCAACTGAGGGGCCACTAGAGGGGTCAGCCACCCAGGCACCCCACTAGTTGCTTACTTTAAGTCAAAATATAGAAGATTCTGAACCTTTCTTCCTTTTGTTTCCAGACATCATTATATGTCACTTTACCCCTCAACAGTGAGGTAGGTTCTAGCATTTAATAAGCAGCTTTTATTTTATGTCTAAAAACTTCCACATAGGCTAGAGCAGATACTATTTTTTTTTATCAAAGTGCCTAACACAAGTCACCCCTTTTGAAATCCTTTTTTCTCTTTTCCAGCTTTAGTGAGATGTAATCGACAAATAATGTCGTATTAGCTTTAGCTGTACAACACGATGGTTTGACATCATTTCACTCTGAAATCACAGTATAAAAATGCTTTAGAAAAAAAAATGCTTTAGACTACCATTGTAAATGTCCGTGGTTTTTTTTGTTTTTTTTTGTTTTGTTTTGTTTTCCCTTTGGCCGATAAGTGCACTCTATGCAATGTGTGTGATTCCTGCCTTGCTAAGGCTCAGTGGGGCAAATACAAGGAAAGGGAAGTTAAAAGGAAAAAAAAAAAAAAAAAAAGCATGGGAGTCCACTATCAACTTGCGTTTGCCGATCTGATCCGGAAGGGAGTTTTGCAAATAGAGCACTCATTAAAAGTTTATATGGTAAATTCAGGAAGGCTGAACCTAAGGAGAGCAAGATTGAAGGTTTTATAGAGAAAGCATTCTGGGTGGGCAGAACCCAAAGTTTACATGAACCATTTCTCTGATACTCATCTAGCCACTTAGTAAGCATTCAGTTATTACTTACCCTTAAGTCAACACTTCTGATCTTTTTTCCCCTTTTTCTCAGGTATTAAAAGAAGACAAACTTGGTCATACAATTAAAGAGATCATTCCTCATACCCTTTTTACAGATATGTAAAACCTAGGGGATGGGAGGGGTGCAAGATCAATTATTTAAAGAATTAGCCATATTTCTCATCACTTAAGAATGTCATCTTTTCCATTTTTTTGAAAAATGTTCAAAATTCACTACAGAAATCTGAGGAATGATCAGCAGTAATATACACAAGAGATGGATATTTTTAAGATTTTTAAAGCATTTTTAATTTTTACTCACTTGGGCAACTAAATAGATGATCTACTTACTTAGGAAAACATAAAACATTTCTCCAGTTAAAGCAAAACCACACACCTACTTCCAAGAATCTTACTAGCTTTATTTTCCAGACATTTCCAGAAAACTCCCCAGTATATGGATCCCATTGTATATCTTGATGCTTTAGTCTTATGACTCAAGACCACCACTTTATGTTTCTCTGGATAATCTTCTTCCTTTAATTCCATTCTCTTTTCAAGCTCTCATCCCCAAGGGCTCTATCTTCATATGTGCAACCAGCATCAAGCTCAGGATGTAATGGTTAGAAGGCTTTACCTGTTTCTGTCTATTAGCATTCTTGAAAATACATGGAAATAAACAATTGAGCACTGTAATCACTTGGATTTCTCTCCAAAGTTATTCATAAGATTAAATACTTAAGATTAAATAGTCACATGAGCATTTCTTGACATTTTATTCCTACTTTAGATTTTAGTAAGTATACATTTGAAATCCTTGTTATGATTGATTTTCTTTCACATGAAACCTGGACAGTTCATATAAAGTCATGAAACACTAGGTCTCATTGAAACCTGTTTTAGCTGACTTTGTTACTTCCATGCAGAATAGAAGTCCAGTTCCCTCCTCAACCCACATTGAGGAGGAGGGGGCCTCCTCCTCATTACTGCTGAGGAAAGAAGGGTGTTCATCTCTCCATATAGTAACACTGAGGTGGCCTTGTTACCACTGGATGACAAAAGTCCTGACGCCCACTAGGCTTCCTCTGACTTCCAAGTGCAAGCTCCTTACATGGCCTCCTCAGCCCCGTTGAAGGTAAGAGCCTTGTTACAGCCTGCTGAGTGTTGAAGTCTAGACTTCTCACTTTGTTGATTGAGTTTGGATGAGAATACAGTTTTTTCTGCAGTGTTGGCTGGCAGCAGAGTAGCTGTTGTCTAGGAATTTTCTGTTGTCCAAGAATTTTACTAGGTTGCCCCTTTCCTGGTCCTGTGGGTAGAGAGATCAGAATTTTGCTGGGGACCTTTTGTGTCTGTGCCTTTTGGGATTTCCAGGTTGCTGGCTCCATGTCTGGGATATACAGGGCAGAAGAAAACTCAGGGAAATCACCCCAGTGTTGTTTCTGAGATCCTGAGGTCCCTGGAAAAAAGCCTCTCCACCTTTTTCCTTAGGTCTGTTTTATATAATGTTTGGGGTTTTTTAGCTGTAGTCAATGGGAGGAACAAAGTCTGTCTATGCCATCTTCCTAGAAGCAGGGGTCCTCAGATAAAATCCTTTCATCAATCTTATTTTACCTAGAACAAAATCTGAAAATGCTGTATGACAGGACCACAACTTTCACTCAAACTTCATTTAAGCCCAAAACTTTAGCTTTCAAATCAGTCAGTTCTGACCAAATATGTGAAAGTTCATCCTAGGTTGAGGGATCCTCCAGTTTGGTCATATTTCTAGGGGTGTGCAGTGTACTAAATAAAGATGCTAGAATATGCAGTAGTCTGCCCCTGCCACCACTTCAGATGAAGGCAGGTATGACCCTGCCTTTCCCCAACGCCAGATGGTGCCATGGGTGCATACCACAGACTGACAGAGTACCTAGTGCCTGGGAGAGAGGCACATGAAATTTCATCTCCTGGGATTTTGAGGGTGGGACACAGAGAGACTTCATAGGCAGGCTTCTGTTAGGTTCAAAGTCAAGTCAAGGACTGAGGCAGGCATTTGGAGATGATTATTATGAGGTAGGCACAAGAAAGATAAACTGAAGAAATCAACTGTAGAAAGAAAAAAATAATAAAGCTGACACATAGGGAGGTGACAAGAAGCCATTGGTCCCAGAGAAGACATGTGTGAATGTGATTCTGATTTGGCTCCTGCTTGCTTATTCAGTACCTCTCCATATAAACTTTATAATCTTTATAATGTCAGATTGTTGACATCCACAAAATAACTTGCTGGGATTTTTATTGGAATTGCATTGAATCTATAGATCGTATTGGGAAAAACTGATGTCTTGACAATATTGAGTCTTTGTAACCATGGATATAGACTATCTCTTCTTTTATTTAGTTAAATGTATGTATGTATGTATTATGTATGTGTGTGTGTTGTCTATTTCTGGGCTCTCTATTCTCTTCCATTGATCTATTTGTCTCTTCTTTCACCAAGACTACACTGTCTTGATTCCGGTAGCTGTGTAGTAAGTTATGAAAAAAAGGTCATGTCAGTTCTCCAACTTTATTCTTCTCCTTCAATATTGTGCCTCGATCTATCCAAAAATCCTCCTCTAAAAGACTTCATAAGCAAGGCACTTGTTATATAACTTGTTATGATAAATCACTAAATTCTACTCCAGAAACCAATATTATACTATATATTAACTAGAATTTAAATAAAAATTTGAAAAATAAAATAAACAGCAAATAAATGACTTCAAATATAAGAATTCAGATAGTTGTGCATTTGAGTCTTGTATATTGAAGATGGCTAATGAACATCTAGTCAACAGCTAGTCTAAGGGAATATATATTGTGAGTTTCTGATGATCCCAGTAAAGCACTTCTCTTTCCCACCTGGGTTATATAGATGTAAGCAATAAAACGAAAAAGTGGCACATGGAGAATTAAAATATTGACTTTATTGCTGATAAAACTAGATTGGGGGGCATAGTTAAGTTAAATGAACCCCCAAATTAGGCAGATGTATCCTACCCAGGTCGTGTTACACTTTCTTCTATGGGCTGGGGCAGAGCAGAGCTAACCCTGAAGAACAGAGCACAACTGGAACTCCTGTGAGCTGCTACCTCCCCAGAGGAAGAAGAGAAGCTGAGCAGAACATACCTAGGTATTTACATTTCAGATTTACCCATCAAATAAATTACTCCCCAGAGGAAAAGCTAATAAAGAGGGTGGTCAGGAGTTACACTAATTACATTTCATCCACATGGAAGAAACATCAAAAGCAGTGGAGGAATGTCCATCTTCCAATAGTACATTAAAATCGTAAAAAAAAAAAAACCCTCTAGTTCTCAAATTGTAAAATATTAGCATTATTAAAAACATTTTTCTAGAATTTGAGGACCCAGAGATTTGCCAAATGTAAACAAATGGCTGAAGCTAATACACAGAATGGAGCTCACATTACGAGTAATTACTTTCAGAATTTTTTATATTTGGCCTTTACTCTTAGCCTCAGACAATGATAAACTAGGTTTATGTTAGCAAAGAAACAGTAAAAGAGGGAGGAGGGGAAAAAGGGAGAAAAAGCAGGAAGTAAAGAGATAAGAAAAAAGGAGAGAGGGGAAGAGTTAATCACTGTTAATAAGTAGGTGTAAACAGTCTCAGACTTTTTTTCTACACCTCTTTTGCATTCTGCTACGCACGGTTGAAAAAGAAATCAATTTCAGAATCTGGAAGCTTAAGTCTTATTTCTATAAGACTTCATTGCATATTCTTCCTTTAACTTCTCTAAGAAAATAATTTTGGGGGGGGAATAATTTGGAGTGAGAAAATATGTATTTCCAACTAACATTAAGGGGGATGGCACAGCAATGCTCAAAGCTGTAAGCAATCATTGCAAACACATTATTAGGGAAGTGTTTGTGCAAACTTTCCTGGTGTGGATAGCCAATGAAACTCAGAGTCATTTATCCTGTACCGGACCAGAAGCAGAACTCAGGGCAGGTGAGAGTGGAGACAGTGAGTATTTTTTGAGTCTATTAGGCAGCAGGATCTTTACCTAGAAACCTCCTTAACTCCAAAGAATCAGACTTAGTTTAATTTCTGAAAATGCAAATCAATACCGTACATTTGGGAGCTAGATCATTGCAAAAGGGAGTGCCCTTTTGCGCCTGGACCATTCTTATTTGTCGTTTTGCCAAGCTATAATTTAAAAATGGCACCTGCTTCCCCTGGCAAAGTTTTGTTGATGGGCAGTATGGGTAGCATCAAATGATCTTGGAGATAATGGTTGAATTGTGGCCGCTGACATTTTCACAAAGGCCATTTCTGGAAGCAGTTGTTGGGAAGTTAGTCATTCTATGGGATTCCCAATTGGAGAAAAAAAGAGAATGAAGGCATGAGTAAAGCAGATGTAAACCTACTGCTTAGACACTGCCACTGTATTGAATTGACTGACAATCAACAAGCCAAGTACAAAGAGCCTGGATGGTCAATGGCCACTGTGGGCAGTAAGTCTTGTGACTCCTTTTTCATGTTACTGTCTTCTGATGACCTGAGCAGCTCTTCTGGGGAAATGGATTGTTATATCTGTGTATCAGTTTGAATTTTTCTTAAATATCAGTAATGAAAACCTGACTAACGATAACTAAACAATTATTTTTCTCATTGTGCAGAATGTTAGAAGGTAAGGGAGGTCCAAGTCTCAGGCACTGCTCTGTGATGTCAGCAAAATCAAGGCTTCTCCTTCCTTACTGATCTCATAGTTAGTCTACCAGCTGTGGCTTCAATGGCACAAGACAGTTGCTTCAGCTCCACATGTCACAGTTGAGTCCAAAAAAGGAAGAATTGGGAGCACCTGGGTGGCTCAGTCAGTTAAGTGTCTGCCTTCGGCTCACGTCATGATCCCGAGGTCCTGAGATCGAGCCCTGCATTGAGCTCCCTACTCCCCAGGGAGTGTGCTTCTCCTTCTCCCTCTGCCTTCAGCTCCCCCTCCATGTGCTCTCTCTCTGTCAAATAAATAAATAAAATCTTTAAAAAAAAAAAAAAAAAAGGAAGGAAGAATTAGAGAAGAAAGGAGGGGTTATAAATGTCTGTAGGTTTAGCCAGAGAACAGTGACTCTCACATCCTGGAACACAATTTTGGTCTTGAAACAAGGGAAATTTTAAACCCAGAATCATTTTGGGCTTCCCTAAACCTACCCAGCCTGGGTATTTTTGTCAGCCCCAACCCCTTTCCTTCTAATAACCTAGTTCCAGACAACTTTTCGCCAAAATAGACCTATCAGAAGATCAGAAAGCAGGACATCTAAATGCTGCAAATATCAGATCCTGGAACAACCCAGCTCCCAAAGGCCTTGAAGCCTCAAGTCATCCCTCATCTAAAGACTAAAGAACCAAGATAATAAACCTTGGTTTCTCAGGGAAAACAAAGTGAATTTCAGGAAGAAGCTGAGAACTGCCTCCTGGAATGCAGAGAAACAGGAACATTGCCTCAGACATTATACCTGGGATCAGCAGCTCACCTTTATAAGAAATCAGAAGTTCTGCTGACATCACAGAAGACAGGGTCATACTAGTAAAAAACTTATGTGGAAAAAAATCTGTAAGCATATACAATAAATAGTTAACAGTGGTTACTTCTGAAAAGGGAGAAAAAATGGGAAGATATCTGAAAAAGAGGTATCATAATTTATTCTATATTCTTGTACTGTGTATTTAGAGAGGGTGCCTGTACATTGTTAACTACTGAGGTTAGTAGTATCTGCAATAGCAAAGTGAGTAATTCACAATGACATGTGGAAAACTTCAGGCTTGATTTTTCAAGTGCCAGGCACACTGAAGGCTAGAGAGTTACAGGAGGCATGGATCCTGCCTCAAGCAGCAGTGAGGAGACATGGATGCCAATAGCGGTGCCACACGTGGCACCAATGTGGTTGGATAATAAAGAGGCTCAGATGGAGTGCCATGAGAATTGGAAAAATGATTACTTCCTTCAGAGGAGGATCAAGAAAGAGCATCATGCAAGAGAAGGAAAAACAAGAAATGTTTACGATACATTTCAAGATATCTACACACTTCTATTTTCTCTAGAAGATCTAGTTCTAGTGTCACCTCTCTAGTGAAGGGTGCCCTGGTTCTCTTGGAGATCAATTGTTCAGGCCTGTGATTTTTGTCCCTATCTCGCATTTTCTGTTTATAAATCTTCCTCCTTTTGGCTTAGAGTTAAAGGGCAGAAAGCATTTTACATATCCTGGTGTACACACGGCCTGGCACTAGCAGCCATCTCATCCACCCTTCCAATTTACCGAGCTGTACTGAGTTTTGGGGAGGCATGTAAAGTTGAAGAAGACTTAATATCTACAACTGAGGATAGTAACACAAAAGTGAGTAATGATAATGCAGTGCCTTATGTGCCTTGACAGAAATAATACACAGGGCTATGAAAACCAGGAGGACCAGGTCAGTGTGAAAGGATGAGAGAAGGGACCTTCCCAACGGAGATGGTATTTAAGCTCTTTTTGAAGAAGGTGGAAAAATGGATAGGGTAGTTGGATTTCATGTGAAGGTAACAGCATGAAGGTAACAACAATCTGCCACTATTTTCTGATCACCCAGGATTTTAGAGCACTGGCTCCCTGAGCAACAGCTATGCAGCATCAATGACAGGTTTCTCCTGCTACCCGAAAGCATTCCTATGAAACCTTTTGTAAGCCGAAATGTATAAAGTGAAGAAGCAATTACCATTGATCTATATGAAAGCAATTACCATTAAGTTTATTACCATTAATTTCTGAACATTCCTAGACCCCAAAAATCATTAGGCTTTTCTGATACCTTATGACACATCTTGCTAACAAATGCACAAAACAAATCAGGTTAAGAGGCAGATGCTCACAGACCCAGTTTAGAGCTCTGGTGGCTTGATGCTGAGATACTTAAGGGCAGGTCAGAGAAAGAAGCTTGGTAGGGCCACTCTGGCTGCTTGGGGTGCACACTACCCTTGTAATAACTTGCTGCAAAACAAATGTTGGATGCTATTTTTGCTTTTCATCTTTTGTCATTAAAGCAAAAATCCTCTTTAGATTTCTTTCAGTCAGCGAAAACAACTAATGCAGGTTTTTCATAAAAGCAAGTGGCATACTGTGAACTTTCAGGAAGTGGGAATACCTACTCATCCCCATTCAACAGTGAAGCTCTGTGGGATTGGTTTTGGGGCCTCCACACTTTGGCCACACTCCCCACCAGCTGCAGTGCTTTATTGCTTGTCCAATGGGCAACTCCCTTCCTTTGCATGGTTGTGTCCCTTAGAATCTTCGGCCTTGGGATCCCTGGGTGGTGCAGCGGTTTGGCGCCTGCCTTTGGCCCAGGGCGTGATCCTGGAGACCTGGGATTGAATCCCACATCAGGCTCCCGGTGCATGGAGCCTGCTTCTCCCTCTGCCTGTGTCTCTGCCTCTCTCTCTCTCTCTGTGACTATCATAAATAAATATAAAAAAAAAAATTAAGCGCTGCATCTGGTTACAGCAGTGTTGCCTGACGCACAATTTAAAAAAAGAAAAAAAAAAAAAAGAATCTTCGGCCTTGATTCCACTTGCTTCACAGAAGATATAAGGAACTAACACTAGGTCAGCACAATGCTTTTAAAATCACCCTTTTTGGCAGGTGCAAGGCCCACATCAGGCAAGGGCTTATTTCAAATGCATGAGGTATCTGTTGACAGTAACAGGCAGCCTGGTCTGGGAACACATTGAGCAAGGTACAATGTTTTTCTTTCATATAAATCTCACCTAATCTTCAGGTACATAGCATGCTTCCCAAACAGTTGAGGAATCTGAGGCTGTGGCTAAGCAAATTGCCTCTGCTTACATGAAAGTTGATATTTGAGTTCAGGGTTAGTCAATTGGGCTCCAAAAGCCAGTCTTTCTGCTACATAAAGCTGCTTCTCTTAATAATCCAGAAGCTCCTCAATGACAAAGGTGCGTGCTAGTGGAAAGAAGTTACATTTCTTGAGGCAGGAAAAATCAGCTATGTGAAAATTAATCCAATTCTGCCCACTTTACAGGACTTTGGAGAAAACAACCACCTTCTCAGCACAAACACTTCTATTCTATATAACGCTCCCACACTGCCCTGTGATACAGCCCTGCGGAGCCACGTTGTGTGTATAAAGGCATGAAGACCAGAAAGGCTCTCATTCAGAGAGGTCATAAAGAGCTCAAGAAATGCTCATTAACTCTAAGATGTTTTGTGTGCCTTTCCCTTTTCCTGCAAGAAGGCTGATACACTGATCCTAACATTGTAACTATCCATCACCTTTGTACAAGGAGCTAGCTATAGAGTACATAAGGACGAAAAAGGAATCAGCAGATTCCTACTACACCAAAATCCCGTAACTTCAAACTACAGAAAGAAACATGCTGTCACAGGACAAGTGTACTGCATTGGATCCTCTGGTATTTGAGGCTAAAATGTTAATTTCCCCCAAACTTCCAGTGATTCTAATGCACCATTTTGAATAACAATCCCAGCTCTTGAGAGGCCCCCAGAATCATTCAACTAAGAATTCATCCCTGTTGGGGCCCCTGGGTGGCTCAGTCAGTTAAGCATCCAACTCTTGATTCTGGCTTAGGTTATGATCTCAGGATTGTAGGATCAAGACCCACATTGGGCTCCATGCTGGGTCTGGAGCCTGCTTGGGATTCTCTCTTGCCCTCCCCACCTTCTCTCTTTGCCCCTCCCCTCCATCTCCCTAAAAAAAATTAAAATGATAAAAATAAGTTTAAAAGGAAGAATTCATCCCTAGAGATCCCATTGGATTAGGGAAATGTTAAGACTCAATTATCTTTTAAAAGTTCCTAACACTCAATGAACTGACGCTGTTTTCCATAGTCTGCCCGTCATTTTAAAAACTGGATTTAGGAAGTGATACCTTACACTTACTTTATCACCAATGCTTACTAACAATTAAGATTCTTTAGGTCTTGGGGTGCCGGGCTGGCTGTTGGTAGAGCATGCAACTCTTGATCTCAGGGTCACAATTTCAAGCCCTACATTGGGTGTGGAGCCTACTTGATTAAAAAAAAAAAAAAAAAAAGTCTTTAGGTCTTATCTCTGAACAAGATGAAAATTAAAATTTAAGAGCCCAAATCCCCTGGGATCCCTGGGTGGCGCAGCGGTTTAGCGCCTGCCTTTGGCCCAGGGCACGATCCTGGAGACCCGGGATCGAATCCCACATCGGGCTCCCGGTGCGTGGAGCCTGCTTCTCCCTCTGCCTGTTTCTCTGCCTCTCTCTCTGTGTGTGACTATCGTAAATAAATAAAAATTAAAAAAAAAAAAAAAAAAAAAAGAGCCCAAATCCCATAGATTGCGCAGCCAAACCAAATCACCACACAGGAATTCAGGTGCTTGAGAAACTAAGTTCGATGGGAAAGGAATGATAAATGTATTTCCATACTAGGGGTTTAGGTAGTACAAGTACTGTTCTTGAATCTCTGAAGAGTTCATACTTTACAATAAGGTTATCTGCTAGTTTTCATATTCTGAGTACAGTGGCTCCTCCAGATTTCTTCTGAGATTTGGGTAAACTTTGGTTTTACCTGCTCATTTTACTATGCTTCTGGTAAAGCTAAAAGAAGACATTATGCTGTAAGGATAGCCTATATCCCTTCTTGTGTCACTGAAGGTAAAATGCTGAACTAAGTAAAACACAAAAGGAGTAGGAAAGTAATGAGGTGACTCTTCTTGCAAGTGTGAGAGAGAAGCTACCTCTAAGTTTCTGGGAACCAGAAGTGTGTGATTTTGGCTTTCCATAACCTCAACTGCTAAAAAAAAAAAAAAAAAAAAAAAAGTAATACTCTAGGGGTGCCTGGGTGGCTCAGTCAGCTGAGAATCTGACTTTTGGTTTCAGCTCAGGTCATGATCTCAGGGTCACGACCCTGAGCCCTGCACTGGGCTCTGTGCTTAGTTGGAATCTGCTTGAAATTCTCTCTCCCTCTCTTCTGCCCCTCCCCCCACTCTCTCTCAAATAAATAAATCTTTTTTAAAAAGGTGATACTCCATTTATTGCTGGATTTTTAAAAATGGTTCTCATGAAAATCAACTGGGTTTTTAAAAGCTGGTAGCTCAACCTCTCAAAAGAATGAAAACCTAAGCTGAAAACATCAAAAAAGAAAAAACCACCATGCATGTTGAGGTCAAAATAAATATTTTAAAAACCTTTATCAAGTATGGAATGAGCTTTTTGATTTTCTTCTAAATAACTTGAAGGAAGTTTTTGCATTCTAGGCCTATGTCCCAAATGCAAATATAAGCCCAAAGAGAGGACTGTGGTTACCACTGATATTCTGCAAAGTAGCAATGAACATAAATTTTCATAAAGCTGATTTTTTGCATGTATTAAAATTAAATTGCATTATCATCTAACATTCAAATTACTGTGACAAGTTTAATATTGCTCCACACTCTAACTTAATTCCATGCCAGCTTGTTTTCATCTCAAATAAGGTCTACCGTACGTTTTGTGAGGCTAAGATGGTAATAATATGTTGTGAATCTTGAACTGATTTTCAAAAGGATGCACAGGTTCACATTTCCATATCTATAGAACTTTATTAATAAGCAAAACACATGTCAGCATGTTTTTATATATGGGCAAGGACATTCCTATAATAATAATTGGCACATTATCATCTAACAGTTGAACTTTATCAAGAATGAGATTTAAAAAAAATACACTAACATTTCATATGATTATCTGAAGAATAATAAACAATTAAAATAACATTTAACAGCAGTTTTAAAATATAAAAGCTCATTGTTTACTATTTACCATAAGCTGGAATCATTCCAATACAACTTCTATTAAAAAAAATAAAAGAAAAATAAAAAGATACTGTGCATATTCTACAGGCCTGACAAATGGGTTGGCTAGGAAAGGCTGTGACAATAATTAGCTCCTGACCTAATACTCCAGTTCCTTCTCTCAAAGAGCAGGGGGTTTAGGCAGTCAATTCTCAGTAAAGTTACAGTTATATGTAGGGTGATCATGTAATTTATTCTCCAAATTCGGACACTTTTGAAAGAGGAGGCACTATTTAAGCTGAGAAAACAGAAATAATCACAACTGTTTCTGAGCAAACTCAGAACATATGTCACTCCAGTTAAATAACGGTATCAGAAGCACGATTGTTACTTTTGTGCTTTGGCAGGCTACAGAAGAATTGAAAAAAATGTTAAATTAAAAAAACCTGATTTTTTTTTTCTCCAGTTGGACTTTTTGGATTTCACTTTTCTTGTTGTGGACTGTTTTGCTGTAAATGTTAGTGATTACGGTCTTAACAGGTTAAAATTTATGAACCACCTCAAAGGCATGGGAGATTATCTCAGAGACTCAAAATAAAAAGCTAGAGATTAGTATTTTTTCTATTAAAAAGAGATTTTTATTTTAACTGAGTATAATGGGATTTGTCTTTTAATTTTAAATTTCTAATTTCAATCCTGAACAAACTATACAGAAAAATGTATTTTTACCTTAAATTTAGTTGATTACACAGATACATGAAAATGAATTATCCTAGCCATAACTAGTTATTCAAATATAACAGAAATAATTTAATAAATATTTGCATTAACTTTCAAGCCTCAGTTCACATTCATTCAAAAATTTAGACACCCTAACAAAGATTCTGATTTCAAACTTTAAGACAGAGTGCAAAGGCAGTTAAGCACCCCCAAAACACAACAGCAGCTGTTCTACCCAAGCTCACAGGAAATGAAAGGAAGTATGCAGAATTTGATAGATCTAGAAGAGAATGTTAAGTTTTTAAAAATAATATTCTATGTCCGACTGAATGATGAGATTTAAAGCTACCACTGAATTGTACCAATTATAGAGGATCAGGTAACATGCACACCTGAACCTTATAGATTTGAGGGGGAGGGGGAATCAAAGCAAAAAGTGAAGTTTTTGATGTTCGATCAAAAGTGACACAACCATATTCAGAAACCAAGGATAAATACCACAAAAACTAAAATATTACATTTTAATAAACTGATATTAAATAGCTCACCGAGTAATCTAAAATTACTATGTATGATAGCTTAATTTCATTTAAAAATTATCACAAAGAACAAAGTACAGGTAAACTGAAACTTCATATGAGATAAAGGAGATCTAGCAGGAGATTACATTTCTAATAGATACATTCTAATTTTAATTTCCAAATCAGGCAACTATATTAAATATTTTCTTTACCCCATGCTAGTTTGATGTCAAGGGGTGTAACACAGGTACTTTAATCAACAATAAAAATTTTATGTGGGAAAGGAGAATGAATGAGAGAAAACAAAAAATAGGAGGCTCAATTAGCAAAACAAAACTGCATGTTTTATTTATCAAAGACAATGAAATAAATCAGAAAATACAGAGAAATACAAAAGAAGTTATAAAGCATAATTTATTTTTTCAGAAATGGAAAAATGTCCCTGAATAGTTTTAGATGTATCTTTGAGAAGTAGTCAGTGTCTAATAAAACAAGCAACCAATTTTATATGTCCTGTATAGATTAAATGATTTTTAAGTTTAAAAGATGACATAATTCCCATCATTTTTAATGTTGGTATTCAAAAGCAAAAATATAACTGAAAACAGATGAGACATAGAATGATTTGTAAAATGTAGTAGCTTATGAATGTAGATTCCAGTTACAATAATGGCCACATACACACAAACTCCTGCAACACACATACACACACCACACCCCCATATTCCACAGACACATTTCCATTAACTTGAAAACAGATTATTTTGCATATCTCAATTCAAGATATGATTTTTATAGGTTAATCCTATAATCATAAAGCAAGAAGCTATTATTAGTAAACGTTTTTTATTTTCTTCATTTAACTAAACATCTAAAGAAAAAATTATTACAATGATAATTGAAAGATATTTTTATTGGCTTTTAAAAGACAAATGCAAATGAGAATATCTTACTCAGAAAATTAATTTTCAAAAGTGTCTTAAATGAAATAAATATAGTATCTAATACAATCTCTTCCTGCAAGAATCTCTAAGATGGCAATGCTATAAAAACCAAGCTTCTCAACTGAGAATCCCTAGAACTGGCATGTCCCTTAAAAAGAAAATAAAAAAATTTTCTTATAAAGGACATGTGGAATACTCATTTTTTAAAAATCTGTCCTAAAACAAGCTATCTTTAACACTCAAATTTTCTCTATATATTAAGTTCACTTAATTTTAAATTAATGAAAAGATATCCAGACACAGTTTCTAAGAAAACAACGCAGAAAGTAATTTATGCATGGTTATTTACAGAAAGAGTTTGCTAAAGAATAATGTAAATATCATGTTCAAAAATCTGACAAAGCTTTTCTATAATCAGCACTGAAGGTTTCAAAAAACTATATATAATAAAGGATATTTCATGTGTAGAGTTACTAGATGAATCTAGGAGCCAGAAACTAAAGCATTTGACATGGTTAATAATTTCATTTTTATTATACTAAATGTCAGGTCAGAAGTCAATGGCATTTACATGCTGGAAGACTGTTTCTCACTCACCTCTTTCAATTATATCAAACACTGATTAACCAAATATGACTGGACTTTACTGCTACAACTTTATGGTTTCTTTCAAGTATATGCAAATCCTTTACATGGGCACATATGCAAATGTGCAAAACAAATGAAATATAAATATTGAAGAAAATTAACAGAAATGGCTTTTAAGCATAAACCATCCTGCCATTCAATACTGAAGATCTATCTTTTCTTCACTAATTTGTCTTCTGCTTTTAGTAGTCTTCTATCCTATTAAAGTTGTAGGTTTACAGATGATCTGGAAATGTCACATTGGTATAAGAAAACAATGTCTGGTCGATGCAGTCTAGGGACAAAGAAAGAATTAGTCTTGAAGTATATTAAGTTGCAAAAATTTAAATGATAGTACAATAAAAAACCATTTTATAGTAGTATTACATCAAGCATACAATGTTCTTTTGGTAAAGATAACATAAAATAGCATGTATCAGAATTTATTCCAAAGTTTAAGCTTCTATATAGGAAACCATCTAGAAAATATTTACATTGTATTTTGGACTCTTGAAAATGCAAACAAGGTAATTACACTGAATATTCACAGAATATCATTTAAATTAATAAAATTACTTTGCCTTTTATCTTACATACTGATACACTCTTACTGTTACTGCTTGCAAAGCATTTTAGTGGTTAAAGAGAAAATGTGACACCTTCTAGATAGAGGTAAAAGAACATTTAAAAGGATACTTTAATATTTTCCAGAAATACAACTGTATTCATTGTACTCCTCAGTAGAAATAAGTATATTATATTAGATTACAAAAACTCCTGTTATAAGGTTTAAACAATCAAATCACAAACCATACTATTTGTAAAAAGAATAGTTATAGTAACTTTGAAAGATTTTGTACTTGTAGATACATCCAGAAGTTAAGTGTTTTAGCACTTTGCTTATGTAGTTCAAATACTTTAAAAGTTCAAATCATTTATAGACATGAAATATATGGTACTTGCTTTAAAAAGAGTATAGAGGGAGAAAATATTTTTAAGTCATATATCCAGTAAGGAGTCAATATCTAAAATAGTTTAAGAACTCATACAATTCAGAAACTAAAAAAACTAAACAATCCAATTAAAAAATGAACAGAGGATCTGAACATTTTTCCAAAGACATACAGATGGCCATCAAGCACATGAAAAGATGCTCGACATCCCTAAACATCAGGGACATGCTTATGAAAAACACAGTGAGATTATCACTTCACACCTGTGAGAATGGCTATAATCCAAAAGATAAGAAATAAGTATTAGTAAGGAGATGGAGAAAAGGGAAACCTTGTGGAACTGTTGCTGGAAAAGTAAACTGAGGCAACACTCTGGAAAACAGTATGGAGGTTACTCAAAAAATTAAAAATAGAATTACCCTATGATCTGGCAATTCCACTTCTAGCTAGCTATCTGAAGAAAACGAAAATATGAATTCAAAAAGATAAATGCCCTCCTCTGTTAACTGCAGCATTATTTACAATAGTCAAGATATGGAAATAATCTTAGTGCCCATCAGTAGATGAATGGATAAAGATGTGGGGTATGTGTGTGTGTGTGTCTGTGTGTGTCTGTGTGTGTGTGTGTATATATGTGTATATATAATAGAATACTATTCAGCATAAAAAAGATCTTGCTATCTGTGGTAATATGGATGGGCCTTGAGGGTATTATGCTAAGTGAAATAAGTCAGATAGAAAGACAAATATTACATGATTTCATTTACAAGTGCAACAACAACAAAAAAACCCAATAACAATACAAAACAATACCCCGATTCACAGATACTAAGAACAGAAAGGTAGTTATCAAAGGGGAAGGAGTCTGGGGATGGGAGGCCACAAAATGGGTGAAGGGGATCGAGATGTACAAATTTCTAGTTACAAAACATGTAAGCCATAGGGATGTAATTTACAGCACAGGGAATACCATCAATATTATATTAACTTTATGGTGACAGATGGTAACTAGACTTATGGTGGTGACCAATTCACAAAATATACAAATGTCAAATCACTATGCTGTACACAAGAAACTAATACTGTATGTAACTGTATTTCAATAACAAAAAGAGTCTGTTATAGAAAATAGAGACATGAGGTCTCCTCATGTGAAGAAACTACTAGCTAGCTAGCTGCATGCAGCCTCCAGAAACTCACTGGATAACTAGTGAGACGACCTCTACTCATTTCTTCATTCCCATTTATTCAAGTTGAAGGCTTCATTATTGATACAAACTAAGTCATTTAGGAAACAACATCAGAGCTCCTATTTTCTTCACACAACTTTTATTCTTTGATATAGTTTGTTAAGATTAGTGCATGGAAAATTTCTTTTCAACCACAAATTTGTGTTTTGTTTATTTCAACACATGTCTGTGGATTTCACATAGTTTTGTACAAAATGCCCATCCTTCTAAAGTGCTTTGTCATATTTTGTTTTTCAAGCCTTTAAATCGTGTGCTAATGGTTACTTACATCCTGTGGTTAATCTTTAAAAAAGTTAAATTCTGACTTCAAAATTTTTTATTCATCATATATTTTAAAAATTAAAATTTATGAAATCCAATTTTTAAAAATCTTAAAAAGTTCACAACTTATTAAGTCTTGAATGCTAACAGTATAGCCATACATTAAATATGCTAGGTTTAAAAGTAAACAACATGAGTACACATAATATGCATCTTGTCAAAATGAATACATGAAGGGAATAGAGTTAATGTATTAATATTTCTTACCTCTATAATAAGAAGAAATACCGTGTTCTATGTGCAGCTGCCATACTTTCAGACATGTTTCTGACTTTTAGATAATTAACAAATCCTCTGAAGAAAAGAAGCAGGCCTGGGAAGATTAAAATAATACAGATACATTGTATTCTTATATGGAAGGAGCATCATAAATTTAAAACACGCAATTATAAACAAGATCCTCTTGGCTTAAGGAATTTAATCTGTAAGACTCTATTCATTCCATAATATATTTTATATTATAATAATACCATCATGAAAAAATATAATAAAAGTTTACTGCCTCCCAAAATTCTTTCAAGGTCTAGATGTATCGAAATTAAAGTAAAAATTAAAGTAAATCCAGCCATGAAAATCCAGAATTACACAAAAATATATTTATTCCCTGATTTCTTTACATAGTAGTTATCTAATGCATTTAAGCTGACTCAACTCAGAGAAATCCTATCTTTATATGAAACTTTTCAATTAACACAACTACTAAGAAAACTAAGACATATTTACTGATGTAAAGTATTCAAGAGAGAATATATGTAAGTAATTTGCTAACAATTGTGGGATTAAAACCAATAAGCCTGTCTAGCAATATCAAGTGGCTGTATCTGTGAAATCTGTATTTGAAGATATGTGTTATGTAAATAATTTTAATTATTAGTTCCTATTTTCAAGTAATAATAGAAGACTATAATACAAATTTACATAACGAGAAGCAAGAAAGAATTGGGAAGCAACCACTAGTGATTTCTTAAATGATTTGGGATAAATCTTACATCTCTCTCGGTATTCTCTGTAACAGGATTTTTAAATAACAACCATTTATATAACAGGTATCCTTAGTAATTAATAAAACAATGCCTGTGAAATGCTTCAAAGTTTCAGATGGCAGGTAAGTATAAAAAGCATTAGCATTATTAGTAAGTTCTTTGATATACTTATTAAGCATAGAATTCTAAGGGAAACATTTATTAACTTCAGTAAATTTTTAACTAGGTTACAGGCAGTGCAAAACAAAAACAGAAAAACAGAAGATAATACATGCATGTAACTTTCCTCATTGAGAGGAAGACTGTCAATTTAAAATACAAAGTCCCAAACTAAACTTGTACCTCAAATCCAAGACAGTAACCAAAGCACTAAAAAAAAGTATGGTTATAATAAAGAGAAAATATAGAAAATATACAAATAATGACTTAAGCAAGTGATACAAATTTCAGCTAAATCTGAGCCGATCTGTTTCCCATATCCTAACTACTTCCATTTGTGACTCCCATTGTGAATTCCACTCTCCTGCCCTTCCAGATGCTATTCAAAGGTAATGGTATTGTGATCCAAATGTAAAAGTATTAAAAAAAAAATGTAAACAAAAATTATTTGTGAAATCCCTACTTTTGTCTTAGAAAATGCTCAGGCATTTTCTAAAATAAGCCAGTTCATAACTAGAAACCAATCATTTAGCAGCTATGCTCCTCAGTGTTCTACAATGTACTCAACATTCTTCTGAGTATATGTGAGAGCAACATTTTCATCATGGATTAAATTTTCACAATTCCCTAAATGCTAGATTGTGGTTCTGATGTGGAAACGGGGTTGTCCTCTGCATTCCACTAGGCCCTAGAGTTGTCTTCCTAACATTCAATCCTTAATATATTTAGAAGCATATCTACTTATTTAATATGCTTAAATACCTAAGACTTTCTATATTTTTTCACTTTTAAGTAAGAAATTCAACTATGAGCACAGAATTCAGGTAGTGAGAACACAATTAACAATACAAAAAATTGCCTAAACCGTTGTTGGGGTCTGGCTCCCTAACAAAATCACATTAGAATAATTTCACTTTAATTGTTAAGATAAAGAATACAGGATCTTTAGTTACCTTAACTGACCACTAAGAATTTGTTTCCCTAAAGATCCTAAAGATCCAAAACTAGGACTGAACAAAAACTCAAAGAGAACACTGCCACCTACTGAAATGCTATTATTTTCTGGTACAATTATGTTATTAGAGAAATGTAGGCTTTAAATCAAAGTAGAGAGGATATTCTTCATGTCAGTAAATAAATCTGGAATGTGGATTAAAGGCATCTGTGATTTTGAGATTAATTTATTATACATCTAAAGTGAAAATCACCAGGGAACAAAAATTGGAAATCCATCAATATTAAAAAAAAAAAAAGACATGCCTTGTAAAAAGAAAACTCAACAGAAGTACTGTGATCATTAGGCATGAAGCCTTTCCTTATTCCTGGCTGATTAATGATTAATGCAGGGTACATTTCAAAAGTATAAAGAATGTTTCAATGTTCCAAAAATAAGAAAATGCACAGAACTTCCAACTATCCTATTCTCAACATATCCTAGGATAGTTAAAAGAAATTATGCATGTATACTTTCCAAATTAAATGCTAAAGATAATATTTTAAATCATTTTAGGATTTTCAAGTTTTGCAATATTCCATTATCATCCAGTCACTGATTTTTTAAATTGACCAGCTCTGGATTTTCAATCAGAAATCTAGAAATCAGTGTATAATTATCCAAGTAACTAAGATGAAATTAAGTACGTGGATATGAGAATTTTACAGTAGAAAAATTATTGCCATGTATGTTTCAATACAATGTATTTACATGTTGCAATTTGAGGGAAATAGCAAAGTTAAACTAAACGCAAATTAAACTGAAATGCATTAGGAATAAACTTACCAAGTACAAGAAATATCCACCAAAGCCAATATTGTCCGTTGAAATATCCAGTAAAATAATCAGAAAACTATGGAGTGAACATAAATATATTAACCATATTTATGTACCTAAATATGAAAATCATAGATTACTCTGAATTTCAGAATGATTTACCTCAAATAATTTCCTGCACTTAAAACAACACAAAGAGAAAAAAATGCTTAATGACACACATAATTATTTGAGGAAACAAACCCTTCAAAATCTTTTACATGATAACTTATACAAACTTATACAAACTTAGCAAACTTATACAAAATATTTTACAAACAAGAATCAATTTCCAAATTTTAAGAAAGGTAAATTCTATATATCTGAATCAAATTTTCTCATTAAAGAGTTCACATGTCTGTTCTTTTTTCATAATCTCTCAAAGCCACAACTACCATCCCAAACACACTACGGCAACCTGCTGCTTTAGATATTAACACCAAAAGCCACATTAGTTTAATCTTATCAGATGGGGATGTTCAGCTGACCTCTAAAAAGAGGAGCTTTTGACCTTCTGTACACCCCCTACTGTTAATCACTGCCAAGAATACTAGGCACATAAAGACCCCCAACTCATTAGAGTCTTTTTATTTTCAAACTAGATGCTCCCGTATTCAGTTCCCAGCAGTGAGCTGAGAACAGCTAACTGAACCTTGAAGTGGCATTTCAACAGCTCCTATCAGTGACCATGGTAGATGGTTTTATATTCTCTGTGAAATGAGAATACAAACAGGCAGATGGAAGGCAGAGCTTGATGATACTGAACATAGGTATCTTTTCCTTGATGAGCCTCTGGATGTCATGATTTGTTATTTTAAAATTTCTCTAAGAAAACCTAATATTCTTCAGTTACTTCAGATAATTCTTCCCTAACGTCTTTTAGCACCTAAACCATGTTCCAAGTAGTTATTTTTTTAAAGTGTTTAATATAATCTAGTCTAAAACTACTAAAAATTACTACTCTCTTTTAATTCACTGGTCTTCAAACAGATTCTGATTTAACTAAAAATCATTTTGTCAAATGGAGATTTGCCCTCAAATCTGAAATTAAAAGTAACTTTATTTTGGTAATTATTTCCAACCATTCATTGGTAATTTCCACAAAAGCTTAAAAATCCTATAGGTTTGGTAATAATTAAAATACTTGTGAACACTGTCACTATTTAAAAAAAAAGTCACAATTAAGGAAGCATATGTATTAAAGACTACCTAAATTTGTTTTTTTAAAACTTTTAAGTATTTCCACAGGAAGTATTTAGAATTAATAAATGAGCCATAATCTAAACTTTCAGTTTAGAGTTTAAAAATGTCAAAGATTATGATTTTTAAAATACCATTAAAGATGCAGATCCCACACACTCCTACATCTTTAATATATGTACAAGGGAGACCTAAACAACTGGGGAAATATAATTTGTAAAGTAGGACTGCATTACACTTTTTAATCAAGTGATTATTAATTAGAAATAAAAGCTTCTACAGGTTTTACAGTCTATAAGAACGAAAAGGAAGAACCAAAGCAATACATTTTTAACTTTCTAATTTTTGAATATATTGTAGACTATATTTAAAAAAATAATATAACCTGGCAAAAGGCAACCAGAAAAAAACATCATTCTTCACCAAAAATATTTACCAAAGCTAGTCTTTATTCCCAAATGCAAAATACTACTTTCACCTTGCAATTAAAGGAGACTCACTATGTAAAAAGGAGAAACTAATAAGCTTTTGGGATCATTACTGAGTTAGAAAAAAGGTTTTAAAATACTAATAGTCACAAGGCTAAGCCAAGTTGGGGTTTTTTAATGAGTAAACCAATCATGTTGATTGGCCAATCATAGGATGCAAAAATCAAATTTTGGAAAATAAATTAATCTACACTAAGAATTTATCTAATTTTATTTTATTAATATAACACCAGTATTTTATTGTTTACATCCTGTCTACCTTTGAAAATAGTTTTTAACAAAACACATATTCATTCTTAAACAATAAAAACATCAAAAGCCTTAGACAGAAATAATACCAGGATCAGCTACAGATATTTACATTAAATCTGAGTGTCATGGAAACTCAGAAACAAAAAGAAAATCTGCAGTACGATTTATAAATTAGTTATTGTCTAATAAAATAAAACATCGGGCTTTTAGGAGAAAACCTTTCAGCACTGAGCTCCACAGGGCATTTATTGCTTGTAGCATTATAATCAAAGTCAAAGTACAGTGTCACAGAAGCCATACAGAATTTGGAGAACAAGCACTGAATTGAGACCAAGCTAGATTCTAATCACATATAAACTGTGGGGCACTGAGCAAATTATTAGACTCTTTTTTTTTATTCTTAGCTTTGTCATCAATAAAGATGGATTACCATGAGCACTGCTGATAAGAGTAGCGGTCAAGAATTCGGTGTTTGTAGCAAATTATGCTTGAAACATAGTAAGTACTCAAAGAAAAGCAGCCATTATTATTTGATATAAATGATTTTTTAAAATTATTTTCTTATATTAAATCTCAACATACACTAACAGCATAATAGTAACCTTAACCCAGTAGCAGTATTTTTTTTAAAGGTATATTTTATAAGTTTTTTTTTTAAGTTTATTTATTTATTTTTAGTAATCTCTACACCAAATGTGAGGCTCAAACTCAGGACCCCATGCTCTTCTGACTGAGTCAGCCAGGTGCCCCTCGGTAGTGGTATCTTAATGGGAAATGAAACAGTCCCAGTGATCAAACTTGATGATAATATATATATATATACCTTAGAAAACTTTGAGGATCTCCAGTTTTTGAATTTAAGTTCTCCATCTTACCACATTAGCTGGACTTAATTACTAGATAATCAACCCCCTCCCAACTAGGGAACTATGAGACAATTAGGCCCTGATACCCTGAAGGCACAGGTTGCATATAATGGACTGGACTTTTTTTATGAATCTAGAATACACAAACTTACTAAGTTTAGGAGAGTTGAGAAAACAGTCCTTAAACCGTTTTCAGTGTTCTGTGACTAAAATGAGAAATCCATTTGCATAATAGTAATTAATTATATTACTAACATAATAATAACCATTGGACACAATTAACTTCAACTATTTTGAGGTTTTTCTAGTAATAACTTTTTTCAGGGCAGGGATTGTGCTTTATCTTTGTATGCTAACATCTTAACACATTTATGCTCATGGTGGGAATCCACTTCACATTTTTTTAAATGAAATTAGAAAAAGAATCCGCCAGGGGGCTGTTCTTACACTGGCTCAGGTTTTAATCATCTCAGAAGAAGCCAAGTCATGTCGCACCCAAGAATCAACTGATTAATAACCAAAATCTATAATTTGGTCTGAACCGAGATGAATGAGGTCTGATAAAATTACTGAAACTCTGGGAAGCCATAACTTCAAAAATAATGAAGAAACACATTAAGTCCAATATTAATTTTTTAAATCAATTTGCTGATGTAGGTACATAACTGAAGTGTCTGAAGCACTTAAGAGAAGCTGACATTAAGTATGTGATTCTACTGAATATTTTAGGAGGATGTGACTCACTCATTTAGAAATCAATGTTTAAATAAATATGTTTGTAGAAATTAAGCATTTTATCAATTGTATAGTAGCATGTAAATATGTGGGTTACTTTTAAGAAAATTCATTAAAAAAATAAATAAAATCACTCTTTTTTTTCTTTAAGGTAAGCCCAATGCAGGGCTTGAACTCATGACCCTGAGGATCAAGATGTGAATTGAACTGAGATCAAGATTTGGATGCTTAACTTACTGAGCCATGCAGTGCCCCCAAACCATTCTTGATCATTCTCCTAGGTCTAACATAAAGAAATTAGGGAAAAGGCTTTGTAACAGGAACCAAAGGATCTAAAAGGGGCCTCCAAGAGGCAAAGGTAAAGAGTGGGGGAAGACTATGCAAACAGGGCTACTGCCACTGGAATGGTTACAGAAAATTATTTTGGGACAAACTGTTGATATGGGATAAAGACTTAGCATTATCTCCCTACACACCATGTGGTAAGTGCTAAGAAGTAGATAAAGGGTGAATTCCAGGAACAACAGGGAAATAAGAAAGGTGGAAAGGGAACATAACAGAAAATGGGTGAGTTCAGATAGACACCTCACAGGTCTTAGTTTTTTGAGCTCTCAAAAAAGAAAGAGTGAGAAGATGAAATTAAGTCCTTGAGAATTTTACTAACCAACAGAAAATGTTATGTTTTACCTGATTTTAGGCATGTGTGCACTGTATCACAGCAGATGCAGCCACAGCTTACCAAGCACCTGTATTTGTGCAGCAACTAGGCAAGTGCTTTAATTATATTACTGCTAGGCCTCACAGAAATCCTGAAAGGCAGCTAATACCAGCTTATTGGGAAGAAATTCTCAGAACAATTTAAAAATTTAAAGTTAGGACACTGATATAAGTAAGATTCAAACTCAAATTTTTTTCTGATTTCAAAGCTCTTTCCATAGTAAGCTCTCATATAATAAAGCATCAAAATGTTAACACAGAGATCACTACAATAAGTATAAAAGATAAGCCTCAAAATAATTGATTCATATATGTAAAAGGAATATTTATGAACCACACAAGAAATTTCATAGATTTTAATTTTAGAGATCAAAGTGATAGAGGCTATTAAGACACTCACCCTAACAATAAGGATCCATTTGATCAATGAAAGTCCAAATCCACAGATGGCACCATACCTTCCAGCTATGGTATTGGTGATACAGAAGGATAAACAAAATCCAAGCCAGTTGAAAATAAATGCCACTAAAAGCAAGAGAAATAGTTCTTTTAAGGACCACACTTTGGAAACAAATTAACAGAGACATAATATTAACAATACTTCATTGCACAATGGAAGTAAGAATTCCCTTTCTTTTGACTTTGTACCAATTAAATCTTCTTTATAGGCCGTAGTTTACCTTTTGCAAATATATTGGTTATTAATTACACATTAACAAACAGATAAGCTTGGTTTCTTGTTAGTCTGGTCAACAGGAATCAATTCCTTAAAACTTATCAATAGGTAAAACTGCATTTTTAAACCAGCTAAAAATCAAGTCATAATGTAGCTCAGCTCCCATGTGATCCCACCCAAGAATTCCAGCCTAAGCAATCAACTAACTAAACTGGATTTTTTAAAAAGCAATATTAAAGATAAGCCAAACAAATTATAAAATGTTTCCAGAGGAGGTACTGTTCATTGCCTCTTCCTATCTAACAAAACCTACTTTTACCCCTTTTCTGGAACCCACCCACCAACAGAGTCTTTATTTTAAGGAAGGCTAGATCATATACTTAACCCCAAAAGAGAGGGGTCCTGAGTAGTCTGGGAAAATCACAGGAGCCCCTGCCACTTTTTTTTTTTTTTTTTTTAATAGGACTTTGAAATGCATTCTTTGGTTCTTAAAAACACATCAAGGAGACAGAGGATGGAATATAGGTTAAATAACAGTGGCTCTAAATTGATCATTGTTGAAGTTGAGTGATAAATACATACAGGTTATACTCCTGCCTAGTTTGAGAATTTCTACAATAAATGTTAAAAAGAAAAAAAAAATCCCCCTTATCCACTGGATTTCTAATTTGAATATAACACCTGGAAATGCTGCAGGGATTTTGCCCTCAGCCAGAGGATTAAAGTATAACTCCACATGGGCTAGAGAGTGTGAAGAGAAAGAAAAGCAGAGCCACAGAACTAATACTTGCTGTGGCTGAGTCTGCTTGTCTATCCCCTTGTCTATGGATTTTCTGTTTTGTGAGATAACCACCTATTTAAAACAGCTGAGTAAGGGTTTTCTATAACTTGTAGCAGAAACCATTCCGACACAGGTCCTTGAGATATCATCAGAATGCGCTATCTGTGTGTGTCTAAGATAATAATAGAAATGATAATAAAAGTGAAAATCAATTTGAGCAGGACTTTGGTCCTGTTCAGTGCCCATCCTCTTATCCTCAATATCTCTAACTAACCCTCAGGGAAAACATAGAGAAATGCTGATTTTTCAGGATTCTGAAGACAAAGAGGAAACATTTTAGAATAAATTTAAATAAAATAGCTATTTATTCAAAGCAATTTTCCTACTCCTATAATTTCTTCCTTCCTAATGCCTTCTAGGCACAGCTTTCTTGATCATTTATAGTAAGCTATATTATATGATACAATAGGAGAATGCATTTTGAAATTAAGAGACTTGTGTTTGAATCACAATGTGACATGTATCACTCACTAGATACATGACCTGGGACTCACTGCTTACTTCTGTGAGCCAGTTCTCTGATCTGTACGATCTACTTCACAAGGCTGATAAGAGGATTAAGTGAGATAATGAATTTAAAGGGCTTAGCACAGTAAAGAACCTGGCACAGTGATTGCTAAGAAATGTTAACCATTATTAGTACCCATATTTTTTATACAGTAGGTTATATCTTTTCCGGAAAAAAAAAAAAAACACAAAAAAAAATCAGGAGATGCTACTGGAAATAAAACTTGCTTACACTCAATTTTCTTTTTTCTTATACTAGATGCTGATTTTGCTATCTTCTACCTCTGTGCTATCTGATGCCACCAGCCACACTGCTTTCTCCACTAGTTCCAGAAACCTACCCTACTCTACAAAGAGGGCTATTTTAATTTCCATTAATTAAAACTAAGTGAAATTTAAAATTTAGTCCGTCAGTCACACTAGCCACATTTCAAGCACTCAATAGTCACATTTAGCTTATAGCTATCACACTGGACAGCGGAGATAGAGAATATTTCCATCATCATAGAATATACTATTAGATATAGCTGTTCTACATCTAATTGGTTAATATTTGTATTATCTGTGGAGAAAAACATGTAATGGCTGATCAGAAATTATTTTATATCTATTTAAGGTAAATAATCTACATCAATAAACAGTAGTAGAGCTTCCCAAACAGTAGTAGAGCTTCCCAAATAGTAGTAGAGCTTCCCATATAAGGTATGCCATATATGAGCTAGTGACAGACTGAGAGAGTTACTCTGTACCCTCTCGGTCGGCAGGTGAGATCTGGCGCAGAGGACAGATTGCCACCAGTCCTGAGCACCTTACTCCTTTATCCCTGTGTGCTATAAAAACTTCTATCATTTTGTAAGCCTGTCATGTAGTTAACTAAAACATAGGAAACACTGATGGAGAAAATACAAGACAGCAAAATATTCAGAAGTGCATTTTTACCTATGAGTGTGTGTATGTTTAGCTTTGGGAAAATTAATTCAAACACGGTTTCTTTCAAAACAGATTTACAGATATCTACTATACATATAATTATACTTACATTAGAAATGGGATACAAAATAACAAAAAAGTATTTAATGACTCATCATGTTTTCTTTGTGCTCTCTGCCAGCAGTATGCATTACTAGGCCTTAAAACTAATAGGTGATATAATCTCAAAGTTGTGCTCATGCAAGATATAATATGTTATGGACTGAACTGTGTTTCCTCAAAACTCACGGAATGAAGCGCTAACCTCCAGTGTGACTGTATATAGAGACAGGGCCTTTACAGGGAGGTAATTAAGGTTATAAAGGTAGAGCCCTAATCCACTAGGATTGGTGTCTTTATAAGAAGAGAAGAGGCACCAGAGAGCTCTCTATCCTCCATTATGTAGAAAAGAGACCATGTGATGAGGACGCAGCAAGAAGACAGCTATCCACAAGCCAGGAAGAGAACCCTCACCAGAAGCTGAATTTTCCAGCACTTTGATCTTGGACTTCTAGCCTCCAGAACTGTGAGAAAATAAATTTCCACTGTTTAAGCCATCCAGTTGGTGCTTTTTTTCATGGCAGCTCTGAGGGACTAATATATAACTTTATCCATCTGTAATCGGTTTAAGCACTAGGAAAACAGTGAAGCTAGTGACTACTTAAGCATAGATAGATTCACTTTTTATTCCCACTGGCCTGTAAGATAGGAAATAAAGCTGAACAGGTCTTTAAAATACAGAAAGGGCAGAAGCATTCAATTCTAAATCCTCTATGACATGTCTGAGTTGGCAAAAAAGAAAATTTAATAGGGATGCCTGGGGAGAGCTCAGCAGTTGAGCATCTGCCTTCCACTCAGGGTGTGATCATAGGGTCCTGGATCGAGTCCTGTACTGGGCCTCCCTCAGGGAGCCTGCTTCTCCCTCTGCCTGTCTTTACGTTTCTCTCTCTGCATTTCTCATTAATAAATAAATAAATAAAATCTTTAAAAAAAAAAAAAGAAAATTTAATAAATGTATGCTAATAAACCTTAAGTGCAGGGACACCTGGGTGGCTCAGCGATTGATCACCTGCCTTCGGCCCAGGGCATGATCCTAGAGTGCCAGGATAGAGTCCCACATCGGGCTCCCTGCATGGAACCTGCTTCTCTCTCTGCCTATCTCTCTCTGTGTCTCTCATGAATAAATAAATAAAATATTAAAATAAATAAATAAACCTTAGGTGCATAAAAGAAACAACACATCAACACATGACAGAGGCAAATGAACAGGTACACGCCGAGAAAAAAAGACAGGACCACTTTTCTCTCAGCTCTACTTCATTCATGCCATGTTTCTCTGGAAACCAAAGACAAAACAGGAAGCTTAAAAGGTGTAGGAGACCTATTCCCCGCACAGCAAGGCCCAACATGGAATCCAAATAAGCAAAAAAAGGCTTAAATAGCCTATATTCCTTAGAAAAGTAAGATACGGAGTAGCAGGCAGCAGGAAGCAGGGCAATTAACTCAGGAAAGTTGGTAAAAAGAATGCTCAGTGTTGCTCCAATTACACTCTCCACATTCATCTTCCCAGTCCCCTTCTTTATAAGAAAGGGAGTCAGACAGGTTAATGACATTTGAAAGAAGGCTGCCAATCACTTTAAATAATGTAAAAGGTGAATGTTCCAATGAGGATGATGGGAAAGGAGAACCTTACTACTATCCTCACCTAAGAGTACTCTATAACTTACGGTATTTCACATATTTTAACTTAATTGACACTCACATTGGCCTTTTAAGTAGGGGCAAGATCAGAATTAATTCCATTTTACAGAATGGTATACTGAGACTTAGAACAGTAAAGTGCAAAAAAAAAAAAAGGAACAGTAAAGTGTTATATAAGCTCACAAAATAAGAGCTATAGGTAAGACAGGAGCATCCTAGTCTTTCACCTCTTAGAATTAGTGATTTTTATTATATACCTTGCATCTATATAAAGATGGCAACAGGATAACCTAGAAAGCAATACTGTATACTACAGCTCATCTGTTAACTAATAATGCTTAGTTTTTAAACTTCCAAAAGCCACAAGATACCTATTAATTACAAAGGAAAAACTTTATAGTGAAGAAAGCTAGCAGACACCACCAAGATAAGAGTTGACATCACCAGGAAGAACACATAACTAGATCACTGTCTCCTGATAGGATGCACTGAGAAAGGCACATCATTTCTATGGTATTCTTAAAGAAAGGGGGGGGAGGAAAAGAGGAAATGCATAACCTAAATCTAATCGTAAGGAAACATTACATAAATCCAAATTGAGAGATATTCTACAGAACAACTGGACCATACTTTTCAAAAGAATCAAAGTCATAAGAAACAAAGACCGACAAACTGTCCCCCCATTAAGAACAGATTAAGGCCAGACTAAGGCAAAATGGCAACAAAATAATATATATAAAATCATGGACCATAAATAGGACATCAGTGGGACAACTGGTAAAATTTGAATAAAGTCTGTAAACTAGTTAGTACTATTTCATAATGTTAATTTCCTAATGTTGATCACTGCACTGATGTTACATAAAAAGTTAACACCTGAGAAAGCTAGATCAAAGTTACATGGCAACTGTATTATTTTTGTAACTTTTTCCTAAGTTTTAAATTATTTAAAGATGAAAAGTTTTAAGTTTTAAATTTTTAAAAATCTGATACTTTTTTGACAACAAATGAAAATCGTAAGTGAATGAATATAATACATACAATACTAACAATGAGCACTTATTAATTTCTTCAATCACATAAAAATATATATAAATGTATTAGGTTTCAAAGACACTAAGTTCCTAGACAAGGAATAATCAATTTTACTAAACTTAGTTCTGAACTACACACATATAGGTAAATTTCTCTCATCCTCAGGCAATTCTCCTCATTTAAAAAATTAGCCATTAAGACCTGAGATGCTAACAATTCATTAGTTTTAATACATTTCAGCTAAATTATAAGCAATGAGATGACCAAAACAAATGTTTTTCTTGAAAACAAAAATGTTTAATACTTCACAAATATCACATGAGTTTCTTAAGGTATAGTTAACCATTCTTAAGTGTTCTCTTTCTGGATTCACTTACCATATACAACTTCACCTAAAAGCTATATAATTATAAACACAGCTTTATCTGGACAGAACAAATCATCAACGTATTATTTTTCAACATGTGTGATGCCCAGGCAACCTCTTTAAGAACTGTTAACTTTTATGACTTGTCCATGGTAGCTGCTCAAAATCACTTATTAGTGAATACAAATGCTCAATATCATCAATCCTTGGGGAAATGGAATTAAAGCACAATGAGATACTACCACACATCTATTGAACATCTAAAATTTTTTAAATTGTCAATTCCACATGCTGATAAGGATCAGAGCAACAGAAAAGCATTCACTGCTAGCGGGAAAGCAGAGCAGCAGCCATTTTGGTAAGACAGTATAGCAATTTCTTACAATTCAGAATTTATATTTCAAAACAATATTCTGATTCCTTTTAAAATCACAACAATTTGTTATGTTGTTAATTGTGTTGCCCTCAAGTCTAAAATGGGAATAATGGGGGCACCTGAGGGACTCAGTCAAATATCTGACTTGTGATTTTGGCTCAGGTCATGACTTATGGGTTATGGGATGGAGGCCCATATGGGGCTCTGCCTCAGCAGGGCGTCTGCCTGAGATTCCCTCTGTACCTCTTCCTCTGGTCCTTCCCCCACTTATGCTCTCTCTCTCAAACAAATAAATAAACCTTAAAAATAAAAATAAAATAGGAATAATGCAGGTGATTAATTTTTACTATAGCTGGCAAATGTGAAGATTCAAGCGGATACAAAAAGCTAAACCTTCAAAGAAAAGTTTTCTAAACAGAGTCCATTACATTTTTAAGGATTATAATAGTTCAAGGTTATTTCCACAGTCTATCAATTATCCAGTGGACTAAATCTTAATTTCCAGCTTTTAATTAACAAATAATTGACTTTCAATCCATTCTCTTAAAAACTCTGTTATATAAAAGTAAGATCAGATACAAGCAGGTTAGGCACATGTGATGCATTTTGCTATGACACTGCAAGGGATAATGAAAAGTAAAATTTATCAAGGGATGCATATATTTCTTTCTTTGTTTTCTGAACATATACATGCAATTATTTTACCAAATTTATGTGTAAACTTTTTTTAGGATTACATGTGGTAAGAGACTGAAATGTGGATGCTATAAGAGAGAAGGCAAGAATCAAACTATCAAAAAGTTTTTTTTTTGTTTTTTTGGTTTTTTTTTTAAATTTTATTTATTTATGATAGTCACACAGAGAGAGAGAGAGAGAGAGAGAGAGAGAGGCAGAGACACAGGCAGAGGGAGAAGCAGGCTCCATGCACCGGGAGCCTGACGTGGGATTCGATCCCCGGTCTCCAGGATCGCGCCCTGGGCCAAAGGCAGGCGCCAAACCGCTGCGCCACCCAGGGATCCCGTATCAAAAAGTTTTAATTGAAATATTCTTATTGATATTCACTGTAGTTTTATTCACACAACTTATATCATCTGAAATGTTTAAATTATAAGCCACGTTAAAGAATAATCTATTTCTGGGCAGCCCCGGTGGCTCAGTGGTTTAGCGCTGCCTTCAGCCCAGGGCGTGATCCTGGAGTCCCGGGATCAAGAACCGCGTCGAGCTTCCTGCATGGAGCCTGCTTCTCCCTCTGCCTGTGTCTCTGCCTCTCTCTCTGTCTCTCTCATGAATAAATAAATAAAGTCTTTGAAAAAAAAAAAAAGAAGAATAATCTATTTCTGACAAGAAACAGCAAATGTTGGTGAGGATGTGAAGAAAAAAGAACTGTCGTCACATACTGTTGGTGGTAATGCAAACTGGTGCAGCCACTGTGGAAAACAGTATGGAGATTCCTCAAAAAGTCAGAAATAGAACTACCCTACAATCCAGTAATCACACTACTACTAGGTATTTCTCCAAAGAATAAGAAAACACTAGTTCAAAGGATATATGCATTTACGGTTTACTGCATTATTTACAATAACCAAATTATGGAACCAGCCCTGGTGTCCACCCATAGGTGAATGGATAAAAAAGATGTGATTGATACACACACAAAGTACTATTACTCAGCCATAAAAAAAATGAAATATTTCTATTTGTAACAACATGGATGGAACTAGAGAATACAATGCTAAGCCAAGTAAGTCAGAGAAAGACAAATACCATGTGATTTCACACTTATATGTAGAATTTAAGAAACCAAACAAAAGTAAAAAAGAGAGAGACAAACCAAGAAATAGACTATAGAAAACAAACGGATGGTTACCAGAGGGGAGGTGTGTGTGTGTAGGAGGGGAATGGGTGAAATGGCAATGGAGATTAAGAGTATACTTATCATGATGAACATTCAGTAATGTATACAACTGCTGAATCACTATACTATGTTGTACACCTGAAACTAACATAACACCATATAGTAAATATACTGAAATTAAACTTAAAAACATAATGAAATTTAAAAAATAAAATCTATTTCTGAACCATAGAAACAGAAATTAGAATAAAATCTAGACAACAGCTACTAGGTAGCTCAATAGGCATGAAAAATATATTAAGTTGCAATCTGAAGAACAGCCACTAGATGGTAGTGATTACAAATAAATCTATGCTTATCAAAGCCAGTAAGTTCAAACACTGGTCTACCTCCTACCAAAAAAATATACATATATATCAGGAAATGAAGCCTGAAAATAATTTATAATTTTATTCTCACAATATTGGTTCAGTATTTATAGAATAGACAATAAAAAATAAGTTGTAGAGACATCATTTAGTAAAAATGTAGCAAAAGCAGGTAATTTACACTAAATATATGAAATATATTTATTCATATTAATTAATATACCACCACAGGGCAAAAATAAGGCAACTAAGTATCTAGATTACCAAACATTTACAACAACTGTTTTATCAGCAAAATGTTTTCAAACCTAAAAAAAAAAAAGGTTAAAAAGAAGATAGTAAGGTTAAGTGAAATACAGAAATGGAGAAATAATCATTAAACTCTGAGTCAAATAGATGGTATCAAATCACATTTTTATGCCTAAGAAACAGGTATTTATACTTACATATAGTACAATCAATTTAAATTTTCTTTTCCAATTAAGATTTTTGAAAGATATAATATACTGATGGTACTCTTTTTATAAACAAAATATGTGGGAAGATTGTTATTAATAATAAAGGGTTACCAGTTGAGCTAAAACTAAGGAAAAAAAACTAACATTTACTAGACTAAGAGTACAAAACAGTAGCTATTTCTAGTCAAAGTGTTCATTTCTTTCCATGGTACCTACCATCGTATCTAAATATGAATTGTAACTAAAGCCACAAGATTTAAATATTGCATATCTATTAGCTGGTTGCCAAGCAGACCATAATTTATAAATTGTTATTTATAAATTATAATTTATAATTTATAAATTTGAAGAGAAAAATGTAACTGCTTTCCCACTCACCAACCCATTTCTGAGTGGTTATCTACTTCTTTTCTTCAACAGATGAAACGAAGGAAGGAAAAGAAGCAAGAAACCTTCTCAAAATTTTCAAAATGGAGGATTAGTGATTTCCCAGACTCAAAAGTAACTCAACTGAAGGCATGTATTTTCTGTTTAAAAGTTGAATATGGTACTTTAAACAAGTAAACTTTCCTCAGTTTTATTATCAAAATAAATTTTATACTTAAAATGAATTAAATCAGCATTCTATGAGAGTGGTGATCATTTAAACAGGTTGAGGGCAGAAATTTACCGTATCTAGTCTAATAAATTTACTTACATGAATATTGAGTTTTGAAAACTTAATTTTAGCAATTAAACAGTTCAAGTGTCAAAATATTATGTACTGAGTACACCAAATGCCAATCTCTGTGTTAGGAATTGAAATAATAGACTGTAACATAGTCTTGCCTCAAAGTATAAAGTCTACTTTATAAATTCAGATATTTAACTAAGAATTCTGCAACATGTTAAAAAATCTTACTTAGGTTTTTGGTCTTCTAATTACTTACCATTTCCTCCAAACAAGACATATTTGCATTCTTCTGTATCTCAAATCACATTGTTCCAGTTGCCTAAAGTACTTCCTTTTCCAACAATTCTTCTTGCTTAAATACACTGAAATGGAAGTCTTTTGCCCCCAAAGCAGAATTTATAGTTTCATTCTGCATGCTCCTACATTGTTCCTTGGTCATACAACATTTCTCATGCAAAAACGTATTTATCTTAAATATGTTTATATAACTCCAGCATCTAGTGTAATTTCAGCATCTAGCATCATGACTGCAATACACAGTAGTAAGTAATAAATATCAGGATTGTTATTGTATCATATGATCACATAGAGTTCAATATCAAGAACAATTTACATTTTAAATAAAGTAGACACACACTAACAATATTTGCCTTTCTTCACTAACTACGTTATTTAAATACACACACAGCCAATATACGCAAAAAACAACTTGGAAATGAAAAATCACTTACTGAAAAATGCCAGCATGAAAATCCCATCATTACCCACTCTGAGTTGGTCTGCATCACTAAAGTCATCTCTTGGTTGGCACTCTTCCTCCTGAATCTGTAAAACACATAACATTAGAACAGCTCATTAAAAAACTAATTCCAACTTTATTAAGTATAAAGATAAGAATTTAAATAAAATCAAATATTCTCAATTTGTTGTTCAGACAAAATGATACAATGAATACAATGGCATATAAGTATTCAAAAACATAAGTATTAATTTTTCATTTTTCTTGAAAAGAGTAACTTAAAAAGAAAACACACAAAAAAGATAAAAACTGAACACTGGATCAGTGAAAATGTATCAAGAAAGATGTGACTGACACATTTGCACTGAATGGGAAAGAGGAATTTTCATAATCAGTGGTGGAATCTAAATTGGTATGACCTCTATGGCTGGCAATTTGGCAGTATTTACCAAAAATAAAAATGTACAACTCACAACTATATGGTCAATTGATCTTCAACAAAGCAGGAAAGAATATCCAGTGGGGAAAAAGTCTCTTTAACCAAGGTGATGGAAAACTGGACAGCAACATGCAAAAGAATGAAACTAGATCACTTTCTTACATCATATACAAAATAAAATGGATTAAAGACTTAAATGTGAGACAGGAAACCACTAAAATCCTAGAGGAGAACACAGGAAGTAACCTCTTTTAAACATCAGTCGTAGCAAATTATTACTAGATGTGTCTTCGAGGCTAGGGCTACTGGGATTTCATCAAAATAAAAACCTTCTGCACAGTGAAGGAAATGATCAACAAAATGAAAAGTAGTCTATGGAATGAGACATTTGCAAATGACATATCTGATAAAGGGTTATTATCCAAAATATATAAAGAACTTACAAAGCTCAACATCCCCAAAATGAATAATCCAATTAAAAAATGGGCAGAGGACATGAATAGACATTTTTTCCAAACAAGACATCCAGATGGCCAACAGACACATGAAAAGATGCCCAGCATCACTCATCATCAGGGAAATGCAAATGAAAACTATAATAAGATACCACCTCACACCTGTCAGAATGGCTAAAATCAACAACACAAGAACAACAGGTGCTGGCAAGGATGTGCAGAAAAAGGAAACCTCTTGCACCATTGGCGGGACTGGAAACTGGTGCAGCTACTCTGGAAAACAGTATGGAGGAAGGTTCCCCAAAATGTTAAAAATGTTAATTTTTTACATTATGTTAAAAATAAAGCTACCCTAAAACCCAGCAACTGCACTACTGGATATTTACCCAAAGAATACAACAATACTAATTCAAAAGGGATACACACACACTTCAATGTTTATAGCTGCATTACATACAATAGCCAAATTATAGAAACAGCCCAAGTGTCCAACAATCAATGAATGGATAAAGAAGATGTGGTTACATATATGGTGAAATATTACCCAGCCATAGAAAAGAATGAAATCTTGCCATTTACAATGACATGGATGGAGCTAGAGAATTATGCTAAGTGACTAAGTCAAAGTCAAATACTGCATCATTTCATTCTTATGTGAAATTTATGAAACAAAACGATCATAGGGGAAAAAAGAGAATGGGGGCAAACAAAAAACAAACTCTTATAACCAGAGCAAGGGGATGGGTTAAAAAGGTGATGGGGATTAAGAAGCACCAGGTTTTGTAAATAAATGCTGAATCACTAAACAGTACACCTGGAACTAATATTACACAGTATGTTAACTGGAATTTAAAACTTAAAAAAAAAAAAATACACACCCCTTGATCCAGCAATTCTAGCTCTTGAAATATACTGTACAAATATACAATCTATTCCAACTTATAAGAAATGATGTATTAAAGATAATTCATTGCTGCAGTGCTTTTTTGGCTTTTTGATTATTTGTTTGCTTTTTCAGAGAGAGGGAGGGAGAGGAAAAGAGAGAATCTTAAGCAGGTTCCACGCCTAGCATAGGGCCCAACACAGGGCTTGATATCATGACCCTAACACCATTGCCTGAGCTGAAATCAAGAATCAGAGGCTTAACTGGGACACCCATGCGCCTCTGCAGCAATGTTAATAATTTAGACACAATCTAAATAAATGCCCATAAATAGTGGACTCTTGTCAGGAGATAATTCTTCCATCAGTCCTTCATGTTTCTACGTCTTCCAGGTAGAGGCACTAGCTGCCTTTCCTTTGTACTGTCTTTACAAGGATGTTTATATTGCAGATAGCTTCGGAAGAGAGAGATAGTGTCTCTCCCTAGATCAGAGATGGGTGCATGTTTAGTGACCATTAGAAAGTACTGGGTTTACTAACCAGGATTCCACACTATGTGTGGCAACACTACTTGGCCCTCTTTGTGTTTCCCAGTGGGAACTGAGGCTCAGGAAACTGGTCAAGAAAATGCTAATACATTCACGGTAATCTCACTATGCTGCCAAAAGAAAATGACTTTCAGGAACGCCTGGGTGGCTCAGTGGTTGAGCATCCGCCTTTGGCTCAGGTCATGATCCAAGGGTCCTGGGAACAAGTTCCGCATCGGGCTCCCCGCAGGGAGCCTGTTCCTCCCTCTGCCTATGTCTCTGCCTCTCTTTCTGTGTCTCTCATAAATAAATAACTTTTTTTTTTTTTAAATGACTTTCAAAACCATATTGCTCATTTGAGCAAAAACATCCCTAAAACTCTGCAATCATATATCGTAGGCAACACTTGTAGAGAAAATTCAGTGATTGGCAATGACTAAATACGCATTAATAAAATCTCGTATAATTTCAAGTTCACTCAAGAAATAAATATTAAAGCCCAATGTGAGCCCCTCCAAACCACTGTCAATATGATGGCAAAAATATAAATAATTCATACTCTTTTTAAAAAATCAGTACAGAGATTTTATAATATGACATCATTTTTAATAAGATAGAAAACATTAGCACAAAGATGTCCTTTACAACATTAAGAATGGAAAACAAACACATAATCACAGTTGAAAATAATTCCTCTGTTCACTGGAGAGGAATGGCCACCTAATTATAGTATATTGATTCCATGGAATTTCACTAAAACATTAAAATAACAGAGCAACGTTTATATAAAATGCTTAAAGATAAAACATAGTACTCTGTAATAATTTCAACTACATTAAACATTGATTTATAAGTTCTAAAAGTGGTAAAAGACATCAAAATATTTTAAAATGAAAAGCTATTAAGAAAACAAGTGTGGTATTTCTTTTCTCTAATTTCACATTGCTAAGTTTTAAAAAGTTTTCATCAACTTAATAAACTGTAATTTATTAAATACCAAATATGGAGAGGTAGGGGAATCCCAGGGTAACTGAGTAACGGGACTTTAAGGAGGGCATGTGATGTGATGAGCACTTAGTATTATATAAGACTGACGAATCACTGACCTCTACCTCTGAAAATAGTAATACATTATATGTAATTTAATTGAATTTAAATTTAAAAGATAAAATAAATTCATACATACCAAATATGTACCAGGTTAATAGAAAGGTGCTAGAAATGCAAACAAAGTCCTTAACCTGGAGTTGCTCACAATTTATAAAGTGCTAGTTTTTATGTCAAAAGACAAATTACTGACAAACTTTAAACCAAGGTACAGGGGCACCTGGGTTGCTCAATTAGTTGGGTCATTATCTCAGGGTCCTGGACTGAGCCCTGCAACCACCTCTGCACTCAGCAGGGAGTCTGCTTAAGGATTCTCTCTCTTCCTCCCCACCTCCCGGTCAAGCTTCCTCTCTATCTAAAATAAATTTTAAAATCTTTAAAAAATAAATAAACAAAACAAGGTACACGATAAAGAATATTACCCAGTGTTAGATTATAAGACTAGTGTACAAGTATGTTCTAAAAGTTGAAATAAATTATTTTAATTCAAATACTTTTCATAAAAAATATTAAAAATGAATCATTCAGGGGCACCAGGGTGGGTCAGTAGGTTAAGCATCTTGGTTTCAGCTTGGGACATGATCTCAGGGTCATGGGACAGAGCCCCAGGTGGTGGGCTCTGTGCTCAGTGAGGAGTCTGCTTGAAGATTCTCTCCCTCTGCTCCTCTCCCCACTCTAACACAAGCTTGTGCTAGCTAGCATGCACACAGTGTCTCTCTCTCTCTCAAATAAATAAATCTTAAAAAAATGAATAGTTCATTTCTATAAATCTATTTAATCAACCCATAATTTACATGTAATCCTATGCATTAGAAACAGGAAATACCAGAAAACAGCACTGTTTCCAAGTCTTCTGGCTACTACCTATTATTCTCCCAATGAGTGTGGATTTAAGAAATAAACTTTTATCTCACCCAAGTAAGATTCACTTACAACTGAATGCATACTCAAATGCTAATGAGGCCAGTTTTCTATCTGAATCAGGTATAGAAACCCATACTCTTCTGCAGAAAACGGTGTTGGAGTACTGGGTTAGAAACTGATGAATTAAAAGAGTTTTTATAGGAACCTAAGTCTCTTCTGTTCAATTATATTTTTGCTTTCCATGAAATTTTCCACAATCTTCACAAGCTGGAGTTACAAAGATATTAGAAGCAGTTGAAAGCAAAAAAACCTTTCCTTATGGACATGTTCCAATTCAGACTGGGATCACATTACTTTCTAAAACAAGACACTGGAAGTGATGACAGTGAAATGTTGGAAAAGGAACACTACAGAGTTTTCTCTCCAAAAGGTAAAATTACCTTTATGCTTTCCCGCAAAGCACAGAGAGCAAGACAATGCCTACTTCTATCTCTTCAGAGTTCTATAGCGTGGAAGTTAGGACAGTGGAGGTCCCAAGGTTGAGTAACTTCCTTTAAGGACCTCTGCCATTTCCAAGATCTCTAGGAAGACACTCCCTGTTAAAAGGAGCTACTGTCCTTCTGGTTCACGGAGAGCGCATGCATGTATATAATGCATATATAACCATATAACATGCTAAGCAACCTAGAATCGATTTTGATAGAAACTCCACACTACAGACCTATGCTCCTTCTTTTCTGTATGATTCTCTCCTCCAAGCACCAAAAATCCTTATGACTGAGCTATATTTTATGCCACTGTTTTAACAAAGACTTGCTTTCACCCTTAGAGGGGAAAAGCATAAATAATACATTTGAGGCTGTCTTTACTTCTGTGCCCAAAGCTATTTATGTTGACACTTAACTCTGTGTATGTTGGAGTATGGTAGTGGGAGCAAGGCATGGAAAGGGAGGTACTGATGAAAGAAAATCAACCAGGAAAAAAATACTCACCTATCAGATAATCTACTCAGCGAGCTCTGGCCTGATGGCAGCAGAAGAATGCTGCATATAGAATCACCTTTCTCTCCCTTTGTCCCTCACCCAATTTTAGCTTTCTGTGTAAAGTGATTTTAATGTCTTTTCCGGAACAAAATGGGGTGAACCTAGGAATCTAAAATGATATCTCTAAAGTCTGAAGCAAGAAAAAAAGGCAACAAACTCTAGCCCTGCTTGCAGCCACACTAAAATGTAAATAATGGGTGCCTCGGTGGCTCCATCCGTTAAGCATCTGCCTTCAGCTCAGGTCATGATCTCAGAGTCCCGGGATCAAGCCCCGCATCAGGTTCTTTGCTCAGTGAGGAGTCGGCTTCTCCCTCTCCCCCTCTGTGCTCTCTTACTCTCACTCTCTCTCAAGTAAATATATAAAATCTTCTAAAATAAACAAAATAAAATAACTTCCACCTTTTATCTAATTGCAGAATAGCATACATGCATCTCGTTGATTCTTCACTCCTGAGACAGTCACTCCTTTTACCAGAACAAGAAGTATTATACATGTGTATCACTGACTCTGAGACAGAAAGAGAAGACAGAAAGGACAGGTGGAACCCTTGACTATCATTCTAAAATTCTACAGTGGGATGTGTTAAAAGAGCATATACACACAAAAAGTGAACTGACAAACATAATTTGAAGGCCTTCCAACTTATTTCTCTGTGCTTTTTAACCTATTCTGAGTTCAATCATGGAGTCACTAGACTTGCTCTGCTAATATATACGAGTGAATAGGGAAAAAATAATTTTTTTAAAGATTTTATTTATTTACTCATGAGAGACACATGGAGAGAGAGAGGCAGAGACACATGCAGAGGGAGACAGGCTCCATGCAGGGAGCCCGATGTGGAACTCGATCCCAGGACTCAAGGATCACACCTTGGGCTGAAGGCAGGCACTCAACTGCTGAGCCACCCAGGCATCCCGGAAAAAAATAATAAGTTATGATTATAGTTATGGATCACAGAATCTAAATTATATGAGGAAGAATATAAGAACATCAACAGAGAAGAGGTCGATGTGGGTGGGGTACCTAAAATGAAAAAGTCAGAGGATGGGTGGCAAAAGTGAGCACAAGAAACATACTGGTAAAGGTAAGGACTAGGATGCCCAGAAATTAAGATGGGGGCACAGGAAGATCAGTAAAAATAGAAATAAAAAGAAACAAAAACAGAAATGAAGAGGTCAAGGAATAGATAGGAGAGTGCCACTTCATCAAAAACGACACACATAATTAGTGATAGAGAAGATACTAAAAAACAATCTATTCACGCAAACACACTCAAACTCAGAGAACTATTTTTGACATTACTGAATGTACTGAGAATTACCAAAAGTGATATTCTGAAAAGGGACGAATCAGACTGCCTTACCCTCTGAGCTGTCTCTGCTGCTGCAGCTGCCATGGCAGCAGCTTTGGCCTTCTCAGCTTCATCGTACGTAGGAAGGGAGGTAGCAACACTGTAGGGAGGTGGCACAGGATAAAACTCACTGTAAACTTCTGAATCTGAAGACAGGGATTAAAAAAGGATAACCATTAAAACAAACTAATTAATTTTTTATAGCCAAAAACATAATTTAATAATTTACAAAAGACAACTAAAGACTATTACTGCTTTTTGTAGTCCTAATAAGTCTATGCAACATATAAATCACTACAACTATATTTATTAGTTTAGCCTCATATTTATTATAAAGGGAAAGTACTGACAAATATTACCTAAAGACTGATATACAAAATAAAAATATCAAGATGAAATTCTTAAAGTCTATGCACAATGGAGGTGAGAAATTCACTGCATAACAAGAATCTTCTGTGCCTATTGCTATGCTCAAAGAATTGAATTTACATGCTCATACTCTCACAGCCAAAGAAATAGAAATATCAGGAATAACACTTAACCATTTAATACGTCACTTTCATATACATTAATCCTAGCAACTCTGAGTTTCAGAAAAGTAATTTGCACAGTATTGCACAATCAGTAAGTAGCAGAACCCAGGGATTTCCTGATTCCCCCTATCTGCTCTGATAATATGTGAGGTTCATTTTTCTACAGGCAGTTTTAGCAACTGCCTGAATCTCTTCGGCAAACTCAGCATCTCTCATTGCTAAAACAAACAAACAAACAAAAACCTGACAATTCTTAGCTCTTTTTTTTACTCTTCCCCCCCCATCAACCTAGTTTTTTTAGACTTTTTTTAATGAGTAATTTCTCCCTCCCCAATTTTTAAACTCTCTTTAAAATATGACCTCTAGAAACATAACACAAAAGTCCAGAGTGCTAATTAAAAAGAAACAAAACACCTGCATACCTATCACCATCTAAAGCAGTACAAGTAAAATGATACATATAGGTCAATAAACTGATTAGATTTATGCTAGAATCACTGCCATGAAAAACAAGTAGGTTCTCATAGTAGTCCACGCTATAATTTCTGTGATTTCCTCATTGTAACTACAGTATTTGTACATTTTCTCCATCAGAACTTTTTGCATTTCCAACATGAGAACACATTTCTTTCTAGCAATACTTTTCCTATTATATTTTAATGTATATTGACTTTAAAATAAGTTTTGCTAATGCTATCAATAAGAGCTAAAGATCTAAAGCTGGGCAATTTTTAATCCAATGACAGGAAGTGCTAACGGCAGTGTACTACTGAATGTTAAACACCAAAAAGGCACAAGAGTCATAAATTCTTAGAAAATACTTATTCAAAAAAAAGAAAAGAAAATACTTATTCAGATGTAAAAACACCACACGTGGCCAAGTAAATAGATTTCTTCAGTTCTGAAGACTAGAAGGAAAATTTAAGTGAAAGCAATGAATTTTAAGGCACTAACATTAAAAGTAGAAATTTAAAAACTGGAACAATGACATACATTATCCAAGAAGAGAGATCTTTTATATTAACAACAGATATGTAAGCTTTCAAAGTTTAAACTCCCACGATAGACAAAAATATCCTAACCAGTAACAGATGAAAGTTGGGAAAGAGCACAATTTTGCTACTGCTTTAATTTTCACTGGTTAATTTTACTTATTTTCTGTCTATCCTTTAAGGTAGCAGTTCTCAACCAGAAAATTTAATGTTTGAGGAGCTCCAGTCCCAGCTCCTTAAGTTGTGTGACCTCAAGCAAGTCACTTAAGCACTTTATGAAGCTCTACATTTTCATCCATAAAACTGACCCAGAAAGGCTATTACTTGCTGTATGACAGAATTTAAAAGTATTCAAGAGGACTCTGTAAGCTGTAAAAGCATTATACAAATGTCAACTATTATTACTGATGTCGCTCAGATCTGTAAGCCCAGTTGGAAAGTAACTGACTGAAGAACATAACCTCCACAGAAAATCGGTACTGTCAATGCTTAAAATACAACACTAAAAGGCTGAAGAAAAATAGTATCAATTGTTTTCATTAAAGAGATGCAAACTTCTAGAACTTAACTCTTGTGCTCAGTAACAATCATGAATGGTCTTTTAGTACAGTTGTAAAAATAAAATTTTGAGACTAGTAGTCACACACATTATAAGAATAATTGAACAGCCAGGTAGCAGGCTCCACTTGTCTTACAACTGAAAATTACCTACCTTTAAAAATGCCATGCTCTATTATCAAAACTATTCTAGAGCATAGAAAAATGAGAGGTTTCTCAGTTCATTCTATGTTGCTTCCATAATATTAATACTAAAACCATAAGGATAGTACATAAAGATCCCACTAATGAAACTGTAAAATTTCTAAAAAAATATTAACAAATCTATATCCAGAAGAGATGCGAACATGGTGATAATTTATTCTAAGAGTACAGAAATTGGCTTAAAAAATAAATCTATTAATAACATATTTCATTACATTGAAAAGTACAGGAGAAAAAACATTTAATTTTGTGATAAGGTCCCAAAAAAGATGACTTCAAGGCTTTTGGCCTACTGGAGCCATTTACTGAAATGAAGAAGAGTGACAAAGGAAAAGGTCTGGTGATAGGGGAAGAGGCAGGAGACAGTTGTGACAGTGCTGAAACTCACTCTAGTCTTTGAAACTCTTCTCATCAAGAGGTAGAGACTAATTCTTGAATAAAGACTAAACCTGGCGACTCACTTCTAACAAACCAAATGTGGCAGATATGACACTGTGTAACTTTTGAGACAATGCCATAACAGGTGACAGAGCTTCTTTTGTTTTTTTTTCTTTTAAGATTGTATTTATTCATGAGAGAGACAGAGAGGCAGAGACACAGGCAGAAGAAGAAGCAGGGTCCTCGCAGGGAGCCCAAAGCAGGATTCGATTCCAGAACCCTGGGGATCAGCCCTGAGTCGAAGGCAAATGCTCAATTGTTGAGCCACCCAGGCATTCCAGTGATAGAATTTCTATCTGGCTTTCAGAATGCTTGTTCTTGAAACCCAGCCTCCATTCAGGGAGGAAGCACAGGCCAAAATGAGAGGCCACATACAGGTGTTCTGGCCAATAGTCCCAGCTGAGGCCCTGGCTGAAGCCTACATCAGCTGCCAAATATGTTAATAAGGAAGGAATCAAGGTGACTTGAGCTCCAGGTCACCACAAGACAATAATCACATGAGATCTTGGGAGAATACTGCATAATTGGGCCTCCCCCACCCCAAAATCCATAAGAACTAATAACAATAAATAGCTCTACTCCATTTAGCTTGTTAAACAGCAGTGGCAATGGTGGCCAACAACCAAAAATATTACAATTTTAATCTTACCATCCTCCATCATTCAAAAACATACACAAACATCAGCAAAACAACTGATTTTCTTTCTTTAAGACTACCATCAAATAGGTTTTGTTTTTTTGTTTTTTTAATTTAGGATAGCAAATTCACTGAACTATATTCTGGAAACTTAAAGAATAAGAAGAAGAAAATTCAGCCCATAATAAATTTTAGCAAGCACCAATCCAACAATTAAATTATAAAATAAATAAAACTGCTATACATCAATATAAAAACTGTCCATCAAACTTGGCACTAAACAAGCATATTGATCTAAATAAACATTATATACAAATAAAAGGAGTAATCATTTATTAATTTATCAGTGAGAAAACCTTCATAAAGATGATTTTCAGTAACTGCATAAAATTGTAAATGAAAAAAGTAAATGGTTTGGTCGTTCTACACAATCCATGTGGTCTAGATAAAATCTATAGAAGCAGAAATGGTAATCAGAGAAAGCTGGCAAGAGTTTAAGACAAATGATGATACTAATTATAGAATAACAGATAAGAAAGATGAAATATTCTAGTGAAGGGATTTTTAGTATTAAAATTTTTATAACAGATTTAAAGAATGTTTCATAATGAATGTATAAAATATTTAGAGGTTATTTATAATAGTACATAAAAACATATTAAGAAACGTGTTGGTGAGGATGTGGAGAAAAAGGAACAGTCATGTACTGCTGGTGGGAATGCAAAATGGTGCAGCCAACGGTGGAAAACATTATAGAGGTTTAAAAAATTAAAAATAGAACTACCCTATGATCCAGTAATCACACTACTGGGTATTTACCCAAAGAACAGAAAACACTAATTCAAAAGCATATATACACCCCTGTATTTACTATAGCACTATTTATAATAGCCAAATTATGGAAGCCGACCTAGTGCCCCCTGATAGATGAATGGATAATGATATATACACATGCACACAATGGATTATTATTCAGCCTTTTAAAGAAGAATGAAATCTTGCCATTTGCAACAACATGGATGGAGCTAGACTATATAATGCTAAGTGATATAAGTCTGTCAAAGAAAGACAAATACCACAGAATTTCACTCATATGTGGAATTTAAGAAGCAAAACAAAGGAAAGAAAACACAGAGACATAACAAAAAAAAAAGACTACTAACCACAGAGAATAGATGGTTAGCAGAGGGGACGTGAGTAGAGGGATAAGCGAAATATGAGTGGGATGAAGAGTACACTTATCATGAGCACTAAGTAAAATACAGAATTGTTAAATCACTATATTGTAAACCTGAAACTAGTATACCACTGTATGTTAATTCTACTGGAATAAAAGTAAAAAAAAAAAAAAAAAAAGAAAAGAAAAGAAAAAAAAATATATATATATATATAAAATAATTAATTTAGCATTACTGGGAAAATATAAATTGTGGCCAGAGAAATAGATGAGGGTAGTTCTCCAGAATGACCTGAAGAGATACAATGAATAGTAGGACACAGGAACCACTGCTTCATGTCCAGGAATTATTACCGTGTATATGATTAAATTATGTGCACCCTTCACCTCTGTTCATACATACCACATTCCTGCTCACATTCAGCATCAATAACACCTTGTTTTATAACTATATAAGTAGACATAGACAAACACAAATATGTATGTGTGTATATATACATGTATGTATCTATATGTGCATGTGTCTATATATATATATACATAAATGAATTTTGTGCATATACAATTTATTTCTTCCAAAAGGAATATGCTACTCCATTAGAAATAGATTCTAGTAAGCATAATAAAGTTTACACTTGTAATTTTTTTGAAAGCAAAAATAAGAGACAAGTAATTTATGAATAAGTATTTTACAAACTGTCCTTCGAGAAAACCTTTCTTAAAAAAAAATATATAAAACCAGGAAGCCTCTTTAACAAACTCTATAATTAAACAAAACCACACTAGTTTAAAAAAAAAAAAAAAAGCCTGAACTACTAAAAGTATTACTAAATGTTTGGTACTAAAAACAATACCTGAAGTTGTAGGTACTTCCACAGTAATACTACTATAAGGTGGAGGAGAAGACTCCGTTTCAAGTACCGATGCTGAAGGAGTGGTCTGAATGATCTGTGGTGTTGGGTTTGAAGTTGATGATTGTTCTACAGCCGATGACTCTGAATTATCCTCTTCATTGTGAAGCTAAGAGAACAAAGAAAAAGAAGTATTAATGTCATTCTGATTATTATTTTAAAAAATTTTTTTAAAGATTTTTACTTATTCATGAGAGACAGATAGAGAGAGAGGCAGACATAGGCAGAGGGAGGAGAAGCAGGCTACATGCAGGGAGTCCGATGCAGGACTCGATCCTGGGACTCCAGGATCACACCTTGAGCTGAAGGTAGATGCCCAACTGCTGAGCCACCCAGGCGTCTCTATTTTTTTTAATTTTAAGAGAATTTTTAAAGATTATTTCAGGGAAAGGATCATTTTTTAGCTAAAAACAAAGTAAAACCATTTAAAAAGATGAACAAAATTTGTAAGAGACTTAAGTAGTCATGAAGAATTTAAATTTTGGTTGTTTCTTTACAGTAAAAATGAAGTTCAAATTAAGAAAGCATAAAGAAAAAAATCATGACTACAAATAGATTCAAATTCATTCAATCCTACCATAAATATTGTCTACCATGTGTTAATCACTGTGTACTACGGTGAAAAGTAAAGCACCTAATAATAAAACCACAATACCATTTCTATTACACTAGTATCTAGCATAATTGAAAATGTAACCTGAATTAATAAAAGGAAATAATAAACATTCCAAAAATGTAGAATACTCTGATGTTTTTCTCAAGTACCCAAAGAATTACTTATAAAGCAAGATCAATCAATCCAATGTAAAATCCTGGAAGATGTTCTTCAACACAACATATTTATTGAAAGCTCAGTAAGTGCAAGATAATATTTTGGATCTGCAATCGTTTAACTCATTTAATCCTCACAACAAATCTATGAAATAGAGAATGTTATCCCATTTGACAGATTAAAAGGGTGGGGGTGAATACAACCTTGAAAATGTAGATATCTAAAGTAACTTGCCAGACATCACAGCAGCTAGGAAGGGTAAGGCCAGGAATCAAACCTAAGCAGTAGGGCTATGGACTTATTACTTCATTTATAAGTATTCTTTTAAATGCTCATTTGTTAGGAGATGATAATAACATGTAGGCAAACTAACTATAGGTCAACCAAAAGCATCAATACTCTAAAAAAGTGACTCATCGAAAAGGCATGCCTTGGTACACAGTCTGTTAAATAGACAACTGCCTTTGGCTCAGGTCATAATCTCAGGGTCTTGGGAATGAGCCCAGCCCTGCATCACATAGGGCTCCCTGCTCAGTGGGAAATCTGCTTCTCCCTCTCCCTCCGCTCCCCCACCCCTTGGGATTTTTCTCTCTCTACTAAATAAATAAAATCTTTTTTAAAAAATTTTAAGAGGTACTATAATTCACCTAAAATATATTCGGAAAAGATTCTTACTAGATTTTTTAAGATACTTTTAAATTCGCTAGAATCTTGGTTTGAAGAGAAACTACAGGTCTTCAACATTATTCAATTTTCATACCTTAATTTATTCTTGCACTTTAAAGAAATTCAATGTTAAAAATAATCCCCAAAATAAATTTTGTCGCAGAGCAAATCTGTACACACACAAATCTGAGTTCTGTGATGTAGTGAGGAAAAAAAAAAAAAAAAAGAGCATGCAAATTTTTGTTCCCCCTTTTAGGAGCTTTGATAAACCTCTTTTCAGTTCCTCGGTGTCTCCAAGTCTAAGTTCAAAATGCAGCCAAAATCCTCATAGAATTGTAAAATAACATTTGAAAAGCATCTAACATTAACACCTAACACACAGAAGGCATTTAATAAATACTAGTTTCCTCCTTCCCCTCTAATTTAATATACTTTATTTTGTGGCCTGAAATAATTTGGTGCTATCAGTCCAATAAGTAGTTATTCCCTTGCCTCAAAATATATATATATATGCAAAGTAAAATTTACTTCACTACTGTTTGTATGTGTCTTGGTTAGTGATCACACTAGCATGATACTTCTGTGAGTTCATAAATTCTATTGTAACAGAACTGCCATAAACATACTTAAAATCATTCCTCAAGTTAATAAGTTTGTTTTTTTCTTTTCCCCTAACACCAAGGTTTAGGTAATAACATTTACTCACAGATACTGAATTTAAGGTCAAATAATCATAAAGTGAATTTTCTATGAGTTTTGTATTTACTTGCAGCAGTTTTCTAAGCAGGCATCACATGACCATCCTCCTGACTAGCAACACTCTGTCTTGCGTCACCAAGCATCTTCTATGTTTCCTATTACAAGGTACCCAGGAGAGTTCCATCTTTGATCATACTTTGAAGAGCAAAAATATTAGATGAGCAAGTTAAAGCAAATAAAAGTAAATATACTTATATTAAGTATATAGTATAAACTTACCATTATCAACTAAACAATTAACAGTGATGGTGTCAAAAAAAGGAAAACCACTGTCCTATCTCTATTCTTAATGCTGCAAATGTGGATGAAGTGTACTAAAGAAAAAGATCCTATATGACAAAATAGCTCTCCTCTGGTTCCTCACAAGAAACACTCCTTACCATATCAAATACATAAATGTGCTTCCCAGAATGACCAACTTAACTTAAAACCTATCCAAATGTATTCATGGGTGCCTGGGTGGCTCAGTCAGTTAAGCATCTGCCTTCAGCTTACGATCTGAGTCCCAGGATTGAACCCCAAGTTGGGCTCCCTGCTCAGCGGGGAGTCAACTTATCCCTCTGCCCCTCCCTCCGCTCATGCTTTCTCTCAAATAAATAAATAAAATCTTTAAAAACAGACGAAAAAAAAGTAACTACAGATACTTTTACATATGATCTCAGAAGTAAAGCTTACTTGTAAAACATACCCTAAATTATTTCAACTGCCCTATCTCACACTTTGTTTTATTTTTACAAAATTATAATATACGGTGAACATGTCCCATGTATCAACAGTAAAATCCAATAACTCAATCAGTAATCTCTACCCACTGTGGCAGAGAACTTCCAAAATTCAACTTGTTATTTTTGATATGTTTGGTGCCTCTATAAATTAGCCTACTTTGCCTTTTAACGAAATTCATTCAAGAGTTCAAATCAAATTACATGCTCATCAAATTAATGCCATTTATGGAAATTTTCCTTAATCATGTTGTCCAGTGGTTCTATTTTATATTCTTTAAGGATTATAATAAGCAGCCAAAAAAAAGGGGGGGAGGGTCAGAGATTAGTGGGATGAGAACTCCATATATACAATAATGAACTAGGGAAAAAAAAAAAACAATAATGAACTAGGCTCTGTCTACTGTCTACATATCACCTCAAAAGTGATACTCCTAGCTTGTCCTATTTTTGAGCCTCCTGGAAAAAACACGGGCAACAGCAAATGAAAACTAAAATATGTCTTGAATATAGTGACCAGGATGATGAAAGGTTGCATATAAAGCCAGTTGTTTAGCCTGAAGGATAAAAGAATGACAAGAGGGCCGTCTTAAGCATATTTGTAGTTAGTCCTTATTTGATGTATATGTATTATTTTTGAAATAAGACAACCATAAGCATTATGATTAACACTAGCTGAAAGTCCAGCCTTCCCATGTGTAAACTATTGTTTCTTTTCCTTTAATTGGCAGCTCTCCTTTGCTGTAGCACTTCATTCTATCTTAAGATAAAAGATTAATAACTGTGAGCATTGCTTTTTGAGAAGCTATGTTTTCTAAACATATCAAAATGAGAATGTATGGATGAACTAGAGTGTTGTTCAGTGAATATCTGAAAAAAAAAGTTGTCAAAAAGAAAAAAAAAGGTATGCAAAGAGATAATGTATTTTGAATACTACCATATTCTGACTACATTTAATACCAGAAGACAAAACTGGGAAGAAGAGTTTGTAGTTGTAAGGAGATAACTTTTAACTCTATAAAAGACTGTTAAAATTTTAATTAGATCTTTTAAATTATGAGAACACTAGCTTTTCTGTAGGGCAACAAATAGCTTCAGGCAGATTTTGGATGAATCTCTGGCAGGGCTGCTATAACTAGGATGGCCATACAGCTGTTTTTCCCAGGACAGTCCTAGTTTATACCTATTATTTCAGGGTTCCACTCAATTTAGCATTTTCTCCACCCCTTTCATTCTCAAGAAAATTGAATGATCATCCTACATATAATGGGATTTTTGCCCTTTGTATGATATTAATAGATGACAAAGGCTTCTTTGAACTCTTATATAATGTGACTCCAGCAAAAATCTATGGTCATCTCTATCATTCTATGTTGCCTTCTTTAACACCTGAATCAGAGGAAAAAACAGATTAGAGCTGCAATAAAATCAACTGGTAGAATCAAGCTACCCATTTTAATCATTCACAGAGAAAGTGAGCTATCTTATCTATGCTGCTAGGGATAAGGTAATATAGCAGGGGCTAAACAATCCCTGCAGATAGCCCAAGTGATCTAAACCAATAGCTCAGAAGGTAGATTCCCACAAAGCACTGCTGCTTGGCAAATGAAGGTAGATTTTCTACCAATAAAACTTCTAGGTCTTCCTAATGATATAAACACACTATTTATTTAGCAAATTAACAGGATTATCTTAATTTTAGGGTTACTTCCACTAAAACTTCATTGTCTCTGGACATTTTTCCATTAATAAAAACTAAATGTTTTAATGTATTAAATGAATGTTTATGTTAAAAGTAAAAATATAAACAATTAGGAAAGAATATATAAGAAATGAGTATTAATAAAAAAACTGTGAGTTGGCAAATTATGCCTAGTTTTCAGCCTCTTCTCTTCAAAGTACAGAATCCTGGTTGTAGTTTTATATTTAATACTTTCTTCTTAGTATGAAAGATATCATTATTTCATTATTCATGGTGCTCCACAAAAAGCACCATGAGCTCCAGATGCTCTATTACCTGAACAAGTCTGCAAAACAACTGTTTAAAACTAAGTATCAAAAAAAAAAAAAGAAAAAAATAAAATAAAACAAAACTAAGTATCATCAGATATTTTATGAGGGCACAACTAAACTATCTTTTAAATAAATAAGGATTGTTTCATTGTAAAATTGCTATTGTCTGTTCACATGTCAGTTGAAAAAAAAACATGCAAAGAGTATATATGTAACTGAATGTTTAAAATAATGAGAGATTATTTGTGTAATACACATGTGCAATCAAAATTTTTGGAAAGATAAGCAAGAAACAGGAAAGAACTGCAGGTGAGGAGAGAGACTTCATTGTTTTCTACTACTTGAATTTTTCACCCTAAATATAAGTTATTTTGAAATTTTTAATAAACTCAAAATGCAATAAAATGAAACCTCTAGTTTCTGGTTTGGTATATCTCAGAAGCAATGAGGTAATACGGGTAAGCACCATATTCTACGATAAAAAGCTTTCTCCAACATAACTATTACATAATATCATTACAGCAGTCCCCCTAGGTTTATGTATATGCAATTTTCTAATAAAAATAACACAACCTGTAATTGCAGCCAAAATAATATACATTAGAAGAATGTAATACACAATATGTATCTGTTTTAAGAAAAAATAAGAGAGATATTTAATGAGACAACAGAATGATTAAAGAACAGAAGACAAAATCTATAATGCCAGACTAGACTGTTTATCTGAGCTTTAGGCCTGTATCATTTATTACTATTAATTCATTTCTTTGAAACATTAAACATAATCACATAAAAGAAAAGAACTCTGAGCTATATATGTTCAATTATTTCCATATCACACATTCTGTGCCTAGCTAACTTCTACACATCATTCATATCTCAGATCAAAATCAAGTTCTCACAGAAGCCTTTCACATCTCCCAAAAGTAGATGAGGACTCTCTGTTGTACTCTTAAAGCACACTATTCTTCAGAGTACCTATCATAACAATTATTTATGTAATTGTTCATTTGCAATCTGTTTTCCCAGCTGAAGTAAGAGCTTTATAAAAGGTTGTATCTGTCTTCTTGAACACTACAAAAATAAAAGCTCCAAAGTATTTGGAGTCAACATTGGTTAAAATTAAAAAGAAATGCAAAATGGGTCACCAGTCAAATAGTGTAAAATGGAAGTCTTGAAAGTGAATAACCTATGTACTCTGACGTCTGTGTAAGAGCTACTTACTACCTAAGCAAGCGAAAGGATAAAAAGAGGGAGCAATATTTACATACCGAAGACCAGCAACGAACAAAGAAACTAAACAGATGTTTATAAACAGATTTTATAAATTTCTATTTTCAAAAGCACTCAACCTCTGGTTAAATTCCTTTTTATATGCTAAAGTTCCAATGTAAATATACTAGACCCTAAGATTCCCTCCTTAAGTACAAAGGGTTCTACAGGGCATCTCATTAGTTGTATCCATAGCTAATTAATGTCAAACGTGTAACCTAATTCTTTAGTTGTTACAAATAGTAAGATTTTTTTCAAAATTCTGTTTAACTTATATAGATCTTACCTAATATGTATTTATTATAAATGTGCCCTACAATTCTGTCTCCTTACCAACAGGTCAAAATGATCTTAAGACAGACTTACTAACAACTTGCTTGATCTCATGGTCCTCAAAAAAAAAAAAAAGGAAGGGGGAGTGACAGGAGAGAAATATATGAGTGTGTTATTCTATCTAACATAGGCATTAGTAATATGTAACATATTGCCATTGACAATATAATAGCAACTTGTAATGAAATGTTTCATTCCTATTTCCTTAATCAAATTAAATAAGAACACGCTGATAGATTTTCTGATTTGCATGCACCAAAATAAGTCAGCAAATGTGGTATCTGGTAAAGTTTAAAAAGCAAAATTGTCTAAGGAATTTGCTTCATAATAAAGAACTGAGATCTCAGACATTAAAATAGAGTAAAAACATCAAAATAGATGTCCTCAGACATGAAATAAGCCCCTTTCAGCAATCAGAATCTGAACAACTAGAGGTTTTAAAAGCAAACCTATTTAGGCACAAGAATGAAAAACAAGATCTAGTAAATTCTAATTGTAACCATTTCCTTTCAGGAAACTACCTCTTGCAAGTTTGTACCGTTTCATGATGCCCTGGGTACTTAGGGACCCTGGCAACTTCTAATTATTTAGGAATGTTTCTACCTTCCCAATCAGTTCATAACCTTCTGAATTTAGAAGTATGCTTTATTCATCCTAGTATCCCCTAAAATAGTTCAGTTTAGAGCTTCCAGTAGGCTTCACAGAAAATACACTGTTGTCTAAGCCTCCCAGAGTTTTTATTTTACCAAAGTGGGGAAAGAGAGCTTAGTCAAGAATGGATGCACTGAACGCTGCAAGAGCAAGAAACATCCTCATATATTCCTATGATTTCCTCAGTGCTTTATACATAGTGGAAACCTGAAATATTTATTTAATTATCCAACTTTATGGGCACTCACCATAACTTAATAAGCAAATGTTGGGTCCAAAAGCTTACTAAATTAAAACATGTTTTCAAAACAAAAATTCACTGATTTATACATCCTAAACAAGAAAATAAATTCCAAATCCCCACATCATTCAAGTCTTTAGAACAATCCTAGAGACAGCCCTTCTTACCACAGCAGACAAGACAGCCAACAACAAAGAAAGTCACAAAAGTCACAAGTAGCTATCCTCTCCCACAACAAAATCAATGAGTTGGCAAGGTTAAAATCACTGAGATCACAGGATCAGAGATAAACTGCCTGAGACTGTATACACTGACAAAGGAAACATAAGTGACTTACAGCACAGAGCAGTAACAAATGCTCATAAACATAATTTTTACTCAAAAAATAGTTTACTGTGAAAAAATATAGGTACAAAACCAAAAACAGGCCATAAAGGGGGTGATCTTTTGACAAAAGTTAGTAGAAATGAAAACTCTAGGAAAACACATTTTATTGGACAAAAGAAATTAAACAGTATCACATAAAGAATATAAATTAATGAAAAAAAGAAAATATCCCTAACAATTAAAAGAGCAAAGATGTCTCTTAGAAAGGATGGAGTTGGAGCAGCTAATAAAGAGTATAAATTCACTCAACTACCTTGAAAACCAATTTGGCAATTTCGAGTAGGGCTGAAGGTGTGTAGAGTGCAATAAATCTACTTCCAGATGTCAACACTAAAAAACTCTCACACTTGGACATTAAGGTACAAGTAAAAGAATGCTTACGGCAGCACTATTTGTAATAGTGAGATTACTGAAAACTGTCTGCCAGTTGAAAATGAATACTATTCCATGATTTATAACACAATTCAATATTTTATATTGATAGATATACATGGATCATCATAGACCAATCTTTAAAACATGCGAGGTGAATAAAGCAAGCTAGGAAAGTATAAAACAGCAAAATATTGTAATAAATACATTTTCACATAATCTAAAACTAAAGTGTCTATTTTATGTAGTAAAAACATTCACAGAAATTACATAAGTCAAATTCAAGATAGCGTATGAGGAAGAAGGGAAGGGCATAAATATAAGGCTTTAAGATTATCTTTCTTTAAAAAAATAAAAGGAAAAAACTGCTCAAAGCCTGAAACACATATGGTAAAAATGCTATTATCCCCATTTGCCATTATCTCCATAGTGGATATAAAACCATCTTTTACATTATTTTCTGTACTTTTCATTATATTTGAAATGTTTTATAATTTTAATGTTTACACTTTTAAAAAGTTGAGCTAAGTTGTCTTCCATGTATAAAGTATTTACAACACCCGTGACTTCTTGAAAAAAAATTACTCCATAATGAAAACCAGGCAATCAGAAAATGAATCAAAGAAAAAGAAAAGATATGGTGGTTAGCACTGAATTCTCTTAAAAATGCAACTAACAGTGAATACAGAGCTAGAGACTAAATAGCTGCTGGCAAACAGAAAAGAAACATACACTCTGAAAAAGTAAAAATATACGCAACATTAAAATCAGGAAATGGGGAAAAGATGAGATGAGAGAAAGTATTAGTTATCACTCACCTATCACCGCAGGGATTTACTCTCTAAGATCTAAAATTAAAACATACCATTTTTTAAATTACCCCAACCAAGTTCTTACTGGTTTTCATTTTTTTCTTAATTTTAGTGTTTTAAGTCTTACATAATCTAATAGCTCTGTGTTAAAGAAACCTTTATCTAGAATCCAGCAGTTCTTTAAATTTTTTTCCCTGGGTGTTAAATTCAAACAAAATCATATTTCACATTTTCATTTTTTAAAACAACATAAATAACATTATTGTTTTTGTAACATTGTTCCCTTCTATACGTACAAATGAAATTATGCTCACCAAATGCTAACTTAAGTTATTTCTGGTTGGTAAGGTATGGATGCCTAGATTGCTTCTTTCTCTGTACTTATACTGCCGTATTTTTAAGAACACATTTACTTTGACTACACCCAAAGAATCTAATCAGAAACTTAAAACAGGATTTCTTTATAAAACTGTTCATCACAGTTTTTTTAAAGATTTTATTTATTTATTCATGAGATACACAGAGAGAGAGAGAGAGAGAGAGAGCGCGCGGCAGAGACACAGGCAGAGGGAGAAGCAAGCTTCATGCAGGGAGCCGAATGAGGGACTCGATCCCGGGTCTCCAGGATCATGCTCTGGGCTGAAAGCGGCACTAAACCGCTGAGCGACCCAGGCTGCCCATGTCATCACAGTTTTATAACGGAAAACTGGAAACAATGTATAAACACATAATATCAATATAACAAAACACTATGCAGCCATTTAGGATGGTGTTTCTAACATGAAAATAACATAAAGAAATGATCATGACATTGTATTAAAGAAGTAACAAAATAGTGTACTAACTCATAAATTATTCTATTTTTAAATAAGAAAAAATGTTACAAAATGACAGCTGACAAAATGGGCAGCATGAGTGCTTGCCAAGTTGTCCAAATTTTTTATTTCTTTGATTTTTACTTTTCTTTTTTTCTTTTTTACTTTTCTATTTTTCCCAAGTTCCTTAGAACTGGAAGATGAAAGTAAGAAACATTCTTTTATGTTCTTAAAGTAAGACACAAAGTGGTACATTAAAGAGATTTCCACTTTGACTAAAGGAATAATTTTCTGTAAGTTATAAAACTGACAATGTAAAATTTCTCAATTATACTGAAAGAAAAAAATCACCACAGATGGTACATCCATTCAATCATCTTTTATAACCATTATCTTTATAAGAAAACAAAGGTACATAAACCAACATGATCATGTTTGTTATTTTCAATCAGTCCAATTAATAGTGCTAAATAGATATGAACACGTATCCATTTTAGTGTGATGATTTTCTAATGAAACCTATCTTAGAGGTCGGAATAACTCTTACGAGCTTTTTCTTTGTCTCCTCTCCATCTATAAGAGTTATCTTCATGGTGTCCTTTTTTGCCTTTGTTAATCACATTATATGATTCTTCTAAATAAATTACAAAGGCATTCAGTTTTCACAGTAATACTATCTACTCCTTATACTCTAATTGTAAGGATGGCACAGCACACTAACCAATGTTAGTGCCACCAATGTTCCAACTGTTTTATTAAAATTTTTCCACAAACAACTCCATGAGAAAATGTTCATTAAGCACCCAATACAGCAGTAGTAAGCTACAGTGGCAATAACTCTTGTGTTGGTCAGTTTGCTTTCATGACAGCCCTATGTGTAAGTGTAAACAGAACCTTCTTCAATCCAAACCAAACTCTAGAAATCAGATACTTCACATTATCTAGATGCTATATGGTAGGAAAGTACAGACATGATCAAAGGACATAGAAGCTGATGGAAGATGCGCCCAATGGTCAAATCTGGGATGAGCTGAGCCTCATGATAAATGATAACAGCATCAGATTAAACCTAGTAGAATAAAATAAGAATTCTATTAATTCATACCGATATAAATGAATAAATTGGAGAAAAGGAAAATGTTTCCTTATAGAATCCTAAATAAATGTAGAAGAAATGACAGAATTAGGAAATCACCATTTGACAACACAACCACCAGAACTATTTTTCAGGCTATCATAATCAATGAATTCTAGAGCCAATGGGTGAAAAGTATAAATATATCTGTGGGGAATAGCACAAAATTACAGATGCAAATCTTTCCAAAACACTATCATGAAAGACTAAAAGGATTAGAGAACAGTTCCAGATTAAAAGAGACTAACAGACACAATACTAAGCACAAGATTTAATCAAGGATTGAATCCTGACATTGTAAAAATGTATTTTCTTTTGCTATAAAAGATCTTAGGGAAATTGGTGAAATTTGTTTACAGGTTACATTATTATATAAGTATTATCGATTTCAATAATTTGCACTGTAGTTTATAATAGAATGCCTTTGTTTTCAGAAAATATACACAGAGACGTTTAGATGTAAAGGGACAGCATGGTTGCTATTTAAAATGTTTCAGAAAAAAAACATAGTATACATTTGTATGCGTATACACATTTAAAGAAAATATCACAAAGCAAATATTTAAAAAGTTCAATATTTGAGGAAACTGGATAAACGATATACATGAATTCTTTGCAATATTTTTCCACTCATTTCTGTAAGCTTAACATATTTTAAAATAAAAGTTAAAAAACAAAATGCTACATAAGAAAATGATTATGTAAAAACCAACAGATTAACTTAAACTCTACAACAAATCCAGCTTCTAACAATTTCCAATAAAGTATCAAAATCCTACAGACCATGAAAAACCTCTAGACCTTCAGTCACTTTACAAAACGATTTCTCCAGGGACGCCCGGGTGGCTCAGCGGTTGAGCGTCTGCCTTCGGCGCAGGGCGTGATCCTGGGATCTGGGATCGAGTTCCACATCAAGCTCCCTGTAAGGAACCTGCTACTCCCTCTGCCTATGTCTCTGCCTCTCTCTGTCTCTGTGTCTCTCCTGAATAAATAAATAAACCTTAAAAAAAAAAAAAAAAAAAAGATTTCTACATCTTAGTACTTGGTCACAAGCTCCTAGCCTTTATCTTTCTCACTCCCTTAATTTCCACTAAATGTATTCTTTGGGTCCTCCATTCACTAACCACTTTCTATTGTACGTAGCCAGGATTATAAAGTGAAAAATCTGCATAATATTCACACTCCATTTCTTAGTTCTTATATCCTCTGCTACATCTACCCTTTTGGAATGAGTCTAACTGCTATTCTCTTGGTAGAGAGAGGAAAAGAAATCACAAGATTATGCCACTACAGATTTATTCTAATTCCTGCTGGGCTATCAGAACTAGTCCTCACCAGGGCAGGTGTTTCAACTTGCCAATCTCCTATTCCCCACTTCCAACCTTGGAGTTCTCAAAAGTCTCTGCTTCCTACTTCACAGAGGAAAACAGGTTTTCAAGCAAAAATTCCTTCAACTTTTCTCCCCTGCATCTCTAAATTTAGCATTATGGCATCTATCCGAACTTAAACTCCTTGCTCCTAAATGCCAGACAACTGTACAAAGAAGATCCTGCCTCCCAATGGATCGTTTTTACTTTAAATTGTCTCTCTTTCCTTTTTCCACTAATTTCCTTCTCTCTACCCACATGTATATTCTATTTATGCCATACTTAAAAAAGAGAAAAACTGCCATCAGCTAAAAATAAAGGGTTTTCTTCCCCTTGTGCTTTTTGAACTACTTCCATCTCTCCTTTCTTGCCTTCAGTGCCAAACATCCTAAAAGAGAGAGAGCGCGCGAGAGATCTATTCTTATTCTGTGCACTTTTAATTCTCATTTCCTCCCAATCCATTACCAACTGGCTTTCACTCAAAGAGTTCTTGCTAAGAACACCTACCTCCTAATTGTTGAACCCAAAAGTCTTTTTTCTTAGTCCTCATTATAAGAAAACCTTTAATACATTCAACACAATTGAGTGTATTTCTAATTGGTTTATCTTTAGTCTCTGGAGAACTATTTCCTTCTGGCTTTCCTCCTACCTCTGACTATTCATTTTGTTTCTCTTGTAGGGGTCCTTATTTTACTCTGCCAACTTGAAAGAGTCTTAGCTGAAACTGAATCAAGAACTGTGGAGACTGCCTCTAACAGAGAGACTGGATTGAAGCTGGATAGTGTGTAATTGGTATGATTTAGTTTCATTTGCAAGGACATGAGGCAACTATCCTCATGTAATAGTGTTAAAGTTACTATTACAAGCATTCATTTGTCATTACAAAATTAGCATGGTGTACTTTCTGGTTTTACATTTCCTTAGATGATTGGGTAGCTGCTAAGTGAATAAATTAGAAAAGAAGATAATCTGATGCCAGAAGATCTAAATTCAAGATATCTACCACCTCCTAGCTGCATAATCCTGACTGGTCTTCAAGCCTCATCTTTTTTCTGTGAATCATTCATTTCTATTCAATTGCTCAACCAATATTTTACTAAGTGCCTCGTAGGTTCTAGGTACTATACTAGGTGTAAGTAATGGATATAAATGCCAACCCATCAATCCCTAGAACTTCTAGCTTTCAACAAGTAGGAGTTCTGAAGCAAGGTCACGATACAGTAAAACTAGGGCTGCAACAGGGAATAAAGGAAATAAAGGTCTGCATATTTTATCACAGGTAAATCAGAGAGCCAAGACCAGCAATGATCTAGGACTGAGACATCAATTTTCCCTCAGTAAACACAGAGAAGCTATGAACAGAATCCTCAAGCAAAACTAAATACAGTAATACCAGTTACTGAGATAAACTGTTAATGATTCATCCAGGAAGCACAGCAAATGACAAGATGCCATTGCAGACAAAAGTTGAAGGGCTCATCCATCAGTGTCATATGCCAAAGCAAACCCTCAAAAACTGGCTGATAAATCTAAATACATAATCTCAGTAACTTCATAATATCAGAAGCCAAACACACACATGATCTCTCTCTGTTCCTTTCAAAAAAAAGTTAGTTATCGTGTGCCTCTGTGCTGATTCACCCTATTTATTTCTATGTAAATAATAATATCTTCACATTATAGGGATCACTATAATGTCACACTTCTAAATACTGGTCAATAGAGAAACACTATTACATTGAGGTTTTCCATGCAACTTGACATTACTGGCATTTTTGAATAAAAATTTACACACTTGAATTCCACTGCTTTATTGATTTGCACTAGGAGCAAAGATGCATAAGAAAAACATGTTATAACTTGAGCAAAAATGACTTTCCAGAAAGAAAAAAAAACAGAGCAAAATTACTTTCCAGAGAGAAACTGAGTAGGTGGTTCTCTATGATACTCAAATTCCAATTGTCAGCAAACCTCAGCACACATTATAAAACAAATTCATCAAATAGTTTTTGAGGGGGGGAAATGCTGGTAATCTAAATGCTTTACTTTCTGAAAAAGGGCATTTTGTTTTAAAGAGAAATCTTTCTTTTTGAAAGAGAGAGTACATGAGACCACAGGGGGAGGGGCAGAGAAGAGGGAAAGAATCTTAAGCAGACCTCCCTGCTGAGCACCGAGTTTGATATGGGGCTTGATCTCATGACCTTGAGATCACTACTGAAGAGGAAATCAAAAGTCCAACTTAACCAACTGAGCCACCCATGGTGCCCCAAAGAGAAATCTTTAGTTAGCATAACTAAAACACTGATTAAGACTTGAAAGTATTTCATTATACGTTAATTTTGCTCTAAACAAGGTCAACAAAAAGCACTGTGTAGACAATAAAGTACAGATAAATGAAATAAAATACTAGCACAAATAGTTCTAAGCCTATCCTCAATTACCTGTATTGGACTAAGAATAAGAAGCATACTGGGTTTAAATAATGAGGGTTTGAACCAATTTTTCTAGATTCAAGTCTAGGCTCCAGCACTTACCAACAACCTGTGACCAGCCTGAGCTTCAGTTCCATCATTTAAAACAGGAAATACTTACTCAGAGAGTTTTTGTAAAGATTACAAAAATTAACCTTTGTAAATACTTAGAATAATGCCAGACATAGTAAAAACCCAATAAATGTTTGTTTATAAAACAAAACAGGATTCCTGGGTGGCTCAGTGATTGAGCATCTGTCTTCAGCCCAGGGTGTGATCCTGGAGTCCCCAGATCGAGTCCCACATCGGGCTCCCTGCATAGAGCCTGCTTCTCCCTCTGCCTCTTTGCCTGTGTCTCTGCCTCTCTCTGTGTCTCTCATGAATAAATAAATAAAATATTTTAAAAAACAAAACAAAACAAAGGCACTTTACATAGATCATCAACTTCAGTCTCTAGCATAACCCTCTGAGTATGGTTGAGTATGTTGAGTACGGGACACAGAAGCAAAGTCAAGATTCAAATACAGGTTGTACTGTTTCCAAATTCATGCTCTTCCTTTTTTTTTTTTTTTTTAATTTTTTTTTATTTATTTATGATAGTCACACAGAGAGAGAGAGAGGCAGAGACATAGGCAGAGGGAGAAGCAGGCTCCATGCACCGGGAGCCCGACATGGGATTCGATCCCGGGTCTCCAGGATCGCGTCCTGGGCCAAAGGCAGGCGCTAAACCGCTGCGCCACCCAGGGATCCCAATTCATGCTCTTCCTATTTCAAAACGCCTCCAAAAAAAACACAAAACAAAACAAAACAAATCACAGGTAGTAACCTACTCTGCCACAAAATGTCCTTTATAGTACTTTTAATGCTGATTCGAGTACACACACACAAACATACACACACACGAACATACAGTACACACATCTTTCAATCCACCCATCTACTTCCCTTCAATGCCACTGCTGTAATCCAAGCCATCACTATCTCTTACCTCAACTAGTGCCACAACTTCCTACTAAATTGCAGACACTGCCTTTCTTATTTCTTGGCTGGTTCACCAAAAAATAACACAACACTGAAGCCCACCAATTAATAAGTCAAAAACACATAAACACAGCTTATAAAATTCAAACAGGCAAAGAAGGAACACCCAAATTTAGAGAAAACCTCCAACATGAAAGAAAAACAAAACAAAAATATTAGGAAGAAAGTTCATGTAGGAAATAAAAACAAAAAATCTCAAAAATCTCCAGTGGGATCTAGTTCCAGCATGGCTGTACAGGCCCCCTCGGCCAAGCCTCCCACTGACAGCAACTATAAACTTGAGAAAACATACAAAACAACCCAATGTCTGAGCAATCTGAACATTTATTAAAAAAAAAAAAAAATTAGGGATGTAGAGGTAAGTTAAAACTTGAGGAAGCAACCTACAGAAATTTCCCCCACTCCCCACCTTTCTTTTTGCAACTTGATTCTGAGGCAAAATCATAGTTGTGAAAAACACCACAGCTTGAGCTACAAAAACCCCAATTGAAATCCTCCTACTTCTAGCCAAGGGAAACATGAAATGGAGCCCAACCAGCCAGAAAGTTAGGAGAAATCACTAACTCTGAAACCACGCATGTGTAAGACTGACCCAAAATAGATTAGTAAAGGACTAAGGAATTAAAATTTTATTTAAACTACTGCACACAGAGTGTGAAACAACACTTAAAAAACCTAAAGTTGAGCTGTCGCTATAACAAAACATCTATATTCTCCGGAGGACCACAGCAAAACTCTGAAGATCCAAGATAAAATCCAAAATTACTGGAAATAAAAAATAGAAAATAGAAAACATTATCTGGGGAAAAGGCAATCAAGAGATGCCAATTCCAAGATGACTCAGATTATAGTTATCATGCAAGGATTTTAAAGCAGCTATTATAACTATGTTCCAGGAAGTAAATCAAAATTACCTTGAACTCAATGAAAATGACAGAGAAAGAATCTTAGCAGGTATACAGAAAAAACAACAAAATTTGAGTGAATTTTACCACTAAGCATCTTTTCTTATGAATTTACAAGAGAACACATCCCACTAAAATAAGAGAGTAAACCAAAAACCAGAGTAAGATTTAAAATTCAAGAAATAAAGGATCTAACATTGCAAAGTGTTGAAGAAAAGTCTCTGTATGGCAGCTCTGTATCAGGCCTAGAGAACAAACACTACAGATGGAAACAGGAGAAGGGCTCTAAGAAGAACATCTTCAAGAAACAAAATAAAAGAACAAATAATTACTGATGTGTCTGACCATACAAAGAATATAGCTGAAAAGTAAATTTTAAAAAATCACCACAGGATAGGCAAAGACTTAACAAGGATACAAAGAAAAATAAAAAAATAAAAATTAGGCAACACCATTAAAAATTTTAAAAGTTATAGAAATTACACCACCTGACTCAGTAGTGAGCAATATATTCATGTCATAAAATGTAAATACTAATTACTGATTTAGCTAGAATTAGGTGCCTTCCATACATTTCATCCTCACGATAATTCTGTTAAGTCCTGTATCGTACTATCCTTACTTTACAATGAGAAAGCAATGGCTTAGAGAGGTTAAGTAATTGGCCCAAGGTTATAGTGCTTTGAGTAGCCAAGATTTGAACCCTAAAGGTTAGACTACAAAGATCATGATCTGGGCAGGTAAGGCAGGATATATAAGAAAACAAGCGGAGTTGACCTTTTAACAACATAGGTTTGAACTGTGTGGTCCACTTACACATGAGAAAATACAGTACTAAGAAAATACAGCACCGTACAATATATATATACTTTTTATATATATATTGTACGGTACAATATATACTTTTTATATATATATTGTACGGTACTGTATTTTCTTAGTATAATTTTCTTAGTAAGATTTTATTTTCTCTAGCTTACTTCATTGTAAGAATACAGTATACAGGGGCACCTGGGTAGCTCAGTGGTTGAGTGTCTGCCTTCAGCTCAAGTTGTGATCCCGGGGTCCTGGGATCGAGTTCCACATTGGGCTCCTTGCAGGGAGCCTGCTTCTCCCTCTGCCTATGTCTCTGCCTCTCTCTCTCTGTCTTATGAATAAAGAAATAAAAAATCTTTAAAAAAAAGAATACAGTATATAATACACAAAATATGTGTTAACTGTAATCAGTAAGGCTTCTAGTTAACAGCAGGCTATTTTGGGGGAGTCAAAAGTTATACTGGGATTTTTGACTGATGAGGGGGTGGTGGAAGCAGGCAGCATCCCTAACCTTCACATTGTCCAAGAGTCAATGTAAAATTAATAAATCAACAAATAAATGAATATACATATGTGTTAAAAATACAAAGTTAAAGCAGCTAAAAGAAATTGTTTTTTGAGTAACCTTGGAGAACAAAAGGAGACTCGTGTTTCTCGTTACTTGATATTAATATTAACAAACTATAGAGAATAATATACATTTTATATATTATGTAACATTTTAACTGAACTGATATGTTTTCAAGTAATAAAGTAAAATTTGTCCACCAGACCCTCCCCTTCAATCTTCTGTAAAATAAGAAGGTTGAAGAAAATGAATGCTAACTTCCACACCTAGAACAGTTTCATTTATTTTCCTTTTTTCCATAAGTAGACCAAATAACCTAATCATAGTTAATTATCTTGCAAATGAAAGTCACCAGTCAGATGAGGAATTATGTAAAAAACAAACAAAAAGGGATCCCTGGGTGGCGCAGCAGTTTAGCGCCTGCCTTTGGCCCAGGGCTCGATCCTGGAGACCCGGGATCAAAGCCCACGTCGGGCTCCTGATGCATGGAGCCTGCTTTTCCCTCTGCCTGTGTCTCTGCCTCTCTCTCTCTCACTGTGTGCCTATCATAAATAAATAAAAAATAAACAAACAAACAAACAAAAACAACCAGAATTCATCTAAATGATCCCTTAGCACTATTCTAAAAAGAAAATATCTACCATAACTATGGACATCAAGAATATCACAGTATAGGCCAGGCAATACATTGTTGTTGTTTTACTATAACTCTGCAAAACCATTCACTTTATAAATAAAAGATAATACACCAATAAACTCATGCATACACTTGAAGTCATTTGGACTTTCATCTATTTCTTCAAGAAGTATGTACTATGCATATTGGCCCAGAACTATGCTATCTACTATTAAAACAAGAAAAATCTAAATTCTACTTCCCATTGAGTTTACAAAATAGATGCCATGAAATAAGAACTATGATAGAGGTAAGTGCAGGGCACCTGGGTGGCTCAGTCGCCAGGGCACCTGGTAGATGCCATGAAATAAGAACTATGATAGAGATAAGTATCTATGATAGAGATAAGTATAAGAGCCTGGGTGGCTCAGTCACCAGGGCACCTGGTGATCTGCTTTCGGCTCAGATCATGATCCTGGAGTTCCAAAATCAAGTCCCAGCATCCAGCAGCATCAGGCTCCCCACTCAGCGGGGAGTCTGCTCCTCCCTCTACCCCTCCCCCAGCTCATGTGCATGCACTCTCTTTCTCTCTCTCTTTCTCACATAAATAAAATATTTTCAAAAATGATAGGGATAAGTGCACAATGTTAAAGAACACAAAGAACTTGGTAGTAAGGGGTGGGAAATAAAGGGCACAAAGCAGAGGGTGAAGGAAGATTTTCTGAATAAACAGAAATTAATCTTGGAGGAAGATGGGAAAAAAGAAAAAAGGGGAATAATATGTTCCAAAGCCCAAAGGCAAGAAAGCATGGTTTGGAGTGGTGGTTAGAAAAGGGCAGAGAAAGAGACAAAAGTAATATAGTTCAAAATTTGGCTCCTGTGCAGTACAATAACAAACCAAGCGGGGGTCGGGGTGGGGGGTGGTAAGCAGAGCCTCATGTAGTTCTCTAAAGGTTACAAACAAAAATTTAAAAAGGGTCAAGATTTATTTCAAAACCCTTCCTCTTTGGAGGAAATCACACTGATAAATGCAAGCTCTGAGTGTGCACAAATGTTCTATATAAAAACTGTCACTACTGGATTTCTTCAGACCATTATCTAAAGTCTATGAGTTGTAAGTACTTCATAATTAGTAAAGAGGTAAAACCATCTAGTTTATTTCCTGATTCTCAAAGCCTATGTCAAACAGCACAATTTCTTTACATAATATAATGGGTAATTCTGGAGAAACATCATAGACAACTCAACCACAGCACATTCCTAAACTTCTAAAATATTAAATTGTTCATGTTCAAACAAATCTTAAAAGCAAGCAAGTCAAACGCTTGAAATAATCTCACAGTAAATCTTAGACCACTGCAGCATTTCCCAACTTGCATTTGACATGTCTTTAACAAGAATTTTATCCACACCTTAATTTCAGCTAAGTAACCAAACTCTGGAAGAAAACATAACAATATGGTTGCTAAAATACAGATACAGGATGATTTATAATCACACACTAGGTAGGTTAGTATTATTACAAGGATCTTGTCAATAAATTTAAATTTAATAAACAGCAGAATGTATCCCATAATTATTTAAACTTTTTAAAAAAAATATTTTATTTGTTTATTCATGAGAGACAGAGAGGCAGAGACACAGGTAGAGGGAGAAGCAGGCTCCATGCAGGGAGCGCAATGTGGGACTCGAACCTGGGACCCCAGGATCACACCCTGGGTCAAAGGCAGTTGCTCAACCACTGAGCCACCCAGGCATCCCTCCATAATTATTTAAACTTAAGTCAGGCAAAAAATACACAAAAATGATTTAAAATTCTAAACCATTAATAATAGACATAAAAATCAGACATTTTAGAATGTAAGTCTAACATTAAGAAAATAATCACTAACTGATCAATATAAAACAGATGAGAAAATCAAAGGAGTTCCCATAACTCCACAATTAATGAAGATACTAAGCAAGGCCACTGCATATGGCTTCACAGATTACTTACTGAACAACTCTAGATGCTGCCAATCATAGATTGTGGGGGGGGGGGGGGGGGGTGTGTGCACGCGCATGTGCATGCTCATGCATGCACACATATACAGAAAGATTAACTGAACAATACACATTAAACTGGAACATAATGCAAATACACAAACCACCACCACCACCACAGAAAGCCCAATTCTCAGCAATGGAAAAAAATACATAAAAGCATAATAAAATAAGCAAGATTTTGAGTGTATAAATTTGGTCTTGAGCTAGCAATATTCCTTCCTTCCTTTCTTCTTTCTTACCAAATACTTCCTAAATGCCTACCATATGCCAGGTACTGAAGGATAGAAAGATATAGCAGTGAACTCAACAAAATCTCTGTTCTCATGAAGTTTACATTGGGGTGAAGGGAGGAAGTAGGAATTAAATATGTGAAATATTGACAGTATCCGTTGGTGATCAGTATTCTAGAAAAACTGAAACAGAGTGGGGTTAGGGTGTACAGTGAAGAGGGTATAGGTATTTTAATTAAGATGGGCCAGAATGCCCTCAATGAGGCGACCACTCCAACAAAATGAAGATTTACTAGACACAAGAAACTTAGCCATTCTCACAAAAAAAAAAATTTATACTCTATTCCACTACCCATTCATCTCTACTCCAATTCTAGTGACAGACTAGGTGGTTGCCTGATTACCAGGTACAAGTAAGTGATGCAAAACAACCTTACCACACTCCTAAGGTTTTGTTTCTAGACTGGGTGAAATAAAAAATTTGTCAGAGGCATCTGGCAACAGGCCCAAACTTTATGACTGTTTGAGGTACACTCCCATAACACCTACATCAGGGGTGAGCAAATCACAGCTAGCAAGCTAAATCTAGCCCACTGTTTTTGAGCCACATTAATCTGTTTATATATTTTAAATACTTGGTACAGATACTTTTGCACTACAACAGTGGATTTGAGAAGTTATGACAGAGACAACATGGCCTTGGAAGCCTAAAATATTTACTATCCAGCCCTTTACAGAAGTTGTTTGATGACACTTGGTGTAGATGATCATCATCACCACCATCACCATCACCACCACTACCATCCCACAGTAAGACTACTTTCAGAGCCATCTTCATGAGCACATGACCAGTGTAGTCACACAGAACTCTGCCTCCAGAAGGCCCCATGCTTGGGGTTTAATGCTCTATGGTCACCATCTTAAAATTCTTTATAATTTTATCTTTGACTCTGAATTTTGTAAGTGAACCCCAATGGGACATCAGAGCATGTGCCAGGGGCTTAGAACCTTAGCTTAAAAAAAAAAAAAAAAAAAAAAAAAGAACCTTAGCTTAAAAGCAATCTTCCTCCCCAGGAAGTCTTCTCAGTCACCTGAACTCTCTGGCTCTGCTTAACCTCCCGACCTTCGTCCCATAACTAGGCATCCCAGGCTGCCATCATCATGACACACTCACAGGCAAACCAGAAAGGTCTCCTCCTATTGCTGATTCAGATATGGAACAAGTCCTGGCACGGAAGATGCAATGCTTTGGGAGTTGTCCATCTGCTATGGGTTGAGACAGCATACCTGTAGAAAAGGGAGATTGCCTCCCTGCCCTAGGCGAGGACCCCTTATTTTCATCTGGCAGTAGGTCCTAGAGATTATGTAGCTAGACTTCATTGCTTTCACAAAACAAAAATTATAAAACAAAGTTGTAAATGAAAGTTCCAGTACCTATCACATTCATGAAATTTCTATGGCTTGTCCCATTTCACTAAGCCAACTCCTTTCATCTCATTCTAGCCACAAAGTTTTCTTCATATTCTTAAACCAACAAACTAATTTCCACCATAGGCCACTATCACACTTGAAATACTCATCACCTAGAACAGTTCAATCAAGTCTCAGCTTGATTGTCATACCTTTAGAGTCAATGAAGCCCTCTGATTATCCTGACTCCAGTCAACTGAGGGGTCAAACCAACTGGTGTGACATCTCCAAAGATGGTCACCACCAATTTCTTACCTCCATACATATACACGCCTCTCTTTCACTAAGAGATGGAGTTTATTTCTTCTCCTTTTGAATAGGACTGAACCAATGACTGTTTTAAACTTTAACACAGAACACAACTGAAATTATCCAGTCATCAGTGCCAGCTGAGCTCCCCATCAATAGCATAAGCGCTAGCCAAGTGAGCGAGCTACCTTGGATGTTTCAACCCAATCTAGCCCCAAAATGGCTGCAGCCCCAGCAATCATCACACTGCAATCAATACATGAAGCAGAAGAACCCCTTTGTTGATCAGAACTAACCCATGGAATCTTGAAACATAATAAAATGCTTGCATATGGAGTAGTTTGTTACAAAGCAATATAAAACTAAAACTACAACAAAATCTGAATACTAGATCCATTACAGCTAAGCCTATTATTTAACCTCTTCATGTCTCATTTTTTTCCTCATGTGCAAAGTGAGGATCAGGACATTATCTGTTTCAGAGAAGTGGTCTTAGGGTTAAATGTGCTCATATGTGTAAAGCACTTGACAGAGTTCTCAGCATATTTCTGACAAAATACAAAATCATTACTGTTCTATTATTGCTATTTTAGTATTGATAAACTGTATTAGTCATTCCACAACCTTCATTTTCTTTAAACTACCTGGTACTATCTGAAATTGCTTACTTATCTGCACCCCCTCCACCAAAGTATGAGCCATACGACAATTGGCTATTGTCTTGTTCACCAGCACCTAAAACAGAATTTGGAAGACAGAAATACATCATAAATATTATAAACTGAATAAAAAATTACAGGACCTCTGTTTCACAATTAGTAATGATATCAAAAAACTGTTCCCATACCTTATCTTAAGCATAAATCTTATGTACTCAAAACATAAAATAAGCATATAAACTATAAGGTGGTATTTTCATGACATAATTCCAACATATATACTTGCTACTGCACAAATCTTTTACCATTACTAGGTCATGTACTGTTCAAATATGCCTAAGCAATGGCTAGCATTTGATTCAGCATCAGTTAGAAATGCTAATATAGTATACTCCTATAAACTTTTTTTTTTTAATTTTTATTTATTTATGATAGTCACAGAGAGAGAGAGAGAGAGAGAGGGGCAGAGACATAGGCAGAGGGAGAAGCAGGCTCCATGCACCGGGAGCCCGATGTGGGATTCGATCTTGGGTCTCCAGGATCGAGCCCTGGGCCAAAGGCAGGCGCTAAACCCCTGCGCCACCCAGGGATCCAAACTTTATCTTTTTAATTAAGGTTTTTAAGCTTTTTATTTTAATTCCAGTAGTTAAGAATATACTATTACATTAGTTTCAGGTGGTGTACAATATACTGATTCAACAGTTCTATACATTACTCAGTGCTTATCATAAGCATACTCTTAGTCCCCTTCACCTCCCACTCACCTCCCATCTGGTAACCATCACTTTGTTCTCTATAGTTAAGAATCGGCTTCTTGATTTGTCTCTTTTTTTCTTCTGTTTGTTTCTTAAATTCCACACGAGTGTGAAATCACGTGGTATTTGCCTTTCTCTGACTTATTTGGCTTAACATTATATTCTCTAGTTCCATCCATACTGTTACAAATAGTAATGTTTCATTCTTTTTATGATTAATATTCCATTTTACACACACACACACACACACACATCTTCTGTATCCATTTATCTATGGATGGACACTTGAGCTGCTTCCATAATTTGGCTATCATAAATAATGCTGCAATAAGCATACGGGTGTATGTATCACTCTAAGTTAGTGTTTTTGTATTTTGGGGATAAATACCCAGTAGTGCAATTACTGAATCCTAAGGTAGTTCTATTTTTAACTTTCTGAGGAACCTCCATACTATTTCCACAGTGGCTACACCAGTTTGCATTCCCAACTGTGCACAAGGGTTCCTATTTCTCCACATCCTTACCAAGACGTTTTGTGTCTTGTTCATTTGCATAACTTAAAAAAAAAGAGAGCTGCATTCAATCCATCCAATTAGTGATACACTTACAGTTAATATCACCATAAGCACAGAAATAGCCAGAGAAACTTTACTATGGGCACTGTTCAAAACCAAATTAACCTGGCAACACACAATAACATAATACTAGTCTTCAAGCTGAGGAAAATTGGTATAATATACAGTTGAGTGTGAATTTCCTCAATTACAGTTTTTATAAGTTTAAAACCTATTTTAAAGATGAAATAAAAATCAGACATTCACAGGAACCCTGAAGCATCTCTGAAATACACCAGTCTAGAGGGTAGAAAGCCACATAAAAACATAATTATAACAAAGTGTCTAATACTGTGATTTTCAACTTTTCTATGCCTTGACACAGATGAAATGCAAGTAATTTGCCCTCCTTCCCTCTTCCAATTATAGTTATGTAGGAGTTTTTACATTTAAGAACAGACAAACTGAACTGCAGTTGAGAAATAAACATGTAAAATGAAAGAAAGAAGAAAGAAAGAAAGAAAGAAAGAAAGAAAGAAAGAAAGAAAGAAAGAAAGACAGACATCATGGCTGAAGAACTAATAATAAGTATATCCTGCTGGACAACAGCAGTTAGTGCATAAACATTACAGCAGTTAGTGCATAAATAATAAGTATATCCTGCTGGACAACAGCAGTTAGTGCATAAACTGCTAACATATTGCACAGTATAGCTATGGAAAGGTCCATTCAAGGAACTTGTATATTAAACCCAGACATTTATATTTCAAAATTCCAATAAGCCCACCAGAATGGCTAAAATTAAAAAGGCTGATAACACCAAAATCTGGCAAGTCGGTAGAACAACCAAAATTTCATACATCGTTGGTATAGGCATAAAATGGTACAACTACATGGAAAAAAAAAAAAAAGGCTGCTGGTTTCTTATAAAAGTAAACATACACCAACCCTATCACCCAGTAATCCCACCCAAGAGAAATGAAAATATATGTTGATAAAAAAGATTTGTACAAAAATATTCCTACCAGCTTTATCCGTAATAGCCAAAACCCAGAAGCAACCCAAATGTCCATCAACAAACTGTATCCATTCAATTTATACAATGAAATATTATTCAGCAATAAAAAGGATATATTGATATATACAATAACATGGACCTGTCTCCAAAACTTCATGCCGAATGAAAGAAATTTTGCTGACCATATGCTATATAATTTTAGAATAAGCAAAACTAATTTGAAGTGAAAAAAATCAGAACAGTGATTAACTAGAGAAGAAGAATCACCAGTAAAGAGTCACAAAGGAACTTTATAGGGTGATAGCAATGTTTTATATGAGGGAATCAATAAATGTTATCTGGTAAGGGCAATGTTTTATATGAGGGAGTCAATAAATGTTATCTGGTAAGGGCAGAATAGTTAATATTTTGTTATTTGTGAACCCCGCATCAAATATTAAATTCTGGGGATGCCTGAGTGGCTCAGTGGTCGAGCGTCTGCCTTTAGACCAGGGTATGATCCCAGAGTCCTGGAATCAAGTCCCACATTAGGCTCCTGGCAGGGAGCCTGCTACTCTCTGCCTATGTCTCTGCCTCTCTCTATGTGTCTCTCATGAATAAATAAATAATAAAATATTTTTTAAAAATTCAATTCTGGCATTGTAAATGAATGGGCATGGCTGTGTTACAATAAAACTTCATTTACAAAAACAGTAGTTGGAACATGGTTTGCTGATCCCTGCTCTATATTTTGAAAGTGATTTGAGTTACAAAGGTTTTTGTTTTTGTCAAGACTCATTTATAAGCCACATTAAGATTTGTGCATTTCACTATATGTCAATTTTACCCCCAAAAAAAGAGAACCACAAAGAAATACTGAACTCTAGGCTAATGATAAGCATGTGATTTGCAATGAGGTACACTGATATCTGCAACTTTGAAAGTATCAAAAAAAAAAAAAAAAGATGGATTGATACGTGTACAATATACAACACAAATATAACAAACTGTTGGCCACTGCAGACCCTACAATTGGTATATGGGGGTTAGCTGTATAATTTTTTCAACATTTCTATATAGGTACTTGAAAGTTTTAATATTAAATGTGGAGGAGGGGGAATTCAGTAACAGGCCACCGAAGATTTTTGAGCAAAGAAATGAAAATCAAATTTATGGTCTACAAATATGAGTCATGCAGTGCAAAAGACACACTGAAGGATGATCACATGAAGGAAGAAAGTAGTAAGTAGGCTATAACAATAGTCAATGTCATAGAAAGTACTAACACTTAAGGAGTAAGTACAAAATGAGTTCACAAAGTCAGAGAAGTAAAGAGTAGAAAGTTTCTATTAGGAATAAAAAAGGAGTTTCAAGGAGAAAGGAAGTTCCTAGTGTCAATGTAATATAAATCAAGCAAGATGAACACAGAAAAACATCTATTAGATTAAGCAATAAGCAACTCTGAAGATGTAAAAGTGACGTGGTAAGAATGTAAACCAGATAAAGAATACTGATAAATTCAAAGGAAATAAAGAAGTGAGGATCAAAGAAATAGAGGTGGGCCAAGAAAAGAAGGCAAAAACTAGAGAGCAACATAAGGTAAAAAAACTACAATATTTCTCTAACATGGAAAGCAAAAGTAAATGACTACACCTAAAAATCCCCATCTATTATCTACCTCATCCAGAACATGTACTATTGAGTAACGCAGCCTGCCATGGGCCTGGCTGTTCCTGCATATTCTTGCTGAGTGTGAAAGTCTGCAAAACTTACCTATTTCCTGATATTGAGTGGATTCTTGTAATAAGTCACCTAGGCAACCAAGAAGGTCAAAGTTACCACAGCACATAACTATACTCCCTGGGAGAGGTGAACTACCTTGTTTGTTGCTCGCTACAATGTTTGCTGCTTGCTATAAAAGTGTTGGAGCCTTGGTCCTGAGTTCCTCCACTGTGACCACTAGATGCATCCATCTAGACCCATCACCTACATGGAACCTGGGTGTAAGGAAAACCTACACAAATATGCTGACGTTCATACAGCTTGCTGTGCTGTAAGTAATTAATTCTATTTGTTTCTGATCTGGGAGTCTCCTGTTTTCTGCTAGCAATCATTAAAATTAAACTAACTTATTAGCCTATAAATATGGTAAAATCAAATCAAGACTTTTCACAGTATTTGCCATGAACAAAGAACTAGTTGATATTCGTGTTGCTATATAAAAGAGACACAAAAGTAGTCACAAACAAAAATTGAAATTTTTAAAATATGTAACACTTTATAGTTTGAATACCTTAAATTATTCATAATACCTACCATGTAACAACCTCTGTATTATAGGTTTTACATATATTACAACATATAATTCTCATAATAATCCTTATGAGGTAGGTACTAATATGACAAAAACCGAGGCTTTAAAATGTTAAGTAAAAAAGCTAAGGCCTCACAAACTGTAAACAGCACGACCTAAATATAAGCCCCAGATGCCCTTAAAAGGTGTTTGGGGGTTTTTTAACCATCAATAGTCTATCTCCTTCCCAGCTGATTTATCAAGGACAACTCTAATTCTCCAGATATAAGACCAAAGTACCTAGACCTCTGTAGTATGAATACTTTATTATGTTCACAGAATATTAACATTTTGGAAATATTAGCATAATCTTAAAATTTTCTTCAAAAATCTGTGATCAAAATTTAGGAAAAGCTAGGTCAAACAAATCCAAACTATTGTCTTTACTGCAGAATTTCTCATCGTTTTAATGTGCAAATATATGGTTTTAGATGCTAACATAGGTCATAAATCTTCTAAGACCATCTATTACAATCATTCTGGAAAACAGTTTGGGAAACCACTGTTACAATCAACAGTGCCAACTTTACTTGTCTACAGGATGATCTTTGACACCTTAGTAGTCGGCTTGGTTCGGGTACATAATCCTTTAAAATAGAGAACATCAAAGGTAGAATGTGGCCTAACAGCTTCAAGCCAAATCAACAACTACATAGTTTGGCAACACTGCTCATTTTCTACCAAAGACTACTTAATTACCCATAACACTAGGAAACTAGCACATCTAGCTTCTTCTGAAATTAGAAGGGTTATAATGAAGGCTTTTTGTAACTCTACATCGTCTTCCACTGCTTTACTTAACAAAATTCAGATCCCTTCTAACAATGGAAGAAAAGGCCACAGAAAAACCAGTTTCCATATAAAACCCTGTGCACTGGTTAATGGTAGCGAGTCGTTCTGATGGTCTTGTGCATCATTAATTTTCCAATATGGAAAGCTAAATTTTAACTCTATCTATGAGTGATAAATTAATGTCATATACTATTTCATCCCTAAGCATATCTGCCTGTCTCCTACTTAGTCATCTCTTAACAGTCAACAACTGGAATTGTTGACTGTTCAATGATTTATCATTCCAGAATTTTCAAAAAACTGAACTAAGAAAGCCACACAGCAGTTGTGATCATCAATATAAACCAGAGCTGCAGATTTTTCCCTAGCCAAATAGTCTACTACACACCAATTCAGCTGCTTCTTTGGAATAACTCAGGCCATTCTCAGCGAATGCAAGAGTTATACTAGACAAATGAAATAATTATTGTGATTACAAAGCAACAGGAATTAAAATCCAAATTTAAACTATTCTAAGATTCTCAAACACTTTGCCTTACAAGGAAAACACACTGATACCATACTTACTTAAAGTGAATACCAACTTTAAAATTTTTGCCCTCTGCTCTGAAGGAATGTGTCCACTCAAAGTCCATTTCAAAGTCTATGTAGGACACATCTCCAGTTGAGGAAAAAAATTGCAATAAAATATGATACTGTCCACTTATGAAAAAAAGATGTAGAGAAAAGGGGAAAATATCTTAAAACTGAGTGAGTAAATTTCAATATGTTGGTGTTAAGAATTTTTTTTTTTTAGTAATTAAGTCCAATTTTAACTAGTCATAACTACTGAAAGCAAATGTGACAATATAATAAATTATTTTAAGGTACAGCCTTACCAGCTAAAAATGTTTTGAGTAGTGACTTGTATATGAGAACATGGTTGAATCTAATAAGCAAAATCCCCAAAGAGAAAGGATTCAAATCACCTAATGCCATTAAGGGAACAAATAGGAACAAGAAAGAAAAGAGATTAGAAAAGACACTGGAAATAGTATTCAGTATTACACTGTATTAGCTATACAGTATTAGCTATAGTATTTTTTTTAATATATTTTTATTTATTTATTCACGAGAGACAGAGAGAGAGAGAGAGAGAGGCAGAGACACAGGCAGAGGGAGAAGCAGGCTCCATGCACCGGGAGCCCGACGTGGGATTCGATCCCGGGTCTCCAGGATCGCGCCCTGGGCCAAAGGCAGGCGCCAAACCGCTGCGCCACCCAGGGATCCCTAGCTATAGTATTATAGCTAATATACGCAAAAATAAGAATGGGCTTAAAAAAAAAAAAAAAAAAACTACCAAAAGTGTATACGCTGACAACTTGAAAAATGCCTTCCCTACTGGCAGCGCTATTGTTTAAACCATTCTGAAAATACGGACAAATTTTCACAAATCCAATATAGATCATTTGAAGATTTACAGGATATAAACTGGATAAAATGAAAACACCATGAGCTTTTATTCTTGGAAAAATGCGAAATTGCACACATTGGGATTTCATCTTTCAGGAGCCTTCATATTTGTCAAAATGAGCTAACTAAAATAGATTCTTAGTTCATAACTAAGGCTCACATGTGCAAATGTATATTTGAGAGGTGAAATCTGCACTATTGTATCTACATTTGTAAAATTTCACAAACAGTACTAATAATTGCACCATCAACGCTACCTATTAACGTCTTCCTCCTTTTCCTTAACCTAATCACTACCCGAAAGTTTATACTGTAACATGCTACCTACGTACAGCAAAATAGTCAACTACTGCTGAGTCCACTTTTTTAAAGAGGGTTTACGGTAGAAACCTCAATGGCAGGACCATAATTTAATACTCCAGGAAAAACGACGTTAGAGACATTGACCCTGAAAACAGAGAGGGACACTTTTCACTCATTTTCACATACAAGGGCTTTCGTGGGTGAACTGGAAACCCTGTATTTAATGAAAAATAATTCTTCGAACAAGATTTGCATTTTTTTTTCTAGGAAAACTTCTGTTCCCTCTCCTACCTCCCCCCTCCCTAAAAATAAAATAAAATAAAAAGGTGTGGATAGGGGAAAAAAGGAATAGTCATTTCTAATACTAAGAAAATGTTAAAGGACAAAATGACAAGGTTAACTAGAGCGGAGACACAAGATCAGCAGCTCTGTTCTCTCCAGTCGCGCAGTTGTTCAACCCACATTTTTCACCGAATCCACATCCTACCCTTCGCCGTGCTTACATCTCCTCCTCCCCCCACCCCCCACCCGCTCCATTTGTGACGGCGATCATCTTCCCAGCAGGTACGCGAACTCAGCACCATTTCCAGCAGACAATCCACACTGGAAGTGACTCAGTCAGGGAATAAAGAAATGATCAAGGAAGTCACAAGTAAAAGCAATACAAGTTGGAAGGGGGGCGCAGGGCGTCCTTCGGGGGGTGTAGGGGGAGGGTGCGGGGTAGAGAGGTGGGGAAAGCCTTGGATCCAGAGGAAAGGGTCTCAAAGGAGTCGGAGGCAAGCTCCACGAGAAGTGTAAAGGGAAAAAAAAGAAAAAAAGAAAAAGAAAAGAAAATGAGGCAGGTTTTAGCCCGAAGAAGGGGACTCCCGGGTCGACGACGGGAAGGCAGCCCCGAGGTCCCGGGCCGCGCGGGAGGCCGGGCCGGGGCCGCGGGAACTCACCACCTGGTAGCGGCCAGTCCCCGGCTGGTGGTGATCCATCCTGCCCGGCTCGGGATCCGGCTTCCGAGCGGGCGAGTCCTCCCGGCGCTCGGCCCCCTCGTCCACCCCCGTCGACGACGTCGTCGCCGCCGCAGCGCGCCTTCCGCCTCTGTTTCTGCCGCCGCTGTCGCCCGGCCGGGCCGCTTCACTTCCTGTCGCTCCCGCAGCAGCCGCGGACACCTCCGCGTCGCCCACCGCGCGGCGAAGCCCCAGAGCGCCGCGCGCACCACTGAGCATGCGCGGGAAGGGCGCGCATGCTCCGTGAGTCCTCTGGCGTCCCCTTCGCGTCGCGAGCGGGGGGTGGGGCTGGGTAGATGGAAAAGTAAGACCGGTCGGGGGAGCTGTCTAGGTTGTCGGGAGTGGGCGGCGGCAAAAGGAACGGAAAAAATATAAGTATCACTGTTCTTGATAGGGCTTTCCTATTGGACGGGTCTCGCGCAAGCATAGGCGGGGACACGGTGGCACCAGGCAGAGACCAGAGTCCAGGAGAAAGGGCACGCGTGTCTTAGAACACCTGGGGACGGGTCACCCGCTTACCCTACACGACAGCACAGGACGATGTAGGGAGAGCCGTCCCTGGGACCCCTGGGACGTTCCTAAAACGCGCATTCAAAATCATTAGTGAGGGAAGGGGCATCTTTTTAAATGCTGTTTTGTCCCTCTCTTGGTAGTAGGAGATTTAAGAATCTCACAGGGACTCTTCAACCTGACTCCTCTCTCGCCAAGGAAGGAGGCCTCTAGAGAGCCCGAGGTCACTGAAAGGATACATGAAAGTAAGATGGGACTGTGTTGTCCTCATGCTCGCTTCAGTAATTATGAAGGGTTTAACAGTAAGGAATCCCCTTGTGTGCAGTATGGTAAGAGGATTTCAGTGTCTGGTTAGCCACACGTGACCTACTATGTGCATCTCCCAAAGCCACAAAGCATGTTTTTCTAGGGAGCCAGGAGAGTATGATGGGACAAAGTAAAGCACCTTTTAACCCAAAGACCTGCTTTCTATGCCCTGAAAACTATGATCCCATAATCTGGCCCTGTGTCTTTTACTTTACTTCCTTCCTGAATTTCCAAAGGAGATTCCTGGAATGAAAAAGGCCACTGAGTGAGCTGAATCAGCTAGTTAAAGTAGCAAAAAAAAAAAAAAAAAAAAAAAAAAAAACAATAAAGACAAACTCATTGAGAAATCATCACACACACACACGCACACACACACACACACAAATTAAGCCTTCTTGATAGCTTTATTCAAAGTATTGAGCAATTCTTCCTATTTTTTGCCATCCTGACACATCCAGCGGTAGAGAGCATGAATAGGCTAACAATAAAAAGAGGCAATACAATCCTGCTTAAATGTCCTTAAACTTGTTTTCTTTTGATCTGAGTTCATATATTTTAGATTCGAAGACAATAAACATGGGACCTTTTATTGTATTATCATACAAGAGGTCACCCTCACAATTTTACCCCAAATGGTATCATCTTTCATGCTCAAAACAACAGTGTGTCAGCAAAATGAAATTAGATTCCTAGACTGTTCCTTTAGAACTTAATTTTATTTTATTTTTATTTTTTTAGAACTTAATTTTATATATGCTTGTGTTTTCATTAATCATTTATATGTCCATTTGTTGTTTTTCAAATATGCTACTGCTCAGGGCAGAGGCCATTTTTTTTACACTCAACACTCCCAGAACAAGACTGAGAACATAACACTAAAAGACCTGATCAAAAGGAGACATCCTGAATCCTGTTAGAGTAACAGATTCTTTCCATTTTACCTTCCTCCCAAGTTCTGTGAACATTTTGCTCATCTAGAGAGATGACAAAATTCAAAGGGAAAGCACTTATTCAGTGAAGAAGGGAAGAAAAAGTGGGGGAAGAAGTAGAATAACAGCTAACAGATATTGAATCCTTCCCCAGCCAGGGACTGCATGTGTTATATCATTTTATCCTCACAACATCCCCATGATGTAGGCACTACTATAATCTTTAACAAATGGGGAAAGTAAGGCACCAAGAGGTTCAGGGATTTGCCAAAAGCCACATCACTAGCAAGTGGTCACAGACTCCAGAGTCTCCTTTATATTAAGCACTATGCTATAATATGCCCTTAAAAAAATAGTGATACATCACAAAGAGCCAATATGACTTCTTTAAATCCCACCTTCTTGATCTAGATGAAGGAAATGAATCTTTCTCATCATCCCCTAAAGAGCTGTTCTGAACTCCTTTGCCCATTTCATAACTGTAATAGTCCAACACAAATGGAGGCCCTGAGTTGACCCACTATGAGCAACTTATTTGGGATGAAATGGGAGTAACAATATTCTTACAATATTCTTATTATTTTGGAGGCTTTAAACAACATCTGATATATTCAATCCCTAACCTTTTGGTGGTGACAACTCTAGTTAACTAAGGAATGGTGGCAGTGTACCACTATAAACTACTAAGAAGTGGAATTTAAAAATGGTAATGCACTAACATCTCTTGTTCTGGCCTAATTGATTTTCATCTCCAAACACACAGCCACCCATAATTTCACTAATGCCACACTGCAGTATTGGGGCAGACATGGAGATAAACTGCCTGGATTCCCCATTCAGAAAACACTCTCTGACCAGTTGCAAGGAGCGTGATTAATCAACAGCTTCCAGCTCTTAGCTTTGTCAGGGTTTTCCTTAGTTTTCACCCTGAGGTTGTGTTCCTTTCAGGGTGGCATCTGGCCATTGACTGGTGGTGGTACAGGTTGAGCCACTTTTGCTTGACATTGACCCTTTTAAGGGGCAATCTTTGCTTCAGAACTCCCTGCTAAACTACCAGAGACTTTTTAGCTTGGCAGTATGTTGTAATGAATCTCCCTGCCCAAACATTTTTCCCTTCACAGTTGTTAACCCCCTAATAAACCTCTTGCACTCATAACTTCATACCAGCATCTGCTTCCTGCAGAACCCAAACTAGACAAGTGCCAAGATGTAAAGTAATAAAACATTGTTAATATCAAAATTGTGTGAAGTGACTACAACAGTCCTGTCACATAATTGATGTTTCACCTCCAGAACAACCCCCGAGTACCCTCCATTGTTATCATCTTCTCATGTGGAGATAATCTTCCCACAAAGAATGACTTTAATGCTCTGTAGAATAACGCTATCGGGTCACAGGGACCCCTTTTCCTAGGACATACTTCCCCCCAAAATCCCTCCTACCTTCCCAGAGGCAGAGTCATCCCCTCCACAGGTAAACTGATTTCTTATCATCCTCCCATAGTCTCCTCTTAGTTCAAAACAGGTATACTAAACTATCATATATATGTGCCAGGAGTCTTAATTGATATTCTCACCAATTAAGGAGCAGTGGAGAGACAGGTCATTGCCTACAGATGGCTTTCTGGCCTAAAATCACAGGTAGGCAAATACTCCAAATTTTCCTTACTTCTTCATGATTTTTAGTTTTATCACTACCTCTACAACACAGAACATACAACACAGAACTTAGAACATAGAACTACTACTCAGGTAGCTGCTGATGGTTAGTGTGACCATATATCTCAATAGTTAATTGTATCTGGAATATGCATGATTTTGCATATTTATCTAGAGAATGATTAAAAGAGATAAAATTACATCCTCTGTCTGAAGATTTCTATCTCTACCTAATAAAAATTCACTAGTCATATTTTCTGTACACTAAATTCTAAACTAGGTTTTAGAAAATATAAGAAATTATCATTTTGGTAACTGAAAATAAGCATCATTTATTACTCTAAAGTTTTATTTCTGTTACCATGTCTATGGATCTTTTAAGCAGTTTCGAGGCTTGGACCTTAATTTAGCTTCACATAGTGTTCCTTATTTAACGGTTTCTGAAATTCCTGTCATCTGTTTAGCTCTGTAATTTTAGAGAAAAAATCTGAGCAATTTGACAATCAGGTATCTACTCCCTTTTCCTCTCTTTATTCTCATACACTGTGTGGGAAGAATCTAAAATATAGCTAATGTTTTTTATCAGTCAAGGTCTAAGAAAAAGAACCAATAGAAGATATATATTAAGAGATTGATTGCAAGGAATTGGCTTACACTGTTGCGAAGGCTGGCTAAGTGTACAAAATCCAGACTACAGACTACAGGCTGGCTAAATGTACAAAATCCAGACTACAGACTCTAAAAGAGTTCTAGAACTACTGTCTTCAGGCAGAGTTTCCTCTTCTTCAAGGAAGCCTTTTCTCTTGACCTTTCAATGGATAAATCAAGATTATACAAGATAATCTCCTTTACTGAAAGTCAACTGGATTTGGGGGCACCTGGGTGGCTCAGTCAGTTAAGCATCTGCCTTTGGCTCAGGTCAACCCAGGGTCCTGGGATCAATCCCAGTCATGTTGGGCTCCCTGCTCAGAGGGGAGTCTGTTTCTCCCCTTCATCCCTTCTCTCGTCACTCTCTCAAATAAACAAATAAATAAAATCTTAAAAAAAAATAACTGGACTTCGGAATTGGACTTTAATCATAATATCTAGAAGATACCTTCACAGCAACACCTAGTTTAGTGTTTGAGTGAATAATTGGAGCTATAGCCTAACCAAGTTGACACAGAAAACTGACTATCACATATTTATTTAAATATTGCAAGCTGAAATTGTCTCCATACAGTAAAGGATAAAAAGAGAGAGAGAAGGAAACCAAAGAGACAAAAAAAAAAAAAAAAAAAAGTATGAGAGAGGTAGCTTAGGGATTAAAATTTCCATATTAAGTATTTCCTATGAGCTTTATTTTATATTTGTACTATTATCCATGGAGGCATCACTAGGAAGCGATTTGAAAATATCTGAACTCTGATAAACTGTCCTAATGCTAGTTTTATTTAGCATTTTAATTTTTTGTTGTCATGAGCAACAAATGTGAGCAAATCAATAGCCATTTTGCCTTAGGGATTACTTATTTTAAATTGGGCTGAGTCATAAGTTATTAAAATGTTCTTTGCTTTACCTTGAATACAGAAGGCTGTTCTTTGACCATATTAAAGCAGGTTTATGTGTTTTTTGTCTCCTGTTTTCTCTGCAATCCTGATAATCACTTTCATCATAGAAGAGCAGGGCTGGCACTGAGTATATTTCCTATTATGACAGTTTTCTCTTGACTAACTAATGCAAGATCATTGTATAAGAAGACAAATACTATTTGTGCATGTGAGTGTGGGTGTGTATATAAAATATTAGGAGTGGAAAATGTCTTCTATATATCAACATGTTAAAGATGTTAACATGTTAAACATTGTCTGCTCTCTTTCTTCCATAACAGGAACCGGGCCTCATTTGTTAAATCATCTGAAGTCAGAATTCTCCTTTACAATTAACATAGTATAACATTAGCAATAAGGTTTCCATATGATAAAGTTGCCTGGTTTCAGTAATGAGGATAAAGGGCATTCACTATCTGAAGGGGAAAAATGATAAAAGTATTCAGATGGAGTGACTCATAAGATGCTGCCTTTCCAGAACTAAGAAAAAATTCATACCCATTTCCTGACCTTAAGATTCAAATAGGAGAGAAAAAAAAAGCTAGTGGCCTGACAGAGCCAAAGTAAGCCAAGATAATGAAAAAAGGGAGTTCCTTTTATATCTAGTAGACCTCATAGAAAAAATAAAATATTTATACTATCCCACTTCACCTGTCAATAGTATGTAACATTCCCATGAAATGTCTATAAATTCTGCTTATGAAAGATGATCACTGAGAAATCTGGCATGATTTCTCCAATAAAGGTAAAGACATCAAGCTCAAATCTTTTTTATCTGTTTGGACTGCTATAACAAAATACCATAGACTGGGTGGCATATAAAAAAAAATATTTCTCGGGACACTTGGGTGGCTTAGTGGTTGAGCATCTGCCTTTGGCACAGGATGTCATCCTGGAGTCCAAGGATCAAGTCCCACATCGGGCTCCCTGTAGAGAGCCTGCTTCTTCCTCTGCCTGTGTGTCTACCTCTGTGTGTGTGTTTCTCATGAATAAATAAATAAAATCTTTTACAAAGTTTATTTCTCATCACCTCTCAAGGTTAGAAGGCCAAAATCAGGATGCCAGCATGGTTGGGTTCTAGTGAGGGCCCCCTGGTAGGTTTCAGACTGCCAACTTCTCTTTGTATCCTCATGTGGCAGAAGGGGCCAAGAGGCATCTATCTAGGGACTCTTTTATAAGGGCATTAATCCCATGCCTGTGGACTTAATCACCTCCCAAAGATGCACCACCTAACAACACCATCAAATTGGCCATTAGATTTTCAATATTTGAATTTGTGTGGAGGGAAGAACAAACACTCAGATCATAGCATTCTGATACTGACTTTAAAAAACAAAACCATGGGCAGCCCAGGTGGTTCAGCAGTTTAGCGCCTGCCTTCAGCCCAGGGCCTGATCCTGGAGTCCCACATTGGGCTCCCTACGTGGAACCTGCTTCTCCCTCTGCCTGTGTCTCTGCCTCTCTCTCTCTCTCTCTCTGTCACTCATGTAAATAAAATCTTTAAAAAAAAAAAACATGAATGTTACCAAAGCACATGTGTACATACAAATATAGTACATAGAGTATAAAGTCAAATTTAACTTTTTTTTCGTTTGAACAGAACAGGTAATTTGGCTCGCTTACAGGCCACTGAAATTTCCTTGGAACCCAAATGTCTGGGAAAGAGAGAAATGTGTGTTTTTTTCATGGATTCATAAAACTTTAGCATTTCAGGGGAACTTCCTAGTCACCTATTCCAAAAACTTTATTTTGGATAGATGGAAACTGAGGCTCAGAGAGGTAAATGTATCCTTGACGTGATTATCTATGAGACTATCACTCCACTTCCAGTTTGGTTCAAATGTGGTTGAAAATTCATAAAACAATAAAAAATATTCCATTGACTGTTCCTACCACATCCAAAAAGAAACACTTTCCAAAACAGTACTAATAAATACAGAACTCCAACACATCATGAACTCAAAATGTCAACATTTCTCTTGGAAGAGATAGTATAGTCAAAGGTATTTCCACAAAACAGGATAAATTCTATGATCGTTGCTAATTCTTTCAGGCATTTCTGCTTTGGCACAAGTAAAATATTTACTTTTTTTCTTTTTCTGTATTTTAAATTTTTTATTTTACAAACATATTAAATATTGTTTTATCTTTTGTCTTCTTTTTCTTCTTATTTTTTCTTTCAAACCTTAATGTTGAGGGCTGACTTTCAATAGATCACAGTGAAGTTGCTGCTTTACTAAGTATGAAACCTTGACCCAGAAGCTGGTTGTCTAAAAATGGTTTAGCACCAGATTCCTTAAGAATTTCTACTTTTTTAAATGCAAAAAGATAATCTTTGAAAATACAATAGATACCTAATACTAGATGTATATTTGCAAGCTTAAAAACCAAACAATCCCAACCCTATATATGCATGTCCATCCAGATAAGGTTGGGATATAAGATGACCTAAACACACAAAGTGAACAAGATGCCAGCTCTCAGCACAGCCCCAACCCCTTGACCATGGACTTTACCATGATTCCTGGAAATGATAGTTACACATACATATGATAGTTACATATGACCATTTACATTTAAATTAATATTAAAAATTCAGTTCCTCAATGATACTAGCCAAAAGTGTGCACTGGCTACTCTGTTGGACAGAGCAAATAAAGAACATTTACATCATCACCTAAAGTTCCACTGGCCATCATTGCTCAAGCAAAGATTATCTTACTCTTCACTTAAATTACCTTCTTTTATTTCCTGAATTATCCGTATAATTTTCTAATAGCTTTCATCCCAACTCTTCATATCTTAGCAATCCGGCTCTTCTGTAAGTCATTTAACCTGCTGAACTGGTTTGCTCATCCTAAATATTAGAATACTAATTCCTTCCCTACCTGTCTCACTTGTTGTGAAGCTCAAAGGAAATGTAACCATACATATATATATAAAGTAATATTAATCCTGGAGGTTCTTTTCCTTTCATTTCCTAATACTGTCAGAAAAAAAAAAAAGTGACATTTAACACAGTCAAACGTGGAATAAATATAACTTAGAAACAATGAAGATTAGCTCAAAGAAACCCAGAAGGTGGTTAGGCCTTCTAACTTGGTCACATCATATTTTTTCTAGGCTAAGTGTCTGGGCTTATACTCCAAATGAGTCATCATAAAATAAATAAAAGACTCCAATGTGTGTAACCATAAAAAATACATCAGTTGTTTATCTAGAAGTAAAACTATTCCATAGTATATTTGTCAATCATTATAATTATGGTAATAATAGCTAACACTTATTGAATGCTGCCAGTCATTTTGGTAGGTGTTACCATATATATTATCTCCCTATATTTCCCAGCAAACATATGGAATAAGTACTGTTGTTACTATCACTTTATATATCAGAAAACTGACACCTAGAGTATTAAGAAATTTACCAAAGGTCACAAACAATTTAGGGAAAAGGGATTTTCTGGATTTTTTTTCCACTCTAACAACTTTTTATTAAAATACACAGACTTTGGTAAGTGTACAGCTCAAAGATTTTTCATAAACTGCACAGCCCATGCAACCAGCACCTATATTAAGAAATAGAATATTTCTAGGACCTCAGAAAAATCCTTGGCCCAATTCCTGTCTCTTCTCCCATACAAAGAGTAACTCTATTCCTGACTTTGAACACCACAAATTAGTTTTGGCTAATTTATAATTTTTACTTCATATACATGAAGTCATACTACATGTACTCTTTTGGGTCTGATTTTTTTTCTTAACCTTATATTAAGGCCAATTCATATAATTTGTGTAGCTGTAGCTGGTTCATTTTTGTTGCTGTATAGTACTCCATTGCATGAATATACCTTACTTTATTTACTTGCTTTACTGAATAAATACAGCCAATTGACATTTGGGTTCTTTCTAATTTGAAGCCTGTATTAGTTTTCTAGAGTTGCCATAACAAAGTATCACAAGCTGAGTGGCTGAAGCAACAGAAATTCATCATCTAATGTTCTGGAGGATAGAAGTCCGAGACCAGGTGTCAGCAGGGTCAGTTCCTTTGGAGGGATGTAGGGAAGCATCTGTTCCATGCCTTTCCCCTAGCTTCTGGTGGTTTTCTGGCAGTCTTTGGTATTCCTTGCCTTATAGGATATTACCCCACTCTCCACCTTCATCTTGTGTGTGTGTGTGTCTATGTTCAAAGTTTCCCCTCCTAAAGGTCATTGGTCTGATTAGAGCTACACCCTACTATGACCTCACTTTAATAACATTTGCAATGACTCTATTTCGAAATAAGGCCACAGTCTAAGATACCAGGGATTAGGACTTCAACATATGAATTGAAGGGTGGAGGAGGCACAATTCAACCCATAACAAGGCTATTATGACCAATACTACTAAGAATATTCTTATACATGTTTCAGTGAATATATGTACTTATTTCTGGAGAGTATGCTCTTACAAGTAGATCTGCTAGATATTAGAGTATATATATGTTCAGCTTGAGCAGATACTGCCAAATAGTCTTCCAAAATGATGTTACTAGTTTTCTCTCCTCTCAACCTCTCATATGAGAATTCCAGCTGAGCCACAGCCTCACAAACATTTAGTATTGTGTCTTTTTTATTTAAGCCATCATGATGAGAATATAGCTGTATCTCACTTTGATTTCAATTTGGATTTCTCTGATGATTAATAAAGTTGAACTCCTTTTTGATATCTTTTTTTTAAGATTTTATTTATTTGTTCATGAGAGACACACACACACAGAGAGAGAGAGAGAGAGAGAGAGAGAGAGAGGCAGAGACACAGGCAAAGGGAGAAGCAGGCTCCCTGCAGGGAGCCTGATGTGGGACTTGATCCTGGGACTCCAGGATGGGCCAAAGTCAGGTGCTAAACCGCTGAGCCACCCAGGGGTTCCTCACCTTTTTGATAACTTTATTGATCATTTGGAGGTCATTTTGTTGATCTGGTCATTTGCCTATTGTTCAGTTGAGTTACCTGCATTTGTCTTAGATTCGCAATACTTCATAATTTTTCCAGAAATAAGGTAAGGTCTGACCACTTCAAAGGCATCTCACTAGTTATCTCCTTCTCACTTTTATTTATTTTTATTATTACAGATAAAGTATAATGATTCTCCACCTTGATTTGGTACTATAATGGGCTATAGCTCTACTAAAAAATTTTCATAAGTTGCTTTTTATTATGATAAATATACACAACATAAAATTTACCATGTTTTTTTAAAATTTACCATGTTTTAAATTTTTTATTTATTTGAGAGGGAATGAAAGAGAGAGAGAGAGAGAGAATGAGCAGGGGGAGGAGCAGAGGGAGAGGGAGAAGCAGACTCCCCACTGAGCAGGGAGCCAGATGCAGGGCTCAATCCCAAGACTCCACAATCATGACCTGAGCTGAAGGCAGATGCTTAACTGACTGAGCCACCCAGGCACCCCTAAATTTTATCATTTTAATTAGTTTTAAGGGTACAGTTTAGTGGCACTAATACTTTCACATTGTTGTGCAACTATCACTCTTATTTGTCTCCAGAACTTTTCCATCATCCCAAACTGAAAGTCTGTACCCATGAAATTCTACCTCCCGATTCCCCCCTCCTCCTAGCTCCTAGTAACCACTATTCTACTTGCTGTCTCTATGGATGTGACTATTGGAAGTACTTCATGTAAGTAGAATCATATAATATTTATCCTTCTATGTCTGGTTTATTTCACTTAGCCTAATGTCCTCAGGTTTATTTATGCTGTAGAATGTATCAGAAGTTCATTCCCTTTTTAAGACTAAGTAATATTCATTGAATGAGTACATCACATATTATTTATCCATTCATCTATCAGTGGACATTTGAGTTGTTTCCACCTGGCTTATTTTATTTAATCTTCACAATTACTGGAGCTGGTATGCCTACACTGGAAAACTGACCGTCACTTACATAGCAACTGACTCTGGCCAAGTTGCATTTTCTCTTTGTGTATTAATTTCCTTACTTGTAAAATGGAAACGAACTTACCCACTTCACTGGAGTGAAGATTTAATAGGATAATAAGATATCTAGTGTAGTGCCTGTCATATAATTGATATTAAATAAGGGGCAGCTAGTAACATACTGATTCATATTGATACTTAACAATTTAAGAGTCTGTTCGATACAACTCAGAAGTACAAACTAATGTACTCAATGTATCCTCTGCATCCCCTACTTTATGAAAAAGTCATCTTAGATCATATACATATGGCATATCCAAAAGGTATTTTTGGCTTCTAAAATATTCAAATCACCAAAGGAAAACAAGAATCACTTGTGAAACATTGATTTTTCACAATTTTTTTTATTTTACCCACTATTTATTTGCCAACCACAAAGAGGTTACAATGTTACTTCAAAGAGTAGTTTTAAGGAGATATCAATGATTTGTCTCTTCATATTTCACTTTGCTTTTCTGACAAAAATTGTATCGTCAAGGAATATGGAATTAATAACTTATTAGTAATAAAAAGCATCTTCAGACTCAACTTAGACTAATTGTCAGAGTGAGCATCTGGGAAAATAAACAGTCTAACTATTCAGACAGATTTTTTATGAACTTTTATAACAATGTAGTTTTAGATCAAATCTAATATAAAATATTAATTTAAGCCATAAAGAGGTTTTAAATATGCTTTGCAAGTATAATAGCTGAAGTTTTATAATAAACATTTTTCTTATTTTAGAAATTTTGAATATACAAAAAAGAGAAAAGATTTATTTCTAGTCTTCTTTCCTGAACAGTTTTTTTAGGGGGATAGGGGTGGGTAAACATAGTGAGTGATTCTCTATGTTCAATTTTATATTATTTTTTCACTAAACCTTATAATATAATGTTACATAGTATTTTTCCAAGGTGACGAGAAACTCTAAATTTATAAATACATTTTTAACAACGAATTAATCATTCTTTCTTAATCCTTTTCCAAGCAAATTATTTCAAGAGAAGAAATATACAAAGCAATTAAGAATATGGACCGAAGCCAAATTTGTGGGATCAAATCCCATGCCCACCAGATGCTAGCATTAACTTGTGTAAGTTATTTCCTCTCTATGTCTCTGTTTCTTGAAAAAACGGGAATATTAATAGTGTCCCTACATGAAAGGGTTGGTATGATATTAAATGTGTTCATCTGTAACACATTACATACACATGAAATTATTAAGGACATATTTGGTATGCTAAATACTGAAATATCAAAACAAGATAGGTATAATAATTAACTACATTTAAAATTTGCAATATTATTTAAAGATAACTTATATATAATACTTTCTGTTTAAATTTTAACATTTATAAAGTTGTTCAGGTCAAGTAGTAGAACTTCTAATCCCCAATTTTTAACATATGGAGGACTAAGTTTGTGATTTTATTTTTCACTTGTCAAAAGGATATACATCTTCACTAAAAAACATAATTTCTCAGACCTAATGAAAAGCGCTTAAAAATACAAGTGAAAATCAATAAAATCTAAATTTTCATTTCCCAGTCCCACTAGCCACTTGGTTATATCAGCCAACTCAATAGCCATATGTGGCTGGTGGCTACAATATTGGACAGAGCTGATAAAAAAACGTTTCCATCATTGCAGAAAGTTCTATTGGACAGAGCTGTACTATGGCTTTAGGCAGAAAGTGGCATGCTTGGATTACATGTCAATTCATGAGTAATGTGCTTTTGCCTCCATTTTATTTAAAGAAATTATTCATTTTTTAGTAATTAGAAATTTTTTCTAATATAATACAAGTTTAATGTAATTTCAGAACTGAATCAATTATCTATGATAAGGATTAAAGGCAAGAAAAGCATTATGTGAGTATGATATAAATGTATTATTTCACATTTTTCTTTTCCACATTAAGTGAAAACCTACTCTCACCATACTTAATAAATACTACCTTTGAAAATACTTAATAGATTAAATTCTGCTTAAAACAAACTTTTTAATGAAAAATTACTATTTGCTCAGAAGCAGAGAGACTAATGTAATAAATCTCTCTTGATTCATCACCTAGTTATCAATTATCAATTAATAACCAATCTTTACCTATAACCTACCTTCTCTGGCCCCCAGTCTCCATTGGATTATTTTGAAACAAATATCAGACATTATTTCATTTTGTCTATAAACATTTTAGTACATATCTCTAAAAGAACTCTTTTTGTTTGTTTTGTTTTTATTTTTTAAGCTTTAATGAGATGTAATTAACATCCAGCACTGTATAAGTTTAAGGGGTACAGCACAATGCCTTGATTTACACATATTGTGAAATGATTGCCACAATAGGTAAGAACTCTTTTTATACATAATCAAAACATCCATTGTCATAGCTAAAACAAACAAAACCCCTAACAATAATTTTTAATATTATAAAATATAGTAATTAATCCCTCCCCAAAGAAAGGTCTGCCTTTTTTCAGACTTTTTTTTCTTTTTCTTTTTCTTTTTTTGGTTTTATTTATTTATTAGAGACACACAGGGAGAGAGATTGAGAGAGAGAGAGACAGAGACATGCAGGGAGCCTGACATGGGACTTGATCCCGGGTCTCCAGGATCAGACCCTGGGCTGAAGGCGGAACTAAATCGCTAAGCCACCGAGGCTGCCTGCCTTTTCAGACTTTAACGCCAAATTTCAAGGTTGGGAAGCATATTTGATATTGTCATCAATTCAAGGTAACCGATTATTTGGTGTCAGAAATATTAGAGATCAATATTCAGGAAATTAGAGCCTGTTTTACTTATTATTGCTATCAACTGTTTTACCTATTATTTGCTAGCAACTTAAAAAGCTTCATAAATATACTTAAAAATAACTTCAGGCTAACCAATTATTTAAAACAGGCCAAATAGTACTACTAATAAAAACAAGTTACTGCCTCACACGCATTAGAATGGCTATTATCAAAAACAAAACAACAACAACAAAACAAGAAATGAATGTTGGTAGAGAACTTAGAACATTTCTGCGCTGTTGGTGGGACTGTAAAATGGTACAGCCACTATGGCAAGCAGTGTGACAATTCTTTAAAAATAGAATTAACATATGATCCAGCAATTCCACTTCAGATATTCACTCAAAAGAACTGAAAACAGAATCTTAAAGAGATATTTAGACACCCATGCTCATAGTAGCATTATTCAAAATACTTAAAATATGGAAGCAACTCAAATGTCCATGGACAGATGGACGGACAAGCAAAATGCCGCATATACACACAATAGCATATTATTCAGACTTAAAAAGAAAGGAAATTCTGACAAATGCTATAGCATGGATGAAGATTGAGCACATTGTGCTAAGTGAAATAAGCCAGGTACAAAAAGACACATACCATATGATTCCATTTATACAAAGTACTTAAAGTAGTCAAAATCATAGAGACAGAAAGTAGAATGGTGGTTGCCAGGGGCTGAGGGAAGGATGTAGTAGGGACTTACTGTTTGATGGAACAAAGTTTCAGTTTTGCAAGATGAAAAGACTTCTGGAGATGGATGGTGGTGATGATTGCACAATATGAATGGACTTAATACCATTGAGCTGTGCATTTAAAAATGGTAAGATGGTAAATTTTATGTTATAAAATTTTTTCCCACACTAAAAAACTTTGGGGGAAAAACAAGTTAATACATTACACTACACTACTTGCAACAGAAGACAAACTGTATATAAAAGGCAAAACAAAAAAGATTAATATTTTTCACATGTGTTTGCAAATCTAACATAAACAATACATGAATGATCCCTGTATATCCTGAAGAAGAACAGTATTATTCATATAGGAACTCAGTTTTGCTTGGAGATTTTATAATTTCTAGTTCGTGTGGAGGAAATGATCAATTAGAAAAATATGAAGAAAATATAAAATGGTGATGATAAATGTCTGCACTGGTGGAAGGAAATAAGTTGTTTCACTCAGCTAACACATCCTATTCACAAGCAGATGTAAGAGAGATGGACTTAAATGTTGGACTTATTTAGCACAGATTTGAATACAAGGATGACTAGAAAAAACATACTAGTCATTAGAATTGAGCTTACTAAGTTTGCCAGATGCATTAAGAAATTTGGTAGCCAGTGTGGGGTTTTATGGTAAAAAGAAAGAAAAACAAAGAAAAGACCAAAGAATCAAAGGCACAGGAAAACAAAACAGCAAACATAGCTGAATATGGACTCAGTTGGTTCTGATGAAGTGTATGTGTACATCTCAGTTACATTTAATTTTTAAAATTTTGTTAATCTACAGTAATTATAAACTAGACTCTGTGAACTCTTAGATCCTATTCCTTCCTCTCTTTTTTTAAAAAAGATTTTATTTATTTATTTATTTGAGAGAAAGAGAGAGGGCATGTGCATGTGTGGACAGGGTGGGGGGTGGGGAGGGAGAGACAGGGAAAGAGAATCTTCAAGCTGACTCCATGCTAAGTGTGGAGGCCAACACCAGGCCCATTCCACACCCCGAGAGTGTGACCTGAGCCAAAATCAAGAGTTGGACACTCAACCAACTGAGCCACCCAAGTGCCCCAGATCCTGTTCCTTTCTAAGTTTAATATTTTAAGTTTCAGTGTCTTTTAAAATTTAACTTGCATTCTAACACTTCTTCCTCTAAGAAATAACTTATTAGCTTTTGAATATTTTTTAATTCAATCATTCAGGCATACTTTCTTTGATGGAGTGATGTTTGGTATAATGAGGTCACAAAAATGAATCAGATATCGTGTTTGCCCTCAAGGAGCTCACTATCAATATACCAAGGGTAGAGAGGTATATAGATAATTCCTTCATCTTAAAGGATAACGAGGAGTGAGGTTAAGAAGTGGCTGAAGGTGTTCCAGGTAAGAGGAGTTTTGAGGGTGCACAAGAAAAACCTGAGCAACAAGAATGTACAATGCCTGGAGAAACTGCAGTAGTTAAGTGTTCTTGCAGAGAAGGGTGGTGAGTTATTCGGCTGCATGGTTAGGAGTGGCCTATTTGGATTTTTTCCTGAAGGCAAGGGGAAATAAGTTAAGGACTCAAATTAGAAATGTGATGAAATAAAATATGAATTTACGATTAATCTGAGGATGAGGTGCAAGTGTATACAGATTAGAGGCACACAGGAAACTGAAAGATTAGAGCTACAGTAATCCTGGCAGGAGTTCTGGTCATCTGGACCAATGCCCAGACAGTAGGCTCTTGGAGGCAGGAATAAAACCTGAATATCTCAGAGATATTCAGGAGGCAGCACTGGCTAGACATTGTGAGGGTCTCACCCCAGGATTTAGTAAGTCTGTGGAAATATCTTGAAACCAATCATTTAATAAAAATTTCCAGGTATGCTGCTGATTCATCAGGCGTGGGACATAACCAGCACAGACTGCTTCTCGAAGAACTTGAGTGTTAAAGAAAACAGAAGATACAGGATGGCAATTAGACGGCCATGGGGAGCCTTTGGTGAAAGATCAAAGAGCCATGATTGTGCACATTTCAAAGAAAGAGAAGCATCAGGGAGGGGACAACTGGAGGAGCCAAGATCTTGGAATTCATCTTTCAGTGGAAAGACTTTCAACAGAAAGAGGATCTCAATTCCTAACTAAAGAATAAAGGATAGGAACATAGACTAAAGGGGAAAGAAGGACAGGGACAGGATTGAAGGAATTCTATTTTATATCCTCCTCTAATCCCCTGGTGCTTTTTCCCAGTGAAGCAGCCAGGACCTTTTCTGAAAAGGCTAAGATGCATGAGGAGAATGGTAAGAATTAGGGAGAGGATGAGAAGAGGCTCATGGGAGAAACAGAAATGTGCTGTTGCCTATCAGAGAGCACTAGCAAGGAAAGAAACTGTCCTGGTACCAATGAGCACATTGTGACTTTCTTCCCGTAGAGTTGCCACATTTAGCAAAAAATAAAAATACATAATCACCATCTAAATTTGAATGTCAAATAAACAATAAATAATTTTTAAGGATAAGTATGTCTTATGCAATATTTGGGACAAACAAACTAAAAACTTATTCATTAGTTATTGGAAATACAAATTTAACTTGGCAATCTGTATATTACTGGCAACCGTATATGAGAACTAAAAAAATCAGATGTGAGGATTAATATCTAACACTTAAAGTTAAGGTTGAAGTTTACTATAAAAACCCTCTTCATTAATATTTCTTTTATTTGCAAGCATATATATATATATATATATATATATATATATATTTCAGTATTTGTATACTGAAAGCGAAATATAAACAACTGGGAACCTGTCTTACTCTTAGAACTCAAAAATCTTAGTCTTGTACCTTGAAGTGAATTACCTTCATACAAACTTTAAGAAAACACACATCCTAGTGGTTCAGACATATCATATCACAGGGCAACAACAGACAACATAATTTGGGAATTGGGTTTAGATCAATCAAAACCTTCGTAATGATGGCAACGTTTGGGTCTTGATTTATAGTTATGAGAGAGGCTAGCTGCCAGACCAATATTGATTCTCTTTCTACTTAATAACAAAACTTTGATTTTATCTCGGGTAGCAATATGAATAGCTAAAAGACTTTTTCGCAGCCTCAACTGCAGCTAGATATGAAATTCAGAAAAGCCCTTTAAGAGAGGGACAGCCGGCTTGCATGTACCCTTTTTATTTTCTCTTCTTTGTCTTGCTTCTTGCCTGGAACTCAAACACGGTGGCTGGAGCTTCAGCAGTGATCTTAGACCATGAGGAAATATTGTAGATAGAAGCCATGGCTACAAAAGGCACCACAGGAATACAGAAATAGGCTGAGTCTCTGATGATTCTGGCTGTACCCTATGAAATGTAGGCCACCCATCCCCAAACTTCTTTTAACTGAGAGACAAATAGTTAAAGATTCCATTTTGTTATTTGCTACTACCCGCTAAATGTAAATCCAAACAGATACAACCATTAATTGTGAATAAATAAAGGTGAGGTGTGCTTGAATTAGTTCATAACAGTAAAACATATTGTTTACTGTATTCCAATTTCTGAAATACTTTCTAAACATTATCTTATTTAATCCTCATAAAGATTTATGAAGTAGGTATTGTATATATTCTTCATATAATGAAATTGAGCTCAGAAATATTATGGAACTTGCTCAGGGTCACAAACTAGAAAGTGGTGGTATTGGAACTCAGATGCAGAAAGGCTGCTATGACAGGCCTGGTTCTGTACTTCTCGAAGGTGAAAAAAATACAATCTCTGTGACAGGAAGTAAAGAAGATTTTATAATTTTAATAGATCAATCATTAATTTGTGAAATTATAAGTATTTACTATGAACTTACCTCTTTAATAGAAGCTGATATGTAGAAATAAGACTCACATCCTATCTTTATAGCTCCTGGTTTAGGAGGCAAGAATCTACCAAATATTCCTATGAATCTGCTTAATAATCCTAAGGAAATTATGAAACAGGGGAGATCTTTCATCAGAATCCTCACAATCCTTATCAGTCCTCTCTTCACTTCTAGCTACAGGCAGTGCTGTTGCCTGATTATGCAATACAGGATTCTAAAGGATTCTGTTCCCAACCACAGTCATCACTGATTTGTGTATTTATTTTCATTATTTTCTGACAGGTGTCTGTAAAATGTCTTGAGAAAGTGTCTTTCTTCCTAACTTGCACATGGGTACTATTTGGGCTAGCGGCAAGGGTGGTTATGTGCTCCTCTATTCTGGGCACCCTAACAGCACCTCCACAGCCCTAGGTGCCATCATATCCTAAACTTAACCCAACAGGCTATGTCTCTGACAGATTCCAACATCCTAGAATTAAACCTCTCATCTCCATTCAATACCTTGATATCAGGGCAGCCCGGGTGGCTCAGCTGTTTAGCGCTGTCTTCAGCCCAGGGTGTGATACTGGAGACCTGGGATCGAGTCCTACGTTGGGGCTTCATGGAGCCTGCTTCTCCCTCTGCCTGTGTCTCTGCCTCTCTCTCTGTATAAATAAATAAAATCTTTTTTAAAAGAAAGATCTTGGTATCATTCAGTGGTCAAAGCAATGAAGTCCATAATCTAAGTTATAATAAAAATGGAAATTAGTCTTTTTTCTTAGCTTTGTCTCTTAAGATACATTTAAACATTCAAAAGTCTTAATTCATAGAAGTGTGAGTGTGTGTGTGTGTGCGTGTGTGTGTGCAGGTGGGTGTGTTTGTGAGTGAGGAGGGAAAGGAAAGGGGAGAGAGAGTTTAGTAGAGTAATAGCCAAAAAATACAGTACACTTACTATAATCCCTTGCTCATCTCCATCTCATTCCCAGGTAAAACTCTTTGTAACACACCTTTTTTCTGATATTTACCTCCATATTTCTAAACAATCTGTTGATACTGGTATGTCTTATTCAATCAATTTCAAATTATTAATATCCTATTATGGTAAATGAGGATTTATATCTCTTATACCACCAATCTCACTTTCCTTATATCTGCCACTCTTCCCCTCGGATTCCTGGGTGGCTCAGTCAGTTGAGAGGCTAACTCTGGATTTTAGTTCAGGTCATTCTCAGGGTCATGGGATCCAGCCCCACATCAGGGTCCACACTCAGCAGGAGTCTGCTTGTCCCTCTCCTGCTCCTCCTCCTCCTGCTCTCTCTCTCTCTCTCTCTCTCTCTCAAATAAGTAAATAAATCTTTTTTTTAATATAAAAAAAATTGCCACTCTCCCAAGATAGTTACGCCACAAGTTTGGATCAAATCAATATTCAGTGTTTACATTTTTATGGCTATGTAAATGTTGACACTTCAGAGTCATAATGTTGCCTATAAAACGTTGTTTTTCCTAGCATTATTTGCCATATTTTGTTATTTCTTAACATTAGCATCTGCTTCATTTCTCAATTTCTCATGATAAATTTTTATACATCAAATATCATTATTTTTGGGGCGTGCAAACATATCAAATAATCTATGGATTCTATTTGTCCCCAGAGGGAGCCTCCCCTCATCCTCCTGCTCTGGTCTTGATTGACTTATTATTGGGTTTATTGCCCAGCTGTCACTTCAGGTGTCCTTTCACTAATATTACTCTGGGACTTTGCTTTGCCTCCTCCCTGTGTTGGATACCTTTCTTGCTGTCATATATACTCCTTTATCTGTTGGAGTACATTCTCCAGTAGTTTGCTACAAAAGTCATATGTTTGAATTCCCATGTGTCTACAAATGTTTTTATTCACCCTCATACCTGACTGTTAATTTGTCTAGGTGAAAATCATTGCCTCACAACATTTGAAGAATAGTTTCACTGTCCTTTAGGATGCTAAATTCCTGCTAACAAGTCTGATACTTTCATTCCTGATGTTCTGAAATCTCATGACTAATATGTATGCCCTGGTATGGATCTTTTCTCGTTTATTCTGCTGATAATCATTGGGGTTCTTTCAATCTGAAGACTCATGGCCTCATTTCCAGGGAAGTTTCTTGTTCTCTTTTTCTGGAACTCCTTTTTTTTTTTTTAAGATTTTATTTATTTATTCAAGAGAGGGAAAGAGAGGCAGAGACACAGGCAGAGGGAGTAGCAGGCTTCATGCAGGGAGCCTGACGTGGGACTTGATCCCTGGTCTCCAGGATCAGGCCCTGAGCTGAAGGCGGCACTACACCACTGAGCCACCCAGGCTGCCCCTGGAACTCCTCTTTGTGCAGATGTTCTCCTAGATCGATCCTTAGGATCTATTACATTTTCTTTACGAAGGTCTTTTTCTTTGTCGTTTAGTCCTATTTTTCTGGGATATTTTTTAACTTGATCTTTTATCTCTTTTATCAGAGATTTTGCTTATTATATTATTAATTTCTAAGAGCTCTTCTTTGACATTTTTCACTTCATCCTGTTTTTCGTTTGTTTGTTTTTTAGGGATGCAGTATCTTGGGGGAGGTTAGGTATGCACCAGGATATTAGTATTTGGGGTTCAGTTCAGGAAAAGATGGTTGGAAACCTTCAGAGAAATATGAGGAAATAATGTATCAACCTATTTTCTAGGATCACCAGGAGTGATTTACAATCAGACTTTTTACTTTTCAAAGTGGCTTCAAGCCTGCATTGGTTAAATCTATGGAACAATTTTTGAATTCAGATATAACTCAAATTGTGTGGATTAGGTTACAGAAGGCATTTGACAATCGAATAGATGGAGAATGATTTCTAACAAAAGAAGTCTATTTTCTTATTACTGAGTCCTCACCAAGGCCAAAAGATCAGTTTAGATCTCGTTTTGTCTCCTAAGTTTTTGGCTACAGGATTCCATCAGTTTGGGGAATGATTTCCCTCAGTTTTGTTCTTGTTTATGACCCTTCTCCTAACTGGGCTAAACTTACACATTAGTTTTCTCTGGTTTGTTAGTCTTTTCTAAAAGACCGACCAAGTAGTCAAAAATTCTTATACCTTATCTAGCTGTAGAATTAGCCTTAGATGTGTTCTCTTCCTCTTTTTCTTTTTCTTCCTCAAAATGATCTAACAGTATTGACTTCTCTTTACGGAGTTCTTGAAAGTTTGGGCAAGGATGAACCTGACAGCTTCATCCTTCCCTCCACCTGGTTAGCCAACAATTTTATTCGGGTGGAATTGCATTTAATGTGAACATCAGGGGCAGTGAAGTATAGCTGAAGAAGAATAAGGGAGATGCAGTCCATCTCTTTCTTTTGAAGACAGTGGAAGTCATCCTGTACTGATTATATAAACACAGATCTCAGCCTGGCTCTAGCAGGAGCTGAGCCACTTCCTCTCTCAGAAGAGACTCCCTGCCCTGAGTCACTGCCCTGCTGTTGCCAGGTGCTTGTTTGCTCAGTAGTAACACATTCCACTCCACTCCCCACATGGAGTTGTGGGGGATTGCCCCAATTTTTAACTCTGCTGTGGTGGTTTGTGACTAATCCTTTTTTTAGTTATTGTCATTTTAAAGGGACAAGAATAAACCCTATTTTTATTTACTTATTTATTTATTTTTGGTCATTTCTCTTATAGGCTTCTCCTTATTTATTTAAAGGCAAGCTAAATGAAGTCTAAAATCAGTAACTTTGTTTTGCATGTCATTTATTTAAAATTGGCTTTCTATTCTACTTTCCCATTAAAATATTTTCTTTCCATGGTGGGAAAAAGCAGTGTAGGAGGAAGATCTTATTTCCTAGGGTACAGTCTACTGTATTTCCCATTAAATGCTGCTGGTAATTGTCCAAAGTAAGATACAGAACTGCAATCCTAGGCATTCTATTTAGGATTTGTTTATTCATAGCTTTACAAACAATACCTCTCCTGGAATGACAAGGATTGCCAATGCAACCAAAGTTGCTGCACGTGATCTTTGCACTATTCTGCACTGTCAAGTGACTCAAAGAAAAATCATGATTCTGGGGTGCCTGGGTGGCTCGGCGGTAGAGCATCTGTCTTTGGCTCAGCTGTGATCCTGGGGTCCTAGGATCTAGCCCCATATCAGGCTCCTTGTGGGGACCTGCTTCTTCCTCTGCCCGTGTCTCTGCCTCTCTCTCTCTGTGTCTCTCATGAATAAATAGATAAAATCTTTTTTAAAAAAAGAAAAATAATGATTCTACTATATTTGTTTCCTTGTTTTACTTTACTATAGTTCAAAACTGTTATAATTAAATATCCTCCACCTTTTAGAATTGATATTTTATGTTAGAGATCTTGGCATGCTTATTAGCAACTTAACCTCCCATGAGGTGGAGACATGCACATGGAGGGGCTATGGAAGATATGCCTTTCTGTATGTACTTAACTCCTATTGCTAGCCTGGAGCCAACTGGATTAGAGAATTTTAAGCAGCCCAATTTTGTTTGAACATACGGTGTGAAGGTGGGAATGGCAGGAGATGATGTAGGAGAGACAGTGTTAAGAGCTTAAATTTTGTAACTTTAGAGTTTGTCATAGGTCTGGAGAGAAAGACTAGGCATAATCTAATTTTAGGAAACCTAAAATCTAAATTAGATCAATTTTCCTAAATTTAAGAGACTATATTTAAAAAAAAAAAAAAAACTCAGAGGAACAGATTATAAGGCTTCCATACAGCTCAAGAGGTTTTAAAACACCAGAAATCATTTTCTGATTATATAATTCAAATGATATCAGTAATCACACCATACTGAGTGGACATTCTATACTACATAGATATTGGTTTAGTCTGTATGTAAGTGAGTGAATGGGGAAATATAAAAAAAAAAACCCATATGATTCACAGTTAAATTTTTGGTAATCTCACGTTTATTTTTTTTAAAGATTTTATTTATTTATTCATGAGAGACATACACACACACACACACACAGAGGCAGAGACACAGGCAGAGGGAAAAGCAGGCTCCATGCAAGGAGCCTGATGTGGGACTCAATCCTGGGTCTCCAGGATCACACCCTGGGCTGCAGGCGGCACTAAACTGCTGCGCCACCAGGGCTGCCTGTAATCTTGCATTTAAATTATAGTTTTGAATGCGATCTTACCTATACCTACACATGCACACATGCATGTATGTATATGTAGTGGAAATAAAAAGCATATAGCTATGGGGAATATCAGAGGGCGAAAATATGCCTAAAGAATAAAGTGAGATGATTTTTTAAATACCATACATCGCAACTTGTTTCTTTCCTTCCTGTTTGCTTTCCTCCCTCTCCCTTCTCTTCCCTTCTTCCTTTTCTGTTATTATTTCACAAAAAAAAGGACAGAAGAAAAAAAGAAATTGAGAGAGGAAGAAAAAAAGGAAGAAAGGGGAAGGAAAAGAAGAAAGGAGAGGAGAGGAGAGGAGAGGAGAGGAGAGGAGAGGAGAGGAGAGGAGAGGAGAGGAGAGGAGAGGAGAGGAGAGGAAAGAGGATTCACATGTGGTGGGTCCCAGCCAGGCCTTCCACACCTTATGCATGTCTGCAGACTGGTCATTATTGCATAGTGCCAATGATACATGATTACAGTGCCACTATGCCTGGATAAGCCCTAGTCATTTTTATACAACCCATGTACCATGTAGCAATATGGTATCTATGACAGTAAAAAATTGCACCGAGACCCTAGATAAGATGCATGTAATGTACTTTGCTTATGACAGTTTTAGAAACCGTAAAAGGTAACTATCCTGGAGTTTCAGGTGAACGTAGTTTGAGTAAGATTAGCAGCAGATCTAGGTTTTCTGGAGTCTGAAATGTATTCAATTTGGGAGGAGGCCCCTACTTAAGAAATAAAAACTGACAAATTCAACATTTATATGGTCTTTCCCAAGGCCTGGGGACAGGCTTATGCAAGCAAGGGACCCTGAGTCTTAAGCTTAAATCTGTCTTTGCGCAATTGGGGACTTTCTTTAGTGTGGCAGGAAATTACCCTGGACAATCACATGACCATTGGCACCACTTAAATACATGTGCTCTGCAGGACACGGGAAGTCATATTCTCTACCCACCTCAGCCAAAGAACATGGAAAAATGATTCAAGTGACAACTTTCTCAATTCTTCCAAGTTGGTTATATAACTAGTACCACTCTAGATGCATAGAAGTTAATCCATTGCATGCAACAGATGCCTTATTTGTAATATGTCCTGATTCTCACTTGGAATTAGTTGAGAAAGACTTTTTTAGCTTCATATTTTCTGCTATTTTTTGCAGCAAATGTATCACTGTAAGTTAGACAATAAAATGTATTATATATGTCATAGTACTTGCTTTTGCTACTCTTTAAAGCCAATTTCTATAGAACTAAGTCATTGCTCTACACTATGGTCCCAGAAATAGGGCTTACTCAAAGAGGACACATATAAGCAGATATGATCCTCTGGTTAGGAGCAGAAGAGTAATATCAATCATTAGGACTAAGAGGCAAAGCTCAGATCATAAATAGGAAGTGAAAAAAACCATCAGGAGCCATGGTAGTCAAGAAGAGATATCAAGTTCAAACATAGAGGAAATGTTGCAATCCTGTTCTTAACAGTGCTACCCACATGGCACATGAAAGTCAGATGCAGGACAAGAGTAAAATAAAAATTATATAATATTCAGAAGAAATAAGAGCATTCCACAAATTTCTAAAATGTAGATCCCAGCATTTCTATACACTAACAATGAAACTGAAGAAAGAGAAATTAAGGAGTCAATCCCATTTACAATTGCACCCAAAAGCATAAGATAACTAGGAATAAATATAATCAAAGAGGTAAAGGATCTATACCCTAAAAACTACAGAACACTTCTGAAAGAAACTGAGGAAGACACAAAGAGATGGAAAAATAGTCCATGCTCATGGATTGGAAGAATTAATATTGTGAAAATGTCAATGCTACCCAGGGCAATTTACACATTTAATGCAATCTCTATCAAAATACCATGGACTTTCTTCACAGAGTTGGAACAAATAATCTTAATATTTGTGTGGAATCATAAAAGACCCCGAATGGCCAGGGGTATATTGAAAAAGAAAACCAGAGCTGGGGGCATCACAATGCCGAATTTCAAGTTGTATTACAAAGCTGTGATCATCAAGACAGTATGGGACTGGCACGAAAACAGCCACATAGATCAGTGGAATGGAACAGTGAACCCAGAAATGGGCCCTCAGCTCTATGGTCAACTAATATTTGACAAAGCAGGAAAGACTATCCACTGGAAAAAGGACAGTCTCTTCAATAAATGGCGCTGGGAAAATTGAACAGCGAGGTGCAGAAGAATGAAACTAGACCATTCTATTATACCATACACAAAGATAAACTCAAAATGGATGAAAGACCTAAATGTGAGACAAGATTCCATCAAAATCCTAGAGGAGAACATAGGCAACACCCTTTTTTAACTTGGCCACAGCAACTTCTTGCAAGATACATCTATAAAGGCAAGGGAAACAAAAGCAGAAATGCATTATTGGAACTTAAGCAAGATAAAGAGCTTCTTTTTAAAAATATTTTACTTATTTATTCACGAGAGACACACACAGAGAGAGAGAGAGAGGCAGAGACACAGGCAGAGGGAGAAGCAGGCTCCATGCAGGGAGCCAGTGGGACTCGATCCCAGGTCTCCAGGATCACGCCTGGGCTGAAGGTGGCGCTAAAGCCTGGGCTGAAGGTGGCGCTAAACCACCAGCCATCCAGGCTGCCCAAGATAAAAAGCTTCTGCACAGCAAGAGAAAGAGTCAACAAAACTAAAAGACAACCTACAACCTACAGAATGGGAGAAGGTATTTGCAAATGACATATCAGATAAAGGGCTAGTATCGAAGATCTATAAAGAACTATTAAACTCAACAGCAAAGAAACAAACAATCCAATCATGAAATGGGCAAAAGACATGGACAGAAATTCCACCAAAGAAGACATAGACATAGCCAACAAGCAAATGAGAAAATGCTTCGCATCACTTGCCATCAGGGAAATACAAATCAAAACCACAATGAGATACTACCTCATATCAGTGAGAATGGTGAAAATCAACAAGACCGGAAACAACAAATGTTGGAGAGGATGTGGAGAAAAGGGAACCCTCTTGCACTGTTAGTGAGAATGTGAACTGGTACAGCCACTCTGGAAAACTGTGTGGGGGTTCCTCAAAGAGTTAAAAATAGAGCCACCCTAAGACCCAGCAATTGTACTGCTGGGGATTTACCCCAAAGATACAGATGCAGTGAAACAGCATGCCACCTTCACCCCAATGTTTATAGCAGCAACGTCCACAATAGCCACACTGTGGAAGGAGCCTCGGTGTCCATCGAAAGATGAATGGATAAAGAAGCTGTGGTCTATGTATACAATGGAATATTCCTCAGCCATTAGAAACGACAAATACCCACCATTTGCTTCAACGTGGGTGGAACTGGAGGGTATTATGTTAAGTGAAGTCAGTCAGTAGGAGAAGGACAAACATTATATGGTCTCATTCATTTGAGGAATATAAAAAATAGTGAAAGGGAATAAAGGGGAAAGGAGAGAAAATGAGTGGGAAATATCAGTGAAGGTGACAGAACATGAGAGACACCTAACTCTAGGAAACGAACAAGGGGTAGTGGAAAAGGAGGTGGGCGGGGGGATGGGGTGAGTGGGTGATGGGCACTGAGGGGGCACTAGATGAGATGAGCATTGGGTGTTATGCTATATGTTGGCAAATTGAACTCTAATAAAAAATACAAAAAAATAAGAATAAAATAAAATGGTAGATCTCAAGGACAATTCTAATTGGGTTATTAAGGAATGTTTCCCATCCTCCTAGTTCCCAGCATGGATTGACTTGAGAAGAGCAACACACCCTAACCTCACCTCTCTAATTTCTACACCTACTGTTCACTACTAGCAATAAAAGAGTGTGCACTTATGAGCTTCAAGGACAGGAGAAAGAGAAAAGAAGGGGACAGTTGCTACAGGGATGCAATGGAAGTTAGTATAACATAACACTGGGCAGTAAAACAGGCAATGAAAAGGCTATGGCAGTGGGAGGTGCCAAGGTGACTGAGGAAAGAGAGAAAAAGAATGTGCCAACTTTCAAAAATGTTAGAAAAAGAGTTCAGGAATTGAAGACAGAATATGGTGCCAAGAATACAGAGCCCCGGGTAATAACAGCAAGTGCAAACACTTTGGGATTAAATAGAAGGAAAGGGAGGGGAATGGAACATAATAGAGGAAGTAGGTCCTGAGTGGTTGCCTCAAAACATTGGTTCTTTTTTTTTTTTTTAAAGATTTTATTTATTTATGACAGAGAGACAGAGACACAGGCAGAGGAAGAAGCAGGCTCCATGCAGGGAGCCCGACATGGGACTCGATCCCGGGTCTCCAGGGTCATGTCCTGAGCCAAAGGCAGACACCCAACCGTGAGCCACCCAGGCGTCCCAAAACATTGATTCTTAAAGTGTGGACCTCAGATCAGTATCATATGAGAATTTGCTAGAAATGCTGATTCCCAGGCCCTGCTCCACGCCTACTGAATCAGGGAAGCCTTAGGTGGGATCCAACAACCTGAGTTTTAACAAGCACAGCAGGGGATTCTAGCACAAGCTAAAATTTGAGAACCACTTCCTTAGAACTGGGAGTAGGAAACTCTGTCTACTCCAACGGCCAGTTTCTGTCCTGACTGTCGTATATTAAAGGTTTTTATTTTAAAAAGAAAAAGCCACCCAAAATTTTTGCATTGTGTTTTGATTTCAGGAATCAGTCACAAATTCTTTTGTTGAAAAGATCTGCTACAGAAAAGAATGTCATTTTTTTTCTAACCACTGAGAATTATAATGAACATTTTATAGTTCTGAAAATAAAAGACTTAAAAAGAGAAAACAGTGAACTTGCTGCTGATTCATTTGTACCAACTGATTAAATTTATGAACCATCATCAATTTTCACTCTAGCTATTATATCTTGACTTTAGGCAATTATTTACAGCAATGCTTCACAAAACGTTTATACTTACTCAGGTACAAAGATTCCTATGGTGTATTTCACAATAGATAAAATCAGGTTCCACAGCACATCTTCTTCTTTTTTGGGGACAGGAGCTTAGAGAACAGAAAGTACACTATAAAACAAAATGCAATCCAATGTAGGACATTTGTTCCTAACCTAGTAAACTAATGAGCAAAAGGCAATTTACTTGATTTAAAACAAAACAAAACAAAACAAAACAAAACAAAACCAAACCAAAACCACCAGTTATTTGAACAAGAAAAGTTCAGTATAAAGAATTGTTTAGATTCTTTTGTTAGACAATAAGTAGAAGGTGTTCATCTACCAAAATAAATAAAATTTATCCAGAAATTTCAGAGGAAAAAAAGTAGCTACTATCTGCAGCCTGTGAAAACATAGCTAGTTAAAGAATTAATTACCAGGAGCAAACTGTCCTCTATCCCAGGCTGAGTGTCTGACATCTCAGGAAGGAAGTGGCTACCATAGTGACACATAGCCTGCTGGTAGGTGAAGAAATTGCCACTCAGGTATAGGCACTGATCTGTAGAAAGGGTGCACCATTGCTGGAAGTTGTGAGTGGGCTGGAGATGGTTTCTAGAAGTGATACACCATTGCCAGAAAGTGTAGGCAGGCCAGAGCTGTCAGGCTTTTGGTAGAGCACGGCCTTAGGGTATATGGTTGGAGACCTTCTGAACAGCCAGATGCTAATCTGCTCTGAATTACATCCAAAGACAGGAATCTGGAAGGGAAGTGTGTTCCTGTTTCTATTGTCTGGAGGGTCACACCAGTGTTTACAGTCCAGCGGCAATATCACGAAGTAGGGCAAATGATGCATTTGTAGCTGAGAGACAATAAATTGATAACTGCACTGCCTATCCTCTGGCTCTTCAGTTTCCATCTGCACTTTTCTCCACACATTTAGCCCTCTATTCAACAACAAAACAACTCAAGTTTTCCACCCAATAAGATGCAGCTGTCCTTCATACACATGAAAAAGTCCTCACCCTCTTCTCAAAATGGAGAGATGCAACATTCCAAGGGTTATTGTAATTACTGTATTGTAATTCAATCACAGTCCAACTGAATATTCTGTTATCTGAAGGCTAAATTATAAACTTAACCTTCAAAAACATGTATATAAAATCATAAATGAGAGAAGAAAAACACTAATATATGCATTTATGCAAATATAAAATATGCAAAGCTGCTACATTCCTTGCTTTTATAACTGGCCATGAAGTTGTAGTTGATATTGTGACTTCTTTCTTCTACTATCCTTTCCATATTTTGCTCCCTCTCAGGGAGATAACAGCTACTGGGGCTCTTTACCTGGTGGAATGATCCCACAAGCAGGGAGAGCAACAGAGGGAGAGAGATAAGCAGGCTCCCCGCTGAGCAGGGAGCCCAATGCAGGCATGATTCCCAGACCCTGGGATCATGACCTGAGCTAAAGGCAGACTTAACTGACTGAGCCACCCAGGTGCCCCAATTTCCCTCATTTTATTTTATTTTATAAGATTTTATTTATTTAAGAGAGAGAGAGAGAGAGCATGAGCAGGGGGTAGAGGCAGAGGAAGCAACAGACTTCCCCCTGAGCTGGGGCTCAATCCTGGGGCCCTGGGATCATGATCTGAACCAAAGGCAGATGCTTAGCCAACTGAGCCACTCAAGAAATTTAAAATATTCAGATCTAACTAGGCTGAAGACCACTGTGGTAGATCCTATATTCTCTAATAAGCAGAATAATATATGTATATATTCTCTCACATTCTTTAATAAACAGAAGAGAAAACTGAGTTTTCTGTTCATGATCACCAAAACCTTACAGTGTTTTTGGACTGTAATACATAAACCCCCACAAGAATAAGTAAATGTAGCTTAATCATGGAAAATTAATGAAAAACTTTTTTTTTTTTTTCCGGTTTAACCACACTACTGCAAGAAGCAAAAATGGAAAACTTGTACTACATTTAATGGAGAATGTCCTAATGATCTCCAAACAGGTGCTCATTAACAACTAAACACCCACTGAAAGATAATAATTTGAGGCCAGGAGACTGATACCTAGAGCTGAGTGGAGAACAAAGTTCATGCACCGGAAGACCTAGAATCCAAATCATGGTATCCAGAACTTTACTATTCCTACAAAATAGGAGCAGCTCTTTTATTTGTGGTTGTTCTGGGGAGTAATTACAGAGAATTTCTCTCTAGTAAAAAGAAAAAAATTATACAACTGTTTTTTCCACTTAAAAAAAAACTTTGAAAAAAAACTTTGGTTATTAGTTAAAAGAAGATACGTTGATAAATGAGTTTCATCTGTTCTCTGTGGCTTGGTACAAGCTGTATAATCTGTTCCAACCTACTCATCTACATTACTCATCTCTATCACTGAATAATTGAAAGTTAGCTTCACATTTGGGCACTTACTGCATTGTCTTCTCATACATTCTTAATATTGTATTGCTGATAAGTTGATAATGTACCCCTTTATATTAGAAGTAAATAATTAATTAAAGGTGCTGAACTCTGGGAATATGAGCTAACAGCTTTCCTTTCCTCCCTAAATATTGCGTTTATTACTTGGATCACTTGGACCAGTGGTTAAGGCTAGCCCATCCTCTGCTGATTGAATAAGCATCTGTGGGAAGCTTCTGCAAATGAACGAATTAGTTTTATTAGAAAATACAGAAAGAAGCAAGTTTACAGACATGTTCACAGTATTCATTAGGAAATATTCCCAACACACAGTACTTGCTGAAAACAATATGAAACATTCTTAGGCTTTCTCTATAACTTTGATGATGAACACTGGACAAATTAGCTCCATTCATTCACTCATTCATTCACTTAGTCCACAAAGATTTGCTGAATGTCTACTCTAAGATGCTATCTTATATCAAGTCCTAGAAGCAGAGCCTGAGATGAGGGTTCTTTTGAAATGAGTAGTTGAGGAAGTGATCTCAAGAGAAGGTGGGTGAGAGAGGCAAGATGGTACAGGGGAAAAGGTTAGCAAAGATGTAATCTCATCAAGACATTAGCTTCAGTCTAGTTCCCCAGCAAATTCTCATCTTGAGTGAACAGGGCCAAGTTTCACGCCCAATGTTAGCTATTGGATGGGGGCTGTAGCCCTCAGAGTGTGACTGCTCCAGTTTCCTGTTCTGTTAAAAGGAAGCGAATATTTCTACTGAGATGGAGAGCTGTGAATTGCCAACAACAGAAACTTTTTTTAAAAAGATTTTATTTATTTATTCATGAAAGTCACAGAGAGAGAAGCAGCGACACAGGCAGAGGGAGAAGTAGGGTCCCTGCAAGGAGCCTGATGCAGCACTCAATCCTGGACCCAAAGATCATGCCTTGAGCCAAAGGCAGACACCAAACGGTTAAGCCACCCACGCGTCCCAACAACAGAAACTCTTAATAGCCAGGCAACTGGGGGTAGACAAACCAGCCAGATCAAGGGAAGGTGGCCACCAATACAGTTCAGTAGATGACTGTGTTAGATATGGTCATGACTTATTAAATTTTTAGAGGTAGAATGGACGGCTCAATCAGTTAAACGTCTCACTCTTGATATTAGCTCAGGTCAGGATCTCAGGCTCGTGAGAGTAAGCCCCACATTGGGTTCTGCTCTGGGCATGGAGACTAAAGATTCTTTCCCTCTCCCTCTGACCCTCTGACCCTCTGACCCTCCCCCCTGCTCATGCACACACACACTCTCTCTCTCAAAAAATAAATTATTAAAAAAAAACCCACTCATTTTCTACATAAGCAGCCCTAAGGCTCAGAGATATAGTCTTACGAATGCCTAATTTGGCACAGTGTGGATTATAACACATACATGACTTCCAGCACTATAATTTTATTATATCTGAATACCTAATTTCAGAAATTTTTCCTTTGATTAGTATATAGGCTGCAGAAACCTTATCTCTAATATTTTTCTTTCAGAGAACTAAAGGACCTGATAATATATTTTGGGACTAAATGGGTTCTGTAATAGGAAATAATTGCTCTAGAACAAGTAACTGGACTTCTCCCTCTTGCAATGAATTTAAGAATTCAACATCTAAATTTAGATGAGAATGAAAAAACTAAAAAGGCAACCCCAAACTAAGATAAGAAATAAGAGATCAATTTCTCCTGTCACAAGTGATGAGGCAGAAAAATCCCAAGCTGCAATTATGCCTAGTAATGAAAGAGCAGAAAGAGACTTCTCATCATTGGATTTTTTATTAACGGCACCAAGTATTTTGACCACATTTTATGAGAAAGAACTTGGAAGAAACTGAGAGTTAGGACTCTATTTTCAAATCTTTAGACTTGACATAGACAAAACCCAGGAATGTTTCTCTTAAAACATCCTTGCTTAAAGATGTATTTACATTGTCTTTTTAAAAATTTATTTATTCATGAGAGACACAGAGAGAGAGACAGAGACATAGGCAGGGGGAGAAGCAGGCTCCATGCAGGGAGCCGGATGTGGGACTGGATCTGAGACTGCGGGACCATGCCCTGGGCCAGAGGCAGGCGCTCAACCGCTGAGCCACCCAGGCGTCCTATATTTACATTGTCTTTAGGAATCCTGTACCTATACCAAAAACCAAAATGTGAGGGTTATTAACTCTGTTTAATTTACCCATCTGTTTATATCAGGAGTTCTTAACTCAAACTTCTTGTGTGCCTAAAAGGTCCATGGATAGAATTCAGTAGGTGCTTGAACTTGATGGGTAAAAAAATTTACACCTGTATTTTCAGTAACATTTAGCTGAAATTTAGAAAGTTCTTTAAGTATGAATGTTGGCAAAAATCCTGGTCCCTGTGACCTTGTCACTACTAGAATTCATGGATACTTTTATTTTTTTTTATTTTATTTTTTAAAGATTTTATTTATTTATTCATGACAGACACAGAAAGAGAGAGGCAGACACAGGCAGAGGGATAGGGAGAGAAGCAGGCTCCATGCAGGGAGCCTGACATGTGACTTGATCCCGGGTCTCCAGGATCACACCCAGGCTGAAGGTGGCACCAAACCGCTGGGCCACTGGCTCTGCCCCATGGATACGTTTAAATCACAGTGAAGTTGTTATAGGTATCTTAAAATATCATTTATGCTAATCATGCTTAAAAGTACTGCAGTGCTGTCTCTCAGCCTCCCTGTCCACAGACATTACTGCACTGGAGCTGGCCAACTGCAATGCAACTCTATGCCTTTAATTGGCAAAGCTATATAACCTCATAATAGAAATTTAACTCCAACATCTTCACAGAATTTTGGTATTCATTGAGAGAACCTATCCATTTCTTGTTAAGCAACCTATGGAAACTTTAATTAAACTTATAATAATATATTTTTTAGTAATCTGTATTGTCAGCACTTGTAAATGAAAAAAAAAAAAAAACCTACCCCAAACTGGACATTGACAGGTTAGCTTCCATGATATACACATCTCCCTGTCAAAGTTGATCATTCTTATTCATATTCAGTAACAACAGCCCTCACATGGATAAGTGTTCAAAAAATAAAATTTAACTCTGACTTGCCAATATTTGAAATCTATTGTTATTTAGTACATTTTAGAAAGCTTATATGTTGATACATTACAAAAATAATTTAAAATTTAAACTGCTTTTTTTTTGGTAGTCCTATATATTTTATGTATTCAAAACATTCTTAGGAACCCATAGGCTTTCTCAGACTACCCAAAGGGCCCATGATATAAAAGAAGGTTAAGAACCCTGTGGTTAGTAGTTATTTATTTATTTATATATTTGTTTCAAGATTTTATTTATTTATTTGAGAAAGAGTCAGCAAGAGAGAGAGGGAGCAGCAGGAAGGAGAGGCAGAGGGAGAGGGAGAAGCAGACTCCCACTGAGCAGGGAGCCCGATTTGGGTTTGATCCCAGGACCCTGGTATATGATTAACTGACTGAGCCACCCAGGTGCCCCAGGATGGCTTATTTATATAAGTCATGACACTGAATGGTCACTTTCACTGGCCTTTGCTTCTGTGTTCTGACTTAAATCAGTTAACTATCTCCTTAACTCTTATTTTTTCCTATTTTTACACCTTTAGTGAAATGTACAGTGAAATGTACTTTACATATTATAAAATCCACCCATTTCAGTTGTACAATTTAGTGATTCAACTGGTAACATTATTTTTTTAAAATATTTATTTATTTATTTGAGAGAGAGAGAACAGAGCAGGAGGGGCAGAGGGAGAAGGAGAGAGAATCTCAAGCAGACGATACCCTGAGTGAGGAACCCCACACAGGGCTTGATCACATAATCCTGAGGTCACAACCCAAGTGAAAACCAAAAGTCAGACACATAACTGACTGTGCTGCCAAGGTGCCCCTCAATTAGTGACATTATTGAGTGGAGCAACCATCACCATAAGTCAATTTTAGAGTACTTGCATCCTCCTAATAAAATCACAGTCCTTAGTTATTATTAGGCATATTAAATTGTATCCTATCTCCCTATCATTGATTATCATGTTTTCTTAGATTATAGAAATTCATCTATAATAAAAGTCCTATGATTATGTGAACACTTAGCATGGCATGAGTGGTATACATTTTAGAAACAAATTTAATTTAAAAATATTCATTCTAATTAATTCAGGTGGCAGTCATCAATGGATGCTAAAAATAGTGTGTAAAAGTTTGGGGAGTAATAGGATAGTTACACAACCTCAAAATATCTTTCCAAAAGTCATTTATTAATTATAAGAGGTAACATAATAATGCTACAGTGGAGAAACATGACAGACACCACCTTAGCCAAATGATCAAGGTTAAGCACAAATAGTGAGACAAATCAACAGCATATGCCTCCTAATGTGGTGTACTGAAAAGAACACAGGATCCTTTCTGTGATATTCCTGAATAACTTGAATCTAATAATGAGAAAACATCAGACAAAACCTAGTTTGAAGGACTGTCTACAAAATAATTGTCCTATACTTTCAAAGATGTTAGCTTCGTGAAATACAAAGAGTCTCAGGACTTCATATTAAGGGAAGTAAAGAGATATGACAACTGAATGTAATGCATGATCCTAAATTTCTTTTTCTGTAATTGCCCTTACTGGCCTATTAGTAAAATCGGAGTACAGACTGTATAATAAATAACAGTGGTATATCAGCAGCAGTTTTCCAATTTTGAAAATTGTGCTGTTGTTACATAAAATATTCCGAGTTTTAGAAAATACACATTGAAGTGTATAGAGGAAAGAAGTATTGTATCTGAACTTACTCTTAAATTGTTCAGTGTGTGTGTGTGCAAGAACACATGTGTGTGCATGCACACTCCCGTGTAGAGAGAGAACGAAGGAGAAGACTATGAGACAATAATAGTTAACATTTGGAGAATCTGGGTAGAGGTTATTCTGGAATTCTTTGTACTATTTTTGAAAATTTTCTGTAAGGATGACATTCTGTTAGAAGAAACAAAATAAAAAAACAGCTCTAAGTATACTCACTACTATACCAAATACTGAAAGTTCTGATACCTCAATTTATGTACCGCTCTTGGTTACATTTAGCTGCTGGCAAATTTTCTCCATAGATTTTTTGGCTGTGCCTCATTTGGTTCTTTCATTTGAGTATTTGTGCTCTCTTTTTTTGTTTATTATTTCCCTACGGCAGATGTTGCTGAGTTCCAAACATATGGTCATTTTCATTTTCTGCCATTCACCCACAAAATTATGCCAAAAAGGACCAACCATGGTGATAAATCAAAATAGGCTATAGAAATGTGGAGCAGGATGAGTCATATATTTTGGGAGTCTGCAGCTTTGGTTAGCTACTAATTCAATTCATGACCTTGGGGGAAAAAACTACATCATTGCTTTGAATCCTATTCTCTTCATAATGTTTTTCAATACAGAGTGTTGAAAGGATTAATTTATGATTGTGCATCATTTTGAATCTCCTTGATTTAGCGATTAAAATAGTTACCACAAATAAATACACCAATAAATAGTATACTTAAGAAAATCTTCTTGGTATTTTGAAGGTTGTTTTAGAACTATAAAAGCTTTTCATAATGCTCACAGTATTACCAGCACTTGCTTGAAGTATACTTTCTCCCTGTGGACATTGTATTATTGAATAAGATTGATGAGAATAGGAATCATGCAAGGGATTCATAGATCATCAGTATTTTGCCTTTTCTGTCCTTTCATTTCTAGACTGAAAATACCTAAATTAATTTTCTTTTCCTCAAAGTTTTTACTCTCTGAACCAGGCCTGTTGTTTTGTTTGCCTGCCACCCATTTACTTTTTTTTTTTTTTTTTTTTTTTTTTTTTTTGTAGCATTGAGTTTAATAAGGATACAAACCTCCCCCAACTCAATTCATATGGTTTAGCTCGGACTGACCCAGGAGGATGAATTCCATGGAACGATCTGACCATTTAGAGTGGCACATACCCTGTCTACAATGATTGTAGGCATAGGCCCATGATACCAAGGACCATGAGTCCCTCTTATGACTCTTTCTAAAATGAAGAAACAAGCGATCTCTTTCCACTGAGATTGCTAAACTGGGAGAATGTAAACCCATTATTTCTAGTAGCTATCTTGCCACCAGAAGGGCAGAATGTGTCTAAGCCTGTTTCCAATCCAGATAAAAGCACAGGTGAGAGATAAAGGAAATAATTTCCTAAGGCTTATTTGAGGGCTTAGATTGAGTTTGTCTGCATAAAGATAACATGAAGTTCACTGATGTGGGTCAATATATTCCCTGGTTTTTGTTGTTTTTGTTTGACTTAAGTTGGTTGGGAGAGCTCCAACAAAATCATTTGGTATATGTGGCAGAGACAGCTGGTTGCTTATTCGACATCCATTTTCTCCTTTATCCTCAGTAACATAATTTCAATTTTATTTCAGGTACCAAATGTCTCAGCTTTAAAAAAAAGTATTAAAAAAAAAAAAAAAGTATTTTCCAACCTCCTTTGTAGGCAGGTATGACCATGTAACGAAGGACCAGTCAAAGATGTATAGGTGAAAGTTATAGGTTGAGATTTTTTAGAAGGCTTTTATTAACAGAAAGCTTGGATGAGTCCTTTTGTTCCTTGCTCTTCTACTTATTCCGCCTAAAACGGACTTATGAGGATTGCAATTCCTGTTGCCATCTTGGGACCTTGAGGGTGGAAGCTATGTGTCAAGATAAGCACTGTCGAAATATAGAAAGGCCTGGGTTCCTGTTATCTTTGTGGAATTCAATGCCAGCGTGGAGAACCCACATTTGAACTTCTTTGATGTAAAACAATAAACTCTCAGGTGTTTAAGCCATAGCAGTCAGATTTCTATTGCTAGTAGCTGACAAAATTCCTGTGTAATAGGATATATCTTCAAATACTAGTGGTACTTTATGAAATTCTTGGATTTATTTTCCGTGAATGGAACTGAGGAGAAATGGATGCTTTAAGCTAACACTAATTCACTTCATTTTGCTTTAAGCTAACACTAATTCACTTCATTTATGAATTTTAGATGACAAGCAATTAATAATTCTGTTTGCTAATACCTCACTCCCTTTTCTGATGCTCTCTACACAATAAGGAAAATTCTGGGTGGGTCAAATGTGGCAGTTCAGAGTCACAAAGCTCTTAATCTGAGCTTGTAGATGTTCCTAATTATTTTGCCTTCTCTATCCTTTTTTTTTTTTAAGATTTTATTCATTTATTTGATAGAGACAGAGAGCATAAGCAGGGAGAATGGGAGAGGGAGAAACAGACTCCCCCTTGAGCAGGGAGCTCCATCCCAGGACTCTGAGATCATGACCCGAGCCGAAGGCAGATGCTTAGCCAACTGAGCCACCCACACACCCCTGCCTTCTCTATTTTTATACTCAGTATTTCATTTGAAGTCATCATCTGTTACTTGGATTTCTTGCACCCAACCTTTGTTCATTAAACCCAATTCTCTACACTGGCATTAGAATAATCATTCAAATATATATCATGATTTTATAAATTCCTTAGAAAACGACTAAATGAACTGGAGAGTGACCAAAATCAGGCAGAAGCTGGAGGCAAGTCAACACGTGAAGGAAGTGGCAACAGGTAAAGATATGTATATGTAATTTCTATCCTCAGGGCAGGCTCCAACAAAGGAGCTAAAATTTGAAGAGAAACCCCCGGTCATTCTGGCTTCAAGAAATAAGAAACTAAGCATAGAGTTTGGGGTGACCACTATAGCTGGAAAGAAAAAGGGAAAATATACAAGAGAGGTCCAGAGAGGAGAGTTCCAAATACTCTGCTCAAATTTTTTTTAAATTTTTATTTATTTATGATAGTCACACAGAGAGAGAGAGAGGCAGAGACACAGGCAGAGGGAGAAGCAGGCTCCACGCAGGGAGCCCGACATGGGATTCGATCCCGGGTCTCCAGGATCGTGCTCTGGGCCAAAGGCAGGCGCCAAACCACTGCGCCACCCAGGGATCCCTCTGCTCGAATTTTAGCTAAAGTCTGAACTCTAATTGTTGAGGGCAGATTTAAAGTAACCCAGAGAAGGCTAAAAGATCTGAACAGAGATTTCAGCTGCTACCTTCCATAGGTAAGACAGTGAGTCCAGTGTGTTAACTGCCTTTAAACAACAACGTGAACAAAATAAAACACCACTCTTAGTCAATAGGAATAGAAAGAGAACTTCTTCAATTTAATAAAGAACGTCTACAAAAACCCTATAGCTAATGTCATATTTAATAGGAGAAACTTGAAGTTTTCCTGTTAAGATCAGGTATCGGGCAAGGATGTATTCTGCACCACTGCTTTTCGATATCATACTGGTACGTCCTAGCAAATGCAGTAAGACAAGAGAAGGAAATCAAAGTTATACAGATTGGGAAGGAAGAAATAAAACTGTCTTTGTTCATTGATGATATGATTATCTATGTAGAAACCCCCTCATAAATTGACAAAAAAAAACCTCCTGGAACTAATAAGTAATTATTAGAAAGGTTGAGGATATAAAGTTGATATAAAAATCAATGCTTTCCTACATACCAGTAATGAACAAGCTGAATTTGAAATTAAAAACACATTTACCACATTAAATTAGCAGTACCCCCAGTGAAATACTTATTTATAAATCTAATGAAATATGTACAAGAGCTATATGAGGAAAACTCCAAACTCTGAGAAAAGATATAAAGACAAACTAAATGGAGAGATATTCAATGTTCAATATAATCAAGATGTCAGTCCTTCCCAATTTGATCTATAGATATAGTACAACCCCAAACAAAATTCCAGCAAGTTATTTTATGGAATCTAAAGTTTACACGGGAAAAAGCCCCAGAACAACCAACTCAACATTGAAGGAAAAGAACAAAGTTGAAGAACTGACACTACCTGACTTCAAGATTTACTATAAAGCTAACATAATCAACACAATGTGGGACTAGTCGAAGAATAGACAAATAGACCAATAGAACAGAACAGAAAGCCCAGAAATAGACTTACATAAATATAGTCAACTGATCATTTTCTTTTATTTTTTATTTATTTATTTATTTTTTTGATCATTTTCTTTTAATTGAACTATGACTGACATATAACAGTTTTAGGTGTATGACACAATAATTCAATATATTTACATAATGTGAAATGATTACCACAATAAGTTTACCCAAATCTGTCACCATGCATAGTTATAAAACTTGCTTTTTTCTTTTTTTTTAAGATTGATTGATTGATATTTTTATTTATGAGAAACATAGAGAGAGGCAGTGACACATGCAGAGGGAGAAGCAGGCTCCCCGCAGGGAGCCGAATGCAGGACTCATCCCAGAGTGAACTGAAGGCAGATGCTCAACTGCTGAGCCACTCAGGTGTCCCAAACTTGCTTTCCTTTTGATGAGAGTTTAAAGATCCACTTTCTTAGAAACTCAAAAAATGCAATACACTATTATTAACTATATTCACTATGCTGTACATTATGTCCCCATGACTAATTGTAACTGGAAGTTTATACTTTTGACCCAATTCAGCCATGGTGGCCCCCCCTCCCATGTCTCTGGCAACCACCAATATGTTCTCTGTATCTATGAGCTTGTCTTTTCTTTTTTTCTAAGAGTCCACATATAAGTGAGAATATATGGCATTTATCTTTCTCTGTCTGACCAATTTTACTTAGCATAACACCCTCAAGGTCCATCCATGTTGTTGCAAATGGCAATATTTCACTGTGTTTTTTTTTACAGCTGAATCATATTCCAGTGTGTGTGTGTGTGTGTGTGTGTGTGTGTGTGCATTTTAAAAATTTATTCATCAGTGGACACTTAGGCTGTGTCCATGTATTTGGCTATTGCATATAATGCTACCATAAACATGGGGATACATATCTATTCATATTAGTGTTTTCATTTTCTTTGAGTAAATATCTAGAAGTAGAATTGTTGCATCATATGGCAGTTCTAATTTTACTCTTTTGAGAACCCTCCATTCTGTTTTCCATAGTGGCAGGACCAATTGAAATTCCCACCAACTGTGCACAAAGTTTCCCTTTTAACCACATCCTCACCAACCCTTGTTATTTCTTGTCTTTTTGATAATAGACATTCTAACAGGCGTAAAGTAATATCTCATTGTGATTTTGATTTACATTTCTCTAATGATTTGTGATGTTAAACATCTTATGTGTCTGTTGGCTATCTATATGGCTTCTTTGGATAAATGTCTTTTCAGATCCTCTGCCCATTTTTCAATGAGATTTTTGGTATTTTTCACTATTGAACTATCTGAGTTTCTTATATATCTTAGTTATTAACCCCTTGTCAGATAATGATTTGTAAATATTTTCTCCATTCTATAGGTTGGCTTTTCATTTTGTTGATCATTTCATTTACTAGCAAGAGCTTCTTAGTTTGATGTAGTCTCATTTGTTGATTTTTGCTTTTGTTAATTTTGGTTTTGGTGTTATATCCAAAAAATCTATAATAAGACCAATGTCAAGGTTCTTTTTACCTATGTTTTCTTTTAGGGATATTACAGCTTCAGGTCTTATGTTTAAGTCTTTAATCTATTTCAGATTAGTTTTTGTGAGTGGTTTAAGAACATGCAGGGTTTGTAGAGGAGCTCCTGACACTGCTTCTAGGGCCACCGTGGCCTGGGAACTCGCAGCAGCCATTTCTCACTGCAGCACCTTTCTTCAGATGGTCAACTCAGGGGGCCAGGACCCTGCTTTATACATGTGGTCCCCTCATGGGAGCTCCTCAGCAGTTCTAGAGCACAGTACACAAGTGACAAAAGTGCCTGGGGGCCAGTGGGGCTCAGCCAGCACTGCTCCCAGATCCACCCTTACCTGGGGCCACGTCAGCTGGCCACACTGTCAGGCTGGGCATCAGTCTACACTGCAGCACCTGAGGGCTTTGATCCACCTGGTAAAAGCAGTGGCTTCCCTCGTGCCATCTCCTGCTTAGCCTGGCACCTCCTATTTCCATTCTCTTATGATCTGCAAAGTGTGGCGACCTCACTCTAAATATGCCGTCTCTTTTCATCATCCTAACTCCTCTCTGGCAACTAGGACTCACGGTCAGACCAAGCTCACTGAAAGTCCTGTGTAAGACAAACCAGGGATCACTTTAAGTGGCTCCCAGGAGAGCTGGGAGGGCCGGCCAGCCCCCAGGCCCCACCACCCTCGGACCCATCTCCCTCAGTTCCTTCGTCTTCCTCCCCACTCACTTGTCCCACCTCCCTACCCCCAATCGACATACAAATCAGCACCAGCATCCCCCTCTATCGGTGAATGATTTTTCTAGAGAACCGTGCTCTTCCCTTACCTCGGGGAAGGTGAATGGGTTTTCATCCTGCCCCAATCAGGAAGCAGACTCCCCCTGTTCCTACTGAGTGCTTCAGCCCCTCACCACTCCCCTGGGAGATCACTGGAACCCACACCAAGCAAGGATGGAGGGACAAAGCAAGAGTCCTACACCCTCATGACTCCAAGTGATGACTGAGTCCAGGGTTGACTGAGGACTCCTGATGACAGCAACAACATTGTGGAAGGGACAGGGGTCTGTCATCCTTAGAGCTGTGGCTTGGGCATTTTATTTTTGTTCATTTGATTTTGAGTGCAGTATCAGAGTTTAGAGGGATTTTTGTCTCCTTGATTAATATGATTTTCCAGGTTGTTGTATCCAGGATATAGTGGCAACAGCCTTAAACTTTGTTTCTGCTCCTACCCCAGAGCCCCCAAGGCATGGGGAAGGTCTGGCCACCCCTGCCCGGCCCCGCTGTCAAGGAAACTCCATCAGAAATTCAACTGGCTTCCAAACTGAAAAAAAAAACAAAAAACAAAAAACAAAACAACAACAACAAAAAACTGTCCAAAAACAGTTCACTTAAGCCTCAAAAAAAAAAAAAAAAAAAGATAGGGGTCCAATTTCATTCATTTTACATGGGAACATCCAGTTTTCCCAACATCATTTATTGAAGAGATTATCTTTTTCTCATTGATTCTTGGCTCCTTTGTCAAATATTAGTTGACCATAGATGTATGAGTTTATTTCTGGTTTCTTAATTCTGTTCCTTTGGTCTATATATCTGATTTATGTCAGTATCATACTATTTTGATTACTATAACTTTATAAGATAGTTTGAAATCAGAAGTGTGATGCCTTCATCTTTGTTCCTTCTCAAGATTGTTTTGGCTATTAAGGGTCTTTTGTGATTCCATACAAATTTTAAGCTTGTGTTTTCTATTTCTGTGGAAAACCATTGGAATTTTGATAAGGACTGTACTGGATCTATAAATGGCTTACATTAGTATGGACATTTTAACAGTATTAACTTTTCCAACTCATATAACTAGAATATCCTTTCATTTATTTGAGTCTTCTTCCTTTTTTTAAATCAACGTCTGATAGTTTTCAGTGTATAGCTCTTTTCCTTCCCTGGTTACATTTATTCATAAGTACTTTATTATTTTTGGTGCTTTGTAAATGGGATTTTTTTCTTTATTTTTTTTCAGATAGTTTGTTAGTATATAGAAATGCAATGAATTTTTGTATGTTGATTTTATATCCTGCAACTTTACTGAGTTCATTTATTAGTTACCATAGTTTTTTGGTGAAGTCATTAGAATGTTATACTATATTGGTAGTCTTGGAATGTTTTGGTGCCCATTTGGAAAAATGAAATTGGGTTCATAATTCACATTGTACTTCAGAATAAAGTTCAAATCTAAAAATCAATGAAAAAAACCATAAAAATACTAGAAGAAAACATGGGAGAATTCTTTATAACCTGGGAGTGGAGAGTGAATTTTTCTGTGACTCAAAATCTAAAGGGCTGTAAACAAGATTGATAAATTTGACTATGTAGATATGAAAATTTCTGTGTGTCAAAGACAATAAAATGGTAACACATATCACAAAGGGTTAATCATCCTAACAAGGAGAGACTGCAATTTAATAAGGAACAACAACAACAAAATAATAAGGAACAAAAACCCAATAGAAAAATGAGCAAAGGATTATGAACAGTAAGTTCATGATAAAGAAATACAAATGGCTCTGACACTAATGTTCAGCTAATTCCCTCATAGTAAGAGAAATGTACATTATACTTAGATACATGTCATCTATCAGACTGCTAAAATTCATAAGTCTGCTAATATTCAGTTGGCAATATTGTCATGAAATAGCCACACTATTCCTGAGGGAATACAAATTGGTAAAACAATTTGGTAAAACCTTCATATGTGGTAATTTGGCAATATCCATTAATATAAACTCATATGTCTTTTTATGTAGCAATCCTACTTTTGGGACTTTATCCTTTACTCTTTATATATACAACATGGCTCATGTATGTAAGGTTATTGTTAAAGAATTATTTGCAATAGAAAAAGAACTCAAAAGTTCATTACATAGGAAAATATAAATAAATTATGACATGTTCTTAAAATACACTTGCTATCCACCATATAAATGTTTTTTTTTAAAAAATGAGTAAGTTCTCTATACTAGACTAATAAAAAGATATCCAAGATATATTAGTGATAAAACTAAGACACAGAATAGGGTATATGAGATACTACTTATTGCATAGGAAAAAATGGATTAGAATGAGACTTTATATTCATATGTCTGTGTATTCATAAATAAATTCTGGAAGGATACTTAAGAGAAGAATAATGAGTGCTGTTTATGTACGTGGAGGGGCTGAGAACTGAGTGAATGGGAATATATTTAGGTTTTATTACATATACAAGAATTAAACTTAAAATGTGTCACACTTTACCTATCAAAGTTTAATGTTTACAGCCAGAGAGTTTTCACTGTAGTTTAGTCCACTTTACCAAAACTAGAAATATTGGTTAAAAAAATATTTTTGGAAGCACAGGCTATTGGAAAAAAAAAAAGTGTAATTTCAATTGCCTGCTATTTCTAAATAGGTAATACTGATATCTTCTTTGTGAATATATTTTTAACCAAAGGATTTTTGTTAATATATTTTGTTATTTAAATAATAACTATATATTTTTCAGAATCCAACACCTTTTAAGAAAGAAAATAATTGTCCGTAGTAAGTTAAAAAAAAAAAAAAAAGCAAAAAATCTTTGAGCTCCCTCTGCTGGTTCTGTAGTAGCATATCAGAGTGTATTTTGGTTTTATTTAGAAACAAACTGGCCCATGGTTAATATCATTAATTCATTTGCCAATATTAAATAAAGAAGTTTTATTTTTTGAAAAACCTTTTAAGGATTTTATTTATTTATTCATGAAAGACACAGAGAAAGAGAGAGGCAGAGACGCAGGGAGACGGAGAACTAGGCTCCATGCAGGGAGCCCATATGAGACTAGATCCTGGGACTACTATGGGATCATGCCCTGAGCCAAAGGCACATGCTCAACTGCTGAGCCACCCTAAGAGAGAAGTTTTAAACTGTGTATTTTCAATAATCTTATACATGTTAAATTCTGCTAATATATCACTGATATTAGCAAGTAAGATGAACAAGTATAGAAATGTTGAAGTTTTATTCAGTATGTGCCTGTTCCATTTAATACATCCCTAAATATGGTGCCACATAAGTGGATCATATAACAAAAAATTTTTGCAAGCACTATATATACAGGGATATTTTAGCTTTTTAACTATGGCTTTCAAATTGCAGTAATCAGAAATGTTACTGTTGTATTAGTATATTCAAATTGAATTAAAATATATGTATATTTTGAAGCTAGGAAGAATAGAAAATATTTGCATAGTTAAGCAATAATTTACATGATAATTATGAGTTTCTACAGTTTTTTGTCAAGATAGCACAATCTACGATGTGCTAAATTATGATGAGCTTTTCAAATTTACAAGTTGCCTCTTCTTTTTATGATTTGTATTTTTATTTTCCAGGTCATTGATTGGTGTCTCAGTGGTGACAAACGTATTCTTCTCTTAATCCATTAAATTGCTTAATTTTTTTATGTTGAACTTAAATCTCTTCAAGGATACCTTAAAAAAAAAAAAAAAACAGTTCAGGTTTTTATCCCTCTTTTTTTTTTTTTTTTTTTTTTTATCAGTTCCATTTTCCTCTTGTTCCTTCTGACTGCTTTTACTCTCTCAAAATACTGGTGCTTTATGTTTCCTGTGTTCAATTCTGGTTGTTGAAATGTTGGGAATTCCCTACATGGTGAAAGGTAAAGGTGTTTCTAGTCAATGGTGTGCTGGAGCTGCCTGCTAGCCTTTAAGAATTTTGCAAGACAGTTGTTTAGAGAACTTTTATTTAAACACTATCTAACCTTAAAATTACATCAATTATATTTTTAAAAGGCAATAAATTCTAAAAGCTTATCACTTCCTAATTATTACACTATATTTTATTATTATTTGTGCCCCTCAGGATATTTACATCTATTGAATCTGCGTGGTGGAAACAGCATATTAAGATGTTTTATTGTGAATTTCTTTCCAACTATGCATTCAGTGATATTATGTTGATAAACTGAAATTGGCTATTTGGGGAGCATTTAAACCATGGAAATCAGCAATTGCTACAGAGAGCTGGACTTGATTTATTGTTTTGTTGACTATCTAGATGTAAAAGCGTGATGCAGAAAATGTTACCAATAAAAGCATTCAGTAAAAATCAGCTAAAACATTGTGTCAGAACCAATTTGTTATAGGGAATTTATAATTGAGGGTATTATGTATTTTATTATTTGTTAAGTTGTATACTACATGTCCTTTATACCAGTAAAACTTACGCGCACATACGTATGCATCTATATATTTTATTTTCTAGAAAGCCAGTTGCTAAACATTAACCAGCACACTACCAGTCTCTATCCCCAAAGGCTGGCAAGCAGGCAATTCTCTCCTGAGGCTCCTGGAGGAATCACTGTTGTACTTACACAGCCTTAATGGTAGTACTGTGATTTTAAAATATGTCCACAAATTCACTGATGCATTTTCTTTCTAAAGATGAGGCCTAATCCCCTCCCACCCCACCCCCAAAATGTGGGCTGTACTCAAGAATAGAATGTGGTGGAAGTAATGGTGTTAGATTTCCCAGTGATGCGTGCAAGTGGGTGGGTCTGATACGAAAGGGGCAAGGATGCATGAAGCTGCAACAAGTTCCCTCCTCTTGGCCCCAGCACTGCTCTTTATTTCCTGACTACTCACTCTCCAGACATTTGACTGCCTGTTCTCTGCTCTGTTTGGGAGGTTCTGCACTTTCACAGGCTAAAAGGTCTCAGACTACATGAGGCCATTGGCAGAAGAGGCTCTGAAATACGGCAAATTGGCTTGAAATGTCAGCTCTCTCACCTCCTGCTGTGCAATATGCTCAAATCCCTGAGTCCTCTCAGCCTCAGTCTCCTCATTTCTACATTGGAGACATGAATAGTATCTATATATGGGAATCCATGATGAGTAAATGCATGTCAGCTCCCAGAACTCCATAAACAAAATATGCTATTCAGGACCCTGGATTGATGGAAAATGATGACATATTTTTTCTTTAATTTACAAGGACATAGACATTCAAATGCATCTTATGCTCTACAAAGCAATTGCCTTAAGACTATCTCGAAGCAGCATTTTCCCCCTAAAGATCTCTTTGCTTAACACAGTTCCTGGAACTTCTCTTTTGAAGATGCCTCCAGCATGAATATCTTTAGTGGTGACAAATTTCTTTCCCTTGGGGATGCATTAAAACCAGAATAGCCAATCAAAGACAAGTGCAGTATTAAGAGCGGCATCCTTTCAGTTAAAAGTGAGGGGCAATTGTGAAGTTCTAACCTGGTCCCAGCACTCGTGTCCAGATCTATCAGCTCTATCAGCTGCCACAATTCCCTGTCCAAGGCACTCAGAATTCCTCAAACCTCACCATTTCCTGAACAAGCAGAGACTTCCCTAATCCCAGGGCTCTGAACAGAGACTACTCCTCCTGAGTAGAATGGTATATAGCTTTCTTTCTCTGATCCAACCAGAAATATCCTACTTAACTGCTATGCCCCAGCCACACTCAACCCCTTTGTACAGCTTCTCCTCTGCCAATGAGGCACATCAGCACAGTGGTTAAGTAAAAAGATGTGAGAGCCCAAGAGAGAGGCGGTAGGTAAGGTGGTGGACCATGGAGCCAAGTTGCTTGGGTCTGAATCCATCTGTACAATGTGGTCACAAGCTCTGTGATCTTAGATGAGTTACTTTATTTCCCCATGAATCAGTTTCCTCAACAGTGAAATAAGATAAAAAGTGGTAGCTACTTCAAAGGTCTGTTTTGGAGATTAAATAAAGTATCTGGAATAGTACCCAGCAAATATTTGTTTAATAAAGTTCTAGATCGGGCAGCCCCAGTGGCGCAGTGGTTTAGCGCCGCCTGAAGCCCGGGGTGTGATCCTGGAGTCCCGGGATCGAGTCCCATGTCAGGCTTCCTGCATGGAGCCTGCTTCTCCCTCTGCCTGTGTCTCTGCCTCTCTCTCACTCTCTCTGAATAAATAAATAAATAAATCTTTAAAAAAAATAAATAAAGTTCTAGATCTATCATTTCTTAGCTAGGTGACCTGAGTGTATTATTTAACCATTTTGCAGCACAATTTCTTGATTTTAAAATGAGGATAAGAAAAACAGTATTAATTTTATAGAGTTTTTGAAGATTAAATAAAATAATGTATTTAACTTGCTTAGTACATTATCGTATGTAGAGCCTTGCATATAGCAGGATTTCAACAAAATGATAGTTAAAAAAAAAGTTGTTTCTTCTGAACTCATAATGCTTTATTTATATCTCTATTATATCAAATTATATTAAAATAGCCTGACTGGGAACTTCTTGAGAGGACAAGAGCTTTGTCACTATTCTTTGGACAAAGGGAAAACCGGTTCAGCTGGCAACTAGGATGTGAAATGGAAACTTAAAGTTGAAACAGAAACCACAACTTGCAAAACCATATTATCACTCACAAAATAGAAAAACTGTACAAAACCGTGACATGCAAGACAAATTATCTTCAGACTCTGAATACCAATTCATCAGACCCATGGTATTCTGAATAAGGCCACAGACAGACCAACCTAACAATAACTCCACAAAGTCATGTGTCCTAAAGATAAACCAACCACTGATCTTTCTAGCACCTTCCTAGTGTACAAATTCTGAGCAATCTCTGCCAAGGCCATCCTATGATTAATTCAGGTTCTATAAACTCTATAGGTATTCTTTTGTAACTGCCACCTGTTGAAATGTTGAACTCCCCATAGTGTAAGTTCTCCCTTGTAGCAGCCAGCTAATAAATCTACATTTGAAAAAAATAAAAGAGAAAAGCAAAGAACTATTATATGTTAGATACTGGGAATAAAGCAGTGAATAGAAGAAAGCTTTTGCTTTCAAGGAACATATTAATGTGGTAGATAGACAACTGTTAACAATGCATGGTGATATAATTATAATAGGGATACACACTATGATCACTCAGTCCTGCCAGAAAAGATTTCCTAGAGGGAGTAATTTTTAAGATAAATCCTGAAGTGTGTATAAGAGTTAAGTACAAAATAGGGTTGGGCATGGTAAATGTTCTAAATAGCAGGGGTTCCTTGTGCAAGAAAGAGAATAAAGGACAGTGTATTTTGGAATAGAATAAAGGACAGCAAGGAATAGATTGAAGATTTTACAGGCCTAATGCATCAAAAATAGTATCGTGCTTTTCCATTTGAAATTCAAGATAAAAATAATGCTAATTATAAAATACTAGTAGGAAATTCCTTCTGTCTGATTGGTTTTTCTTATCATGTTCAGTTGGATACTTTGAAAGAAAACCCGAATTCTCTAAAAAAATCTATTCATGTTCCTGTTTTGATGTTTTCTTCAGCATATGCCTGTTTGCTTATTGCTCAATACAGTATTGTTTATCTGGGGGAACTACACAAATACAGTATGGCAGCACTACAGAGTATGAAAGGTGAAGAAGCGAGATGAAGCTGAGAGCTAGACAGACACCAATTAATTAAGGATTTAGTAAAATGTGGTTAAAGATGTGGTTTTTATTGTTTAGTGATCTGAGTTCAAGCTCTCCTATGCTTGAGCACTCCTTGAATGTACTTAGGCAACTTGAGGCTTTAATTTCCTCAGCTATAAAATGGGAATGCTCAATTGTAAGGATTGTCATTATATATATACATAAATATGACATATAATGACATATATATATCACTTAGCACAGTGCTTAATACCATAAAACACACTATATTTCAATTAGGTATTATTATGAATAAATTTGTACTTCAGCCTAGTAAATGGGCAGTCAACAAAGGATTTTAAATAGTGACATGATTAGCATGGGCTTTTATGGATTTCTTTGGCTGTGTATAGCCTGGGCTGAATGACAATGAGTAGATTCTAGTTGTACTTATGAGGAAGACTCTATAAATATTAATGGTTAATTGGATGGTAGTTGAGGAGCTATATGCATATATGCATATATACATTACATATTCATACACACACACATTTGTCCCCTGTATAAACTGCTATAGATGATGAGAGAGAGTATAAATCTCAGTATCTGGAAGAAAAAAAAATGTGCAATATTCAAATCATCTGTCAGGGAAATGATGTGATGTTTATGCTGTCAAAATAATTTGAAATGTAGTAAGAGGAGAGTATGGAGTATCAATGAAGTAAGATTGATCATGAGTTGATAATTTTTGAAACTGGATGATTGGGAAGATTATACTCTTTTCTACTTTTGTACATGTTTAAATTTTTCCAAAATAAAATTTAAAAAACATCTAAAAAGTTTATTAAGGCCCAGGGACCTTCCCTGTCTTGACCTCTGTATTTCCAGGGTCTAGAGAGGTTCATAGCACATAGTAGGCTCTCAATATATTACTTGTTGAATGAATGAACACTGAAGAACAAAACTTATAACCTAGGTAATAATCTCACAGCTTAGGCTCAGAGTCAAGACTCCTGGGGTTCCCTTCATTTTTCATGTCACATATAACATTCTATGAGCTATTGTAAAGATGAATGACAAAAAAAAAAAAAAAACAAAAAAAAAACACACACACCCAAAGAGAAAGCAGAGCAGATTGACAAACTTCACTTTGGAATTCCATGAGAAGCGAGTATTTACAAGCTTATATGCATATGATCCCTAGAGAGCTTCTGTGGACACTCTGCCATATTATTTCATTTCATTGCTTTTTTTCCCCCCAACAAATACATATTTTTAAAAGATTTTACTTATTTATTTGAGAGAGAGAGAGAGAGAGAGAGGTGGTGAGAGAGATCAGCAAAAGGGGGAGCAGCAAAGGGAGAGGGAGCAGCAAAGCAGACTGTGCTGAGCAGAGCTTGAGGCGGGGCCTGATTCGGGGACCCTGAGATCATGACCTGAACTGCAGGCAGATGCTTAATGGACGGAGCCACCCAGGTGACCCTCCAACAAAGTATTTATTGCGGAGCTATCTCTGTCCGTCAAGCCAAGAATCGGAAGAAAACTGGGTATACTCTATCGTCTCTTCCCCTCTCATTCTCTGACTAATAAGTGAGGGGAGGAATAAAGTCCTTTTAAGAAAGTTCACCTCTACATTTTGTTCTTATTTCCTTAGTAGCCTTAGGACAAAATTATCTATTACAAAAGTAATGATGTAGAACCTTAATTAGGGCTTTTGAAATTCAAGCCCAATTTTACTGAAGGCTAGTACCTGAGCAGAGGAAAATGACCAATGACAATGAAACAACTGACATCAGCCACAATTAAATAGCCACATCAGACACTCTCTAAAGCTTTAAAGCTGTGCTGTTCAATACCACAGCCACTAGCAATGTGTGGCTATTGAGCATTTGTGATATGGCATGCTTAAATTGAGATGTGCTATAAGGGTAAAATACACAGTAGATATCAAAGACTTAGCAACCAGAAAAAAGTAAAATATCTCAATAAATTTTATATAAATTATATACTGAAATGACTATTTTAGATATTATGGGCAAAATAAAATATATTAAAAGTAATTTCACCTTTCTTGAAACTTTTAAAAAAATATGGTCACTAGAAAATGTAAAATTACATATGTGGCTCCTAGTAGATTTTTATTGGACAGTGCTTTCCCAAAATGGAAGAACTTTTCCTCTCCTTATGTGGAATAAAATAAAGAGCTCTGTGTTTCAATAGCACAGCTCCTAGTCCTCTTACTCTGTATTGTTCTGCTAGGTTTTAGATCTTTTCCATTAAAGTATTGCTATGGTGGGGAATCCCTGGATGACTCAGCGGTTTGGTGCCTACCTTAGGCCCAGGGCGTGGTCCTGGAGTCCCGGATCGAGTCCCACGTCTGGTTCCCTGCATGAAGCCTGCTTCTCTGTCTGTGTCTCTGCCTCTCTCTCTCTGTATCTATCATGAATGAATAAATAAATAAATAAATAATCTTTTTTAAAAAAAGTATTGCTATAGGGACTCATTATAATCAATTATAAGTATAAATGGAGTACCCACTAAAGAACTGGTGATTGTCCTTCAAATTCTTTTATTGTAACCAGAAGTACTCTGATCTTATTAGGGGGGAAATCATAGTATGTCCTCTGATCCTACTTTACATTATTAGCAATCGCTAAAGGGTTTCCTCTTGAATTACCTAAAGACATACCTCACCACAGTGGAGCATTATTTCTCTTCCCAAGTTATTGGCTTCTAGTCTCAGATGAGAAAACCATATTCCCTTTATTAACATGATCTTTATTCTACTTCTAGAGAAATAAAAATCCTAGCATTTTTTATGTTGAAGGTGATTTGCCTCCTTTTTATTTCATTTTTTTAAAAGAATTTATTTATTTATTTGAGAAAGAGAAAGCATGAGTGGGGGGAAGAGGGAAGGGGAAGGGGTAAGCATAGGGAGAGGGAAAATCAGATTCCCCCACTGAGCAGGGAGCCTGATGCAGGCAGGGCTCTATCCCAGGACCCTGAGATCATGACCCAAGCTGAAGGCAGACACTAAAGCAGCTGAGCCACCCAGGTACCACCTTTTTGTTTTCACTTAAAAACTCCCAAATTCAATTAAGCTTTCTTTATATAAGAAGTATGTTCATGTTTTTAATTCATCCCACCACACTGAAAACCTCTCAATGGCTGCACCTCACATTTTATTTTATTTTTTAAAGATTTTATTTATTTGACAGAGAGCAAGAGTGTGTACATGCACAAGCAGAGGTGACAGAGGGAGAGGGAGCCCAATGTGGGCCTTGATCCCAGGACCCCAGGATCATGACCTAAGCCAAAAGCAGATACTTAACTAACTGAGCCACCCAGGCACCCCTGCACATCATATTATAAACAAGTCTTGTTTAAAAATCTTAACATGTCCCTTATTTACCTAATTTGGCTGATAGGTATGTTTCCTCCTAACTTACACGCTCTTACATTTCTGGTCTTCAAGATCCTGGCCCTTCTTTACCTCAGGAAAGTCCCACAAGCTATTATGTAGGCCAGAAATGTTCTTGTCTCTATCTTGTTTCACCTGGCTAACTTGTACTCATTATTCACTTTTCTTTTTTCTTCTCTTAAAAGATTTTATTTCTTCATCTGAGACAGAGAGAAAGAGCATGACTGGGGGGAGAGGCAAAGGGAGAGGGAGAAGCAAACTCCCCGCTGAGCTGGGAGCCTGATGCGGAGGCTCAATCCCAAGACCCTGAGATCATGATCTGAGTTAAAGGCAGACCCTTAACCATCTGAGCCACCCAGGTGCCCCTCACTTTTCTTAACCATTTAAATATCAAATTCTTAGAGAAGCCATGCTTGAGCATTTCCAGTCCAAACTGTTACAATGGTTCATATTTCCCTCTTTATAATATGTACTATAATTTGTAATTATAAGTTTTTTTCTGTACGATTGTTAGAAGTCTGCCTTCTTTATGAGCCTATAATCTCCTTAGGGGATATATCATGCATTTTTTTTCTCCACTACTATATTATCATCAAGTAGTGGTATGTTTAAAAGGGCAGAACTTCAGGAAACATTTGTTGAACAATGCATCGGAAAGGCCCAGTAGAGCACAAGGATTGCAAATAGGAGATAAGGAAGCAACTGATGAAGCCAGGTACTCAAGGAGGCCACAGGGGATAAAATTCAGAGATTTGATGGAGAATAAAGTATATGTACACTAAAAAATAAAATCATAGGTGCTAAATCAATGATGGTCAGAGAAAGTCGAAGGCTTGTCAGAATGTATGTCTTGGGAGAGATCATATTAAATTGAGTTGGGTAGGATGGTTTCAAAGAAGTAATTGGGCCAGAAAGTATGGCTAGATTTCATTATTAGCCATGATTTTTTTAATTTATAAAAATAGAATGAATCAATGACTTAACTTGTAGCAGAAGCTGGATTCTCTGGGGAGATGCTGAGTTAGAGCTAGAAGTGCTAAAGGTTTACTGCATAGTTGCACTTGTGAAAGGGAAAGAGAGGAAGTGGACTGGGCAGGGGGAGCCATCAGACTGCCATACAGGTCTCACAAAGCCTCTGTCATCGATACTGAGTATGTCCTTATACTATGACTGATTCTGTCTTTGGCTATGGATGGGCATGGGGAAAAGGGTTGCCCTAACAATAGTATAACTTCAGTTTGAAAGCTTAGGTAAACTTAGGAGTTAACAGTTAGAGGATGTAAACTAACTACATGCCTTCAGTTGGGCAGTGAGTTCTTTCTTGAAGGGAGATCTGAAAAGCACACCAGTGACTGTCACACATTATAGGATGCCAATTCAACCCAAATTAATCTATAAGTTTGATAAAGGATCTTTCGTTTTTTTTAACAAGCTCAACAATCTCATTCTAGGAAGTATTTGGAAAAACAACGGTTTACATTTAGTTAAGCAAAATTTGATATTAAAACAAAGCAAAAAGGAGGGATTTGCCTTGTTAGGTATTAAGACAGTCTATAGGACATTGGTAAATAAAAACAACATGGTCCAGGTGTAGTCATAAACAGAGACCAATTGAAGAGTTCAGAAACCAGAGCCATATATAAATGGAAATATGATATACACTGTAAGTGGCATCAAATACTAATGAGGGGGACACCCGGGTGGCTCAGTGGTTGGGTGTCTGCCTTCAGCTCAGGGCATGATCCTGGAGTCCTGGGATTGAGTCCTGAATCGGGCTCCTTGCATGGAGCTTGCTTCTCCTGTCTCTGCCTCTCTCTCTGCCTGTCTCTGTGTCTCTCATGAATAGGTAAATAAAATCTTAAAAAAAAAAAAAAAAACTAATGAGGAAGAGATAGAGTGTTGTGTAGAAGTACAAAGAAAAATTGGCTTGCCATCAGGATTAAAAATAGGCTAGCCCCTTACCTTACACTAAATAAAGGAATGTATTCCAGAGGGAATAAAGATCTAAATGTAATTCTCTGGAGAGTAATGAACTATAAAGGAAATGGAACATATAGAATAGCTTTGTGATTTCAAAATGCAGGCTGAGTTTTTAAACAAGAGCCCAAAGGCACCTCTGAGAGTAATAAGATTATATCCATCAGCTAGGGGAGAGAACTGGAAAAACCAAAAGAGGAGTTAAGTAGACTATAGAGAATATTCCTAGGATCAGGGCAGCTAAGTAAACCATAGGAGATGTCTATTAGGAGGTATCATTAAGACTTGCCTATCCAAATTTTCCACTGCCATTACTTCCTTCCCATTTAAAATTAAGCACATATTCTTCAATAAATATTTTTGAGTTCCAGACACTGCTAAGTGTAGGAGGTACAAGGATGAATGAGCTTGATTCCTAGTCCTTAAGACTTCATAATCTAGTTAGGGAGACAGAGGAGAAAACTAAATATAGATAGAAGAGACAACTTCTTTGCCTAGGGCATCAGTGGGAAGCTGTTTTTTTGAGCAACAAAACCTTCCCGGCTAAAGAAACATTACTAACAAAGTCACAGGCTGTGTGCTTTGAAAAGAGGATGGTGTACTGGAAAATGTTAAGTAAGTAACCTAATACTGGACGTTCTGAAATGTTTGTTATTGAGTGCAGGAAGTATTCTATGAAGGTTGTTTTAGTCTTTTCTTAGCAGCATTGATAATCACACTAGGTAATTATTACCTTTGAAGGCAAAGCCAAAGATGAAGTACTGAAGTGATAAGGAATAAATGTTAATGTATAAGAAAGAGAAGAATGCTACGAAGCACTGATGACTAAATGTGGAGTAATAATAAGCACTGTACAATGCATTCAGAGGAGGAAAAGGTCACTGTCAGCTTCATTAGTCAGGGAAGATTTCATGGAAAGGAGCAGAGCTTCACCAAACCATTCAAAAAATTGAGAACTGACTGTAAAATTCAGGGGCTGTGCTTGGAGCAAGAACTTAAAAACTGTAGTTACTAAGGAACAAATGATCAGTTACTTGCAAAAGTAAAGCAAGAGTGCTATATCAGAGGTAAGCACTGGCTGAAGTGAGAAAACCACAGAGAAAGTCTCGCTATAGAGCAGGGAGGTCTGGAATAGCTTTCCAAAGGTGACGCTGCATGCAATGAATTATGATGGATGAGTAGGATTTCAACAAGTGAAAGGGGAGAAAATACATTCTGCAATAGCTCCATTTAGTGTAAAAACACATCTCTCTCAAGGAAGATGGAATAGCTCAAGATGGCTGAAGCAAAGGCTAAAGGGCAGTGAAAGAAATTTCTAAGGCAAATAGGTAGGGGTTTGATTATGAAAGGCCTTTTATGGAATGTTCAAGAACTTGGATTTTTATCCTGAAAATGTGGAAACTGATAAAGATTGTAAGCAGGGAAGTGACATGATTACATGCAAGTTTTACAATGATTGCTATTAAAGGCAATGATGATAAAGGCAACTGAAGATTAATAATGGGTGCAGACTAAGAGGCAGAAAGATTAAAAGGCTGTTGCTATTGTTTAGGAAAAATAAAAGAAGACTTCAAACATACAGTAGCAGTGGTATTAGGAGAGAATGGATGAGGTTTGAGCAGCCAGAGAAAGTGGAGGTAGGTGTTCCTTGTGGAAATGATGTAAACATTTGAAGAAGTGGATGGTGAGCAAATCAGTTTACCTGGAGCATACAGTATTTGGTTGAAAAATGATTAGCTTTGTTTTTTTTTTTATTTTTTTTTATTTTTTTATTTATTTATGATAGGCACACAGTGAGAGAGAGAGAGGCAGAGACACAGGCAGAGGGAGAAGCAGGCTCCATGCACCGGGAGCCCGATGTGGGATTCGATCCCGGGTCTCCAGGATCGCGCCCTGGGCCAAAGGCAGGCGCCAAACCGCTGCGCCACCCAGGGATCCCCCAAAATGATTAGCTTTGGAAGGCTGGAGCAGAGGGCCAGTTACGGAATCATTGGTGATGGAAGTTGAAAATTCTCAAGTCAGCCTGAGCCAAGTCTATTAAATAAACAGGCTACACAATTAGGATTTTACTTTTCCCATAGCAACATTAAAATATCACCTTTATTGTGGTAAGATACACATAAAAATTTACTATTTTAACCATTTTAAGTGTACAGTTCAGTCGCATTAAGAACATTCACATCCTTGTGCAACCGTCAACACTGGTCATCTCCAGAACCTTTTCAACATCCCAAATGAATCTTCCCCTATTCTCCCACCCCTGGCACCTACTATTCCACTTCCTGTCACTGGGAGTTTGGCTACTCTAGGAACCTCATAAGTGGAATCATATGTTTACCTGCCCTTTTGTTTCTGGCTTAGTTCACGTAGTTAAATCACTGGTTATTCAGGGACTGGATTCTAACGTCATTCTACTCTACATGCTGTATTTTAAAACAAATGTCTAGCTTTTCCTACTTGATAACCTTTCCTACTTATGGCTCGAGGACACTTCAATCTAGCAGTTATAAACTTAGGAGTTCTTGAGGGCAATTTCGTTTACCATTGTCCGCCGTTAAGAGCTTTCTATCGGTGTACTTAAGACTCTAAGTGTCTTTATATTGCCAATTATTTTCATTTCATTCTAGTTTACAGGCGCTAGACCTTCTGCAAAATCCCACCTTGTACCTTAAAACATAGTAAATAACGGCAACTAAAAGAACACAGGCGAGATTCAAGCTTCCCTAGAAGGGGGGGGGGGGGAGTTAATTTACTTAGGACGCTGGTGTGAAGGCTCTGTCTTTTGATACTATTTAATTTCCTATCTGGAGCTGAGTCGGCTCTAAATGAAAAGAATTAAAAAACACACTGTTCTCATGTGGCTGGGGGGGGGGGGCGAGGGAAGTCGTTAAGTTTCGGATGGCTGGAAACTGTGTGTGAACCGTCAAGGCTATCTCACCTTTCTTTTTGGGGGGCATCCCTAGATCATTACTGCTCTGCCAGCAAGTCGAGTGATTCTGGACGAGATACTAATCCTCTGGAAGCCGGAGGGTTGGATTCCAGGAGCCCGTGCTTCCCAGTGTCGTCCACACCGTGGAGCGCACAACAGGGACCTGCAGGCCCCCGAGAGACGGAGGCGGCGGTGCCGCGCACCTGGAGCCCGGGGGCGGCCGTGCGTCCCGGCACAGCGCGCAGACGCTCTCAACGAGCGCTCCAGTGCGGCGGCTCCTTCCAACAGGATGCGCCACGGCCGTCTAATCACAGAGGACGAAGCGGGGCTCCCGCTGCGTCTAGAGTCAGCGGCCGTTCTCTGTTTGTAAAAAATAAAATCTTTCTCCCAAACGTGGACCGGGGCGTTAAAAAAAAAAAAAAAAAAAAAAAGGCACAAAGACGTCGAAACACGCATTAAAAAAAAAAAAAAAAATCGAAGTACCGCTCTCGAGCAGCGCGCTCTCCGCCGATCTTACGTCTCCTCCCAGCAGGCTCTGGGACTCACCGCGAGACTTCGTCAATTCTCGCGAGATTTATCGGCAGCCATCTTCTTGGGGGTGCTGGGAGCCGGGAAGACCCCCCGAATCGTTTTCCCATTGAGCTGCCCTTCGTCTTTGCTTTCTTCACTTTTGCCTGCGCTGCGCTGCCAACACCACCTGGTCCCGAGGCTGAGTGAAAGCCCGGATCTAGGCGCGTGTCGCGTTCCCGCTCTAAGGAAGATTTGCTCGGGTGGAGGGAAGGGGGAGGGCCCGGGCTAACCGTTGCTGCCTCCGCCGGGGTCCGGGGACCGGGAGCTCCTGGCACCCCGTGGATTCGCGGCCTGCGACGGTCCCCGCGGAGCTGTTCGCCGATCGGGGCTCGCGGGAGCCTGCCACCGGCGCCTCCTACCGCGGCCCACGCGGGCGGCGCGCGGAGGAGGGGGCGGGGGCAGCGGCGGCTGTAGCGGCCGCGACCTGGGCGGGCGGAGGAGTGTGACGGGCCTCGGGGCCGCTGTGGATGGTTTCTAAAATGATCATTGAAAACTTCGAGGCGCTCAAGTCCTGGCTCAGCAAGACTCTCGAGCCCATGTGAGTATCCAGGGGCTTTCTCCTTGCAGGGGTGGAAGCGGGAGATAGGCGGACACGGAGATCTGTGCAGTTTGCCGAAGTGCCTGTGATGGAGGCCGAAGCGGTGAACAGAGGTCCCGGGGTTTTGTGTTTTCTCCTTTTCCCACCGTCGCTCCCAGGTTCGGGATACCCCCAGAGAGCCTTAGCTGACCCTTTATCTTATCGTGGAGTTGGTCCTTGAACTGATAACCTCCAGTTCTCTTGTTTTCCCGTTATATGTAGAACGGCCCCAGCCTACACACATTTGATGAAGGCCCCCAAATCGGTTTCTTTTCTTTTAGTGAATCCAAGCATAACCTCTTGCCCAAAGACCATTTTATCATGTTTCTTTAAATGAAGTGCATGGTCCTTACTAGGGATGAGGGCAGTTCTAGTGTAAGCCTCTCACGTTTTACCTAAATACAGTCCCTGAAAGAAAGGCCACGTTTCCCATGTGCTATCTGGCTCACCAGCACCTCTCTTAACTGATTGAAGATGTAACAGGTGCTCAGGTGCCCAGGAAGATTCCCTTTTCCCACCTTCCCGCCTACATGTTTGTTAGTTTGGAGAGGAGGAAGAAAGTGTTATTTATCCATATGGGATATTTAGCAGTTTTTAAGTGGATACTGTAGATGGACTGTGGGGGGTGGGGGTGTGCAAAGTGTTGGAATGTTTTAGGTTGGAAAAAACGAGTGTTTTCAGGATTTATCTTTTAATACGTAGAAAATACATCTTGGGCTAGGTGCTTTATCAAAATTGGTTGGTTTACAATAAACTAAATGAAATAGGGAAAACCCACTCATTAAATTAGTTTATTAGGTGCCTGCTATGTACTGTGGGAGGCTTCGGTGATGGAGCATTTAAATTCCAAAGTTGGAAGGATGGTAATAAATAAATGAGTATTAAATAAGATTAAAATAGAAGTGGCAATTGTAATAATAGAGGGTCATATAAAAGACTGATTAGAAGACCTCTCACAGGAGATAGCATTTGAGCAACACTTAGAGGAGGAGAAGGAACCATCTGTGTCAAAGTCTGGAGAAAGACTGTTCCTTGCAGAAGGAATAGCAAGTGCAAAGGCCCTGTAGCAGATACGATCACAGTGTGTTCCAGGAAGAGAAGGAAGGCAGTCACTGCTGCAAGGAACATTGTGATGGAGGAGAGAATGGAATAACGTGAGGTTGGAAAAGTAGGCAGGGGCCAAATTACAAATTAGGGCCCCCCTAATTTGGAGCCAAAAGGGTCTTCGAGGCCATGGTAAAGACCTAGGATTTTATTTGAATTACAGAGACAACATTAGATAATTTAAAGCAGGCAGGGACTGATTTGATTTTGTTTAACTCTACTTGCTTTGTGGGGATTAAGGGGGCAAGAATGAAAGACTACTTTGAAGGGCATTGTAGGCAGAAATGTAGGTCATTTATATTAGAGTGATAGTGGAGACAGAATGAAATATGTCTTATAAGTAGATCTTATAGAACTTGCTGATGGGTTAGATGTGGGAGATCAGGGAAAGGGAAATTAAGGATAATGGTTAAGAAGTTAACCTAAGCAGCTGGATGGGTGATGGTAGAGAAGGATAGGAGAGAACAGGTTGAGGGGAGGAGAAAAGGTAATTGGTGTTTGTTACAAATCTAAGTTAGATATCAAATAGGTGGTTGGGTTATATGAGAACTCAGGCCGGGACTAGAGAAATTTGGAGTCATGCGGAAAGTATTTGAAACTGTGGAATTGTTAGGAAATTTCCTTGTAAGAATGTGTTGATACGGAAGAAAGAGGCCCCAGGTCTGAGGTAGAAGATATTTGTTACTAGAGAAACAAATGTATGGCAAGAGAGGCAGGTTGTCAACTTCATGGGATGCTGCAGAATGTATGAAAAAGGTGGAGGCAAGTAAGTGGCCCTTAGGTTTGGAAAGGTAGAAGTCATTGGTGATCTTAGCAAAATAGTTTAATTGAAGTGAGGTGGTCAAGATAGAAGCCATATTTCAGTGGATGGAGAGAGAGGTGCAACAGTGTAATGTTTAGAGGACCAACTCTGGAGTCGAATGGTGGCTGACTTTGAATAGTGCCTCTCCACTTACCAGCTGTATAATATTGGGTAAATTACTTAACTCAATGCCTCCCATTTCCTCATCTGTATGGAGAAATAATATTTATTAAGAATCTTTGGACATTGCCTGGTTTGTAATTAGCACTCAATAAGTGTTAAGTGAACAGAAAACTTAAAAAAAAATTTTTTTTTTTTGAGGATTTTATTTATTTATTCATGAGAGACACACAGAGAGAGAGAGAGAGAGAGAGAGAGAGAGAGAGAGAGAGGCAGACACAGGCAGAGGGAGAAGCAGGCTTCATGCAGGGAGCCCGACGTGGGATTTCATCCCAGGTCTCCAGGATCAGGCCTTGGGCTGAAGGCAGGCGCTAAACCATTGAGCCACCCAGGGATCCCAGAAGTTTTAAGTTTAAATAGAAATTCTTAAAAAAAATTTTTTTTTTAGTATGGTTGACACACAATGTTACATTAGCTTCAGGTATACAGCATAGTGATTTAACATCTCTATATGCTATGCTATATAACCAAAAAGATTATTAATAGTGTATGCTTGTGATTTTTATTCACTTTTGATAAAGTTTGTTTCAGGTATGATACAGCCTACTTAGATGATTGTAGCATTGCAGTCATAACTTATAATAAATACAACCTAGACAGTAGTAAGAATTGGGATTGGTTCTTTCATAATGTACATTACTGTGGTAAAATTGAGCCCTTATCCAATTCTTGTTCCTCATTGCATTTCAGGTGAGTTTTTGATGACTTTTAAAGCTGATTTCTAAATAAATAAATAAATCTGATTTAAATTATCTAAGACTTGTGATTTCTAAACTTGGTTTTGTAAAACTTTAAGATGTGTTTGTTAAGGTTTTTTTTTTTTTTTGCTTTACTTTAAAAATATAATTGCTAAATAAATAAATAAAAATATAAGTGCCAAATAGCGTCTCTTTGAAGGAGGAACATTTGAAAGAGCAAGGTTAAGATGTAACTCAAAACTTATATAGAACTTTCTAGCTACTTGTGCTAGTTAAGTATCTCATGGTTTGGGACTTCCCCTGTATTTTGAATATGTTAATTCGGCAGACATTGAGTACTTAACAGTACTGAGCAGTGTGCTAGATATTGCAGATATTGGGAAACGAGCTGAAATAACTATCTTCATATTGTTAACCATTTATCTTTTAAGACAGATGTTAAACAAGTAATTACAAGACCTTTGAGTGTTAGGAAGTCCAGAATGCGGTCAAAATACATGTGTGGAAGGTCAGGAAAGGCTTTGCTGGTATAACATTTGATCTCAGCCTGCAGGAGTGAAGAGCAGTTTGCTAGGGCAGAAGGATGGAAATGGAGAGCTGGGAAAGCATTCTAGATTTTGAAGGACAGATGTATAAAAGCCCTAAAATGAAAGAAAAGAAGTGTTTTGGGAATGAAAGAAATTGAAAAAAAAAGCAAAGGAAAGAATAGCAGTGGATAGCTCCAGAGAGAGGATCCGCATCATTCAAGACTTTGTTGAGTCATGTTAAGGATTTTGGATGTTAATTGAAGGATAGTGGGAAGCCAGTGAAGTGTTTTAGGGCAGGAGAGTTTTCGCATCAACATAAAAACAAAAACCCAGCCTGGGCAGTGTTTTGGCGTGAAATAAGGGTCGGTAAATCTGCATGTTATTTGATTGTAAAGTCTGTAGATGTGTCAGGGCTCTGAGTTTTGTGGGGTTTTTTTTTACCCCTAAATTATTGAAAATGCAGGTGTTAAAATTGGCATCTTGAAATACTTAAGGTTGACATTTTGTTCTCTCAAACAATTGCTTAGTCATACTTGTTAACAATAAAATGAAATTAGATGTTGGTCTTTAACATTCATTTCATTTTGCTAATGGGATGTCTTGGAAAAAGAATTTAAGCTTTTTTTTGATATTCAATTTTTCTGGTTTTGTTTTCTACACAGAAAAGGTTTCCTGCTGTATTTTGAAACTTTATGAGTTTACACATCACTAAATAGGGTAACGGTAAAATCGTGGAATTTTTTTTAGCTGGTGGGAAACCTCAAAATCAAATTAGAAAATCCTTAATTTTTCAGAAAATGGAGAGTCAGACTTAATTATGTGCCTAGATTTTGTGAGTTTAGTACTAAAAAACAGAATGCATGGTTTTGTGTTCTGTGTAGTGCTGTGGGAGTAATGTTGTGTGGTGGAAAGAAGCCAAGTTTTGTAACCATATAAACTAGTGTTCACATCCAAGTTCTGCCACTTATTAACTGAGTAATCTAGGCAAATGAACCTCCCCTTTCCTTATTGGTATAATAAGGGGAATTATACTTATTTCCTTCTGTAGTTAGGTTGGAGACACATTTTTTAAAAGATTTTTAAATTAATTATTTTAGAGAGTGTGCCCCAAGAGAGGGCACACTATGGGGAGGGAGGGAGAGAAAGAGAATCTTAAGCAGACTCCCCGCTGAGCTAGGAGCCCTGCTGACTCGGTCTCATGACCCTGGGATCATGACCCGAGCCAAAATTAGGAGTTGAATGCTTGACAGAATGAGCCACCCAGGGGCCCCTGAGACACATTTTTAAGAGCCTGCCTCTTCCCTTCTTCCTTATATCCTGCTTGATTTAACATAAATAAGTTACATTACTTGTTACTGTTATCACTACTGCAGCTTCTACTACTGCATTTGTATGCATTGCTGAGAGTTTTGTATTACTTCCAAGTTCTGAGAGGTAAGCATTTTTCAAGTGATGACACTGAGTGGCAGAGTTAAGGTACTTGTCCAGAGTCACACAGCTACCTATGGCATATGACTAAACAGTCATTTAAACTCATGCTTTTTGCCTCTAGAGCCATGTTCTTAATTTATTATCATACAGTATAGTGTATTCTGTCCTATTACTGTACGTACTTTTTTTGCTATGAAATTTTCATAGTAACTAGCTGCAGTTATAAAGGAATAAAGTTCTAAACCATCATGGTTATCAGTACTTTACAGTTGAAGAAAACCTTCGGAGTTTTTCTAGTCTTTCTCCCTTCACCCACACTTGTTAACTATACCTTTCTCACCACATAAAATTATTTTTGTTCCCATTTTACCAGAAGAATTGAAAGGTGATCTTTTCACTACTGAACTTTATTCCTATTTCCCTCCGTTAGTCTTTCTCTTTTTACAGACCCCTTTTGGCATAGAAAGTCAATTTCTTAGTCCTTAAGGAAGAAAAACTCAGCAGCAATAGGAGCAAAAACAAAACAAGAAATAAAATCAGTCACTTTCATGTTAGCTTTTCCTTTCAGTAGTAAATCTAGAAATAGTAGTTTTTAATTTTTCCCTCCTTTGTCCCCATTTACTTCTTAATCCCTTGTCATATAGTTTCTTCCTCCTTATATGCAAACAAGATTTAAAAAAATTTTTTTTTAAATTTTTATTTATTTATGATAGTCACACACACAGAGAGAGGCAGAGACATAGGCAGAGGGAGAAGCAGGCTCCACGCACCGGGAGCCCGACGTGGGATTCGATCCCGGATCTCCAGGATCGCGCCCTGGGCCAAAGGCAGGCACCGAACCGCTGCGCCACCCAGGGATCCCACAAACAAGATTTTTTACCTCAGTGTTACCAATGATTTCGTGTTTATTAAATATAGAGATTTTACATAAATTTTGTATTTTGTCCTGATGTATAACATTAAACAATGTTAATACTGCCTTTTTTAACATCTCATTTCTCTTTTCAAATCAGTCCTATCCTTTTTAGTTATTTTTCTTGCCTTTTAATTATATTTTTTTTTTTTTTTTTTTTTAAATTTTTATTTATTTATGATAGTCACAGAGAGAGAGAGAGAGAGAGAGAGGCAGAGACATAGGCAGAGGGAGAAGCAGGCTCCATGCACCGGGAGCCTGATGTGGGATTCGATCCCGGGTCTCCAGGATCGCGCCCTGGGCCAAAGGCAGGCGCCAAACCGCTGCGCCACCCAGGGATCCCCTTAATTATATTTTTTCAAGTTTTGTTTCAATGCCTTTTTTTTCCCCTCAACTATTTCTACTCCTGTCATCTCATTTAAATTCATTCCCATGGATGGTTTTTATTATAATCTGTGCCAGTAGTCCTTTAAAAACAACAACAACAACAACAACAACAACTGTGTGTGTATGTATTGTGGAATCTTTGAACGTTTGATTAAAGACTTCCTTCCTTAGGATATTGCATATGCTATGTATAAATTTGCATTGAATTTCAGTTTTTCCCAGAGAACCTCTAGTCTCCACATTATTTTTCACATATGTATGTTTTGACGTAACCACTCTTTAAAGCCTTAAACTCTTATTCCAGTTGCTAGCTGTATATTCACCTGGTTCTCCCATGTGAACTTCAAACTACATTTCTGAAAATAAATGTTCTCTGAATTTACTAATTTCCATTTCATTTCCTTAAATTTTCCAGGCTTGAAATTTTATTTTTTGGCTTTTCCTCCCTTTATTCTTTTCCCCCTTCAGTTAATCATTGGGTTCTATCTCTTTCTTTTAATAACGTTGCTCAGTTGGGGGCCTTACACTCCTTATCTAAACCGTTGGGAGTTTTTTCTCCCTTCTGTGTCCATCCTGGATGCCCAACCTTGATTATATCCTTTTGTTTGATCAAAATCCTTAGCACTCCTGAATAAATTGGATGCATTTTGACTTGGCTTTCAAAATGTATGATTACTTATCTTTCCAGTTTGTATCTTCTCATTTTTTTGTGAGTCTTAACTTCAGCAGAGGTGAACTTTTTTCTGTATCACATTTTTTTTCTCATTTTTTAAATTTAAATTCAATTTGCCAGCATATAGTATAACACCCAGTGCTCATCCCATCAAGTGCCCTCCTCATTTCCTGTCACCCAGTTACCCCAATCCCCCCTCCCCCCCCACCTTCCCTTCCACAACTCTTTGTTAGTTTCCCAGAGTTAGGAATCTTTCGTGGTTTGTCTCCCTCTTTAATTTTTCCCACTTAGTTCCCTTCCTTCCCCTTATCCCTTTCACTATTTCTTATATTCCATGTATGAGTGAAACCATATGATGATTGTCCTTCTCTGATTGACTTACTTCACTCAGCATAATACCCTCCATTTCCATCTATGTTGAAGCAAATGGTGGGTATTCATCTCTTCTGAAGACTGAGTAATATTCCATTGTGGGTGTGTGTTTGTATACACACACACACACACACACCACATATTTTCTTTATCCTTTCATCTCTCGAATGACATTGTGGCTCCTTCCACAGTTTGGCTATTGTGGACATTGCTGCTATGAACATTGGGGTGCAGGTGTCCCAACGTTTTACTACAGCATTATATTTGGAGTAAATACCCAGTAGTGTAATTGCTGGGTTGTAGGGTAGCTCTATTTTTAACTTCTTGAGTAACCTCCACACTGTTTTCCAGAGTGGCTGTACCAGTTTGCATTCCCACCAACAGTGCAAGAGGGTTCCCCTGTCTCTACATCCTCTCCCAACATTTGTTGCTTCCTGTCTTGTTAATTTTCACCATTCTCACTGGTGTGAGGTAGTATCTCATTGTGGTTTTTATTTTTTCTGATGGCAAGTGATGTGGAGCATTTTTTCATGTGCTTGTTAGCCATGTGTATGTCTTCTTCGGAGAAATTTCTGTTCATGTCTTCTGCCCATTTCATGATTAGATATTTTGTTTCTTGGGTGTTGAGTTTGATAAGCTCTTTAGATCTTGGATACTAGTTCTTTTTTTTTTTTTTTTTAAAGATTTTATTTATTTAGTCATAGACACAGAGAGAGAGAGGCAGAGGGAGAAGCAGGCTCCACAGGGAGCCTGATGTGGGACTCGATCCTGGGCCTCCAGGATCACACCCCAGGCTGCAGGCGGCGCCAAACCGCTGCGCCACCGGGGCTGCCCTATCTGATAATTCGTTTGCAAATATCTTCTCCCATTCTGTAGGTTGTCTTTTAGTTTTGTTGACTCTTTCATTGGCTATGCAGAAACCTTTTATCTTGATTAAATTCCAGTAGTTCATTTTTGCTTTTGTTCCCTTGCCTTCATAGATGTATCTTGCAAGAAGTTGCTGTAGTCAAGTTCAGAAAGGTGGTTGCCTGTGTTCTCTAGGATTTTGGTGGATTCTTGTCTCACATTTAGATCTTATAACCATTTTGAGTTTATCTTTGTGTCTGGTGTAAGAAAATGGTCCAGTTTAATTCTTCTGCATGTGGCTGTCCAATTTTCCCAGCACCATTTATTGAAGAGACTGTTCTTTTTCCAGTGGATATTCTTTCCTGCTTTATCAAATATTAGTTGACCATAGAGTTGATACTGTCCCCCTTCCCAACTTTTAGAGGGTAACATGATAAGCTATATGTATGTTGAAATCAAAGCTCAGCAAAGATTCCAGGTCTTCCGGAAAGTGATTTGTGATACATTCATCTGGAAGGAATGACATGACTCTTCTCCTAGGACAGTTTGCATTGATTATGACTTTCATCATTTGCTTTCAACAATTACTTGTTTAGTAATTGATTCTTATTTATTTTAATTTCATTATTAGAATCTCACGTCTTGAAAGTAGATGCCAAAGCTTAAGATTTAACTGTCTCCCTGTTGTATATGGTGCCCAGCACAGTGCCTCATGTGTGGTATATTAAATGCACTGGTTGAAATTTCTAGTTTGTATAACAACCTAGGCAGAAGAGTGTAGACTATAAAATCTACCATACTTTAATGAGAATTTTATTTCAGAGCAGTAGATATGTGAGCAATTTGAAAAATTACTAATCTCTGGGTCTGTTTTTCTTTATTTTTACTTGATAGCACCTTCAGATTATGTAAAGTTTAAGTGATTTTTTAGGGTGAAAGGACATTGAAAAATAAATATTAATAACATTTATTCAAAGTATTTTTTTTTAAAGATTTTATTTATTTATTCATGAGAGACACAGAGAGGCAGCAACACAGGCAGAAGGAGAAGCAGGCTCCATGCAGGGAGCCGGATGTGGGACTCGATCCTGGGACTCCAGGGTCACGCCCTGGGCTGAAGGCAGGCGCTCAACCACTGAGCCATCCAGGCGTCCCTCAAAGTATTTTTGAATGCTATTATATGCAACCTACTGGCCTCCGCAGAGCTGCCCTGAGAAGAATGCTATGTGGTTGGTAATTCTAGTCTAATGAATTTTACAGCTGGTAGAAGTTTTTTTTAATAGCTAATTATTGTTTAAAATAGTTTTCATCACTCTCTTCATCCCTTTAACTTTTGTTGAGTTGACTCTCCTTACCACTTTTCACTGCTACAGCCTTACTTGGCTTTTCCATCCGAGTGCTGAGCAGTTAAAATGGACTTAGCAGTTTTTATACGTTTTAGCACTTTCTTATCTTTGGCTTGCAATAGTTTTCAGATAAAATTATATGCATAAATGAAGACAGAGATAGTATTATGAACAAAGCAGAAAATAAGCTACTCTACTGTTTGGTGTCTACACATCAGGAGTGACTAATTCAGGCTTGAGCTAAACAGCTTCAAGGAATATTGTTTTTTTTTTTTTCCTCCTGCTTCCTTAGTCCCAGGAAATAGAGAATGAGAAATGAGTGGATAGTATAAGTCTTTCCTACCAAACTTAGTCACTTACTTCCACTACCTCATTTCTGTGGAAGCATCCTTTTTCAGTCTACAAATAGTAACTTCTCAAACAGGTAAAAGTTTATTTTTAACTTGGCATCATATTAAATATTGCGTGTGTATGAAATAATGGAATTCACTTGAGATCTCTTACTCAGTGATTCTTCCTGAGATATTTTGCCAACATACAAGCAGATACATATATTATTTATAATTCTCTTTTTTGCATAGTTGGTATCATACTTGGATGTCATTCTATGAAATATGTAAAAGTGTTGCCTTTTTTAAAGGTTACATAGTGTTTTAATGGATATACCATAATTTAACCATCTATATTGATGAACTGGACAAATAGTACTACAGTGTATATTTACCACATGACACACCATGTGTACCCATCACTTAGATTCTACTGTTAACATTTTAGTGTACTTGCCACTCTTTCTTCGATGTATTTTAAAGTAAATTGCAGATGTTAATGAACTTAACCCTAAATACTTACCATTGCATATCATTAGAGTTCAGTATTTATAGTTTTTTTAAAAAGCTTGACATAATCTGTATACAGTAGTGTACACACATTTAAAGTGTATCCTTTGATGAGTTTTGACAGATGTGCATATCTATGTAACTCCGTTCCCTATCAAAATAAAGAACATTACTACCATTCTAGAATGTTTCCTCTTTCCCCTTCCCATGCTACCACTTACCCATAGAAATAAGTACTGTTCTGATTTTTTTTCCTCACTGTATATTAGTTTTGCTTGTTACTGGAACTTCGTATAAGTGGAGTTTTAGAATTGGTACCCCTTAGAGCAGGACTTCTTTTTATTTTTCAGAATGTTCTTGAGCTTTATCCATATTGTTGCATATATCTGTATCTTGTTCCTTTTTTTTTTTTACTGCTGAATAGTATTCCATTGTCAAATGCATGCTATATGGTTATAATAATGCTTGTGCTATTTTTTAACAGAATTTTTTTTTCTTTTCAATTGAAAATAATATATACTTGTTTTAATAAAAATTCGAAGAGTATAGAAATAGAAAGTGAAAGTGAGTCTTCCTTCTTGATCCTCGTTTGTAAATACATAATTGTATATTTATAAAAATAAACATACATGTATTATGTTTATGTAGGTACATACAATTGACCCTTGAATAACATGTTTAAATTGCACGGGTCCACTTATACATGAATGTTTTGTAGTACTGTGAATGTATTTTTCTAATAACTCTCAAGGTTTTCTTTTACCTAGCTTACTTTATTGTAAAAATACAGTATGTAATTATATATAATGTACAAAAGGTGTATTAATTGACTTTATATTTTTGGTAAGGTTTCTGGTCAGTAGTAGGCTAGTAGTGTTTAAGATTTGGGGGAGTCAGAAGTTACAGATTTTTGTGTGGGGGTTGTCCCCCTTAATCCTTGCATTGTTCCAGGGTCAACTAATTTTTTAACATAGACCAGATCATGTTGTTCATATGTTACTATACAGATATTGTAATAGACAGTATGCGTATCTTCCCATATGATTATATTCTTTAGCTTCTTGTCTTCCTAATGGCACCATAGTATGGCTCACATACTCATTATGTGAGTGTACTGTATAATTTCTTTTAATAGTGCTTTAAGACAAGGTAATTGCTTTAAAAAATAGCTTATTTTCTTAAACTATTAAATTCCTGCATATAGTTACAAGAAAGAAAACCTGCCAGAAGGCTTTGAAATGAAAAGTCAAAGTCCTCTTCACAGTTCTTACCCTAGCATTTTTAATATTAATACTAATATGCATAATATGTAGTCTTTATGCTTTTAAAATGGCTGATTCCAATTTTGAATAACTGTACCATAGTTTACTTAACCGTATTTTTACTTGTGATTTAGTTCATTTCCTAGGTTTTTTTTTTTTTTTAACTTTATAAATAACTGCAGTGAACATCTTGCCATATGTAGTTTCCTTTTTTCTTACTCTTCCTTCTTTCTTTCCTTTCCCTCCCTCTCATTCTCTCTCCATCTCTTTCTTCCTCTCTGCCCCTCCCTTCTCTTTATTCTGTTTCTTTCTCCTCTTCCCACCCGGTCCTGGTCCTCATTACAGAGGAATTTTTTTCCAGATGTCACCTAATGCTGCTGTTGGAGGCCTTCTTAACATTAAAGTGTGCTTTTGGTGATGGTGTATTTAAATCCAGTAGTTCAGATACACTTGTTTTTTGAAGTCATACTGTGTTGTGGCAAGTAATTTCTCTAGTTTATTTGTCTCAGCCATTTAAAGAGTGATAGGAGAGAAGTATGTCAGTATAAATTCTGGTTTTTGACTTTATGACTTTCTGCTTCCTGCTGGTCCTACACTCCCTGGTTTTATGCCCACATTCTCCAATTATTTTTCATTGCTTACTGGCAATTTAAAAGTTGTTATAAAAAATACAAATTTAAGATTTATACAAATCTTAAAAAGCTACTATAAGTGAAAAATACTTAAATGATTACAAAGTCTACCTAAAAGCATAAAAATATGCCCTTCAGCAGATCATTTATTGCTCTTTGTAATACAGTTGTGTGTTTTTTTTTTTTTTTTTTTAAGATTTTATTTATTTATTCATGAGAGAGACACACACAGAGAGAGGCATGCTCCATGCAGAGAGCCTGATGTGGATCTTGGTCCTGGGACTCCAGGATCATGGCCTGGGCCGAAGGCAGACACTCAACCGCTGAGCCACCCAGGCGTCCCAGTAATACAGTTTTTTAAATTGAATAAATCTCCTGAAGAACATTTTTTTTTAAAATTTTATTTATTTATTCATGAGAGACACACAGGGACGGAGGGAGAGAAAGAGAGAGAGAGAGGGAGAGAGAGAGAGAGAGGGGGGCAGAGGGAGAAACAGGCTCCATGCTGGGAGCCTGACTTGGAACTTGATCCTGGGTCTCCAGGATCAGGCTCTGGGCTGAAGGCAGCACTAAACCACTGAGCCACCCGGGCTGCCCCAACATTTTGTAATCTTAAGGTGTAAAGTATGTCACTTTGATACATTTATATATCTTGATAAAATTGCCAGTGTAGTGATATTTATCACATAATTATAGTACAATATTATTGTCAGTGTCTGTAATACTGTGAATTAGGTCTCCATGGCCTATTTACTACTCATTACCATCTATACCCTTAAAATACCATCGTTCCCATCTCCTCCCCCCACCCCACCAGTGGCCAGTCCCTGGTAGCCACCTATTAACTCTGTTTTTAAGTTTAACTTTTTTAGATTTCACATATACATTACCTTGCATAGCAGAATGTGCTAATAGTCCATCATTTTCTTCACAAAAGGAAAGGTATCTTCCTTTCTTGTGCTGAATAATTTTCCATTGTCTTTATGTATCACATCTTCTTTACCCATTTATATGTTGAAGGGCGTTTGGGTTGTTTTCAGATCTTGACTATTGTGGATAATGCTGTGATAAAAATGGAAATTCATATATCGGGATCCCTGGGTGGCGCAGTGGTTTAGCGCCTGCCTTTGGCCCAGGGCGCGATCCTGGAGACCCGGGATCGAATCCCACGGCGGGCTCCCAGTGCATGGAGCCTGCTTCTCCCTCTGCCTATGTCTCTGCCTCTCTCTCTCTCTCTCTCTCTCTGTGACTATCATAAATTAAAAAAAAAAAAAATTAAAAAAGAAATTCATATATCTCATCAAAATCTTGTTTTAATTTTCTTTGGGTATATACGCAGAAGTGGAATTGTTGGATTGAATGATAGATCTTTTAAAAACTTTTGAGGACCCTCCAAGTTATTTTTTATAGTGGCTGGGCCACTTTATATTTCCAAGCAACAATGTATAATAAGAGTTCTCTTTTCACAACATCCTAACCAGCATCTGTTGTTTTTTGCCTTCTTGATGGTAGGTATTCTAACAGGTGTGAGGCAGTATCCCCTTGTTTTGATTTGCATTTCCCTGATGTTTCGTGATATTTAGCATCTTTTTCATGTGTCTTTTGACCATTTTGATGTCCTCTGGGGAAATGGATAATTTAGTTCTTATTTTTTTAATTGGAATGTCTGGTTTTGTTTGTTTTTGAGTTGATGGAGTTCTTATATCTTTGGGGTATGAACCCTTCCAATTTATGGTTTACAAAAATCTCCTTTTCTGCAAGTTATCTTTCATTTTGTTCACGGTTTCGTTTGCAGAAGCTTTTTAGTTTGATGTAGTCCCACTTGTTTCTTTTTGCTTTTATTGCTTTTGCTTTTGGTGTAAACTTCAAAAACTCATTGCTAATACCTATGTCAAGGAGTTTACCTCCTCTTTTCTTTAGGACTTTTGCTTCAGGTCTTAAGTTTAAGTCTTTGATCTATTTTGAGTTAGTTTTTGTATATGTTGTAAGATTTTGGTTTTTTATTTTTTTGCATATGACCAATTTGCCCAACACCATTTATTGAAGAGACTATATAGACTACCCTCTCCCTGTTGTAAATTCTTGTCTTCTTTATTATAAATTGGCCATATTTACATGGGTTTATTTTTGGGCTCTGTTCTGTTCTCTTGGTATAAGTGTCTGTTTTTATGCCAATACCACACTTTTAATTACTCTCCCTTGTAATTTAGTTTGAAATCAGAGACTATGGTGCCTCCAGCTTTGTTCTTCTTTTGTAAAACTGCTTTGACTATTCAGGGTCTTTTGTGGTTCCATACAAATTTTAGGAGTTGTTTGTTCTATTTATGTGAAAAATACTATTGGAATTTTGGAAAGAATTGCAGTGAATCTATAGACTGCTTTGAGCAATGATGGACATTTTCACAATATTAATTCCTCTGCTCCATGAACATGAGATGTCTTTCCATCTGTTTGTTTCTTTAATTTCTTTCACAGTCGTGTAGTTTTTGTTGTACAGGTTTTTTATTTCCTTGCTTAAATTTATTCCTAAGTATTTTATTATTTTTGGTGCTGTTGTGAAAGGGATAGTTTTCTTTATTTTTCAGATATTTCATCATTAGTATAAAGGAATGCAACTCACTTGTGTATGTTGATTTTGTATTCTGCAACTTTACTGAAATCATTGATTAGTTCCAAAAGTTTTTTGATTGAGTCTGTGGGTGGTTTTTTTTTTTTTTAAGATAAAAATCATGTCATTGGAAAATAGCCGCAGTGTTACTTTTTAATGTTACAATTTGGATGCCTTTTATTCTTTTGTTTAGCCTAATTGCTCTAGCAAGGACTTCCAGTACTATATTGTGAGTAAGAGAGGTGAGAGTGGGCAATATTGTTTTATTCCTGATGTGAGAAGAAAAGCTTTCAGTTTTTCTCCATTGAATGTAATGTGAGCTGTGAGTTTGTATGATAGCCTTTATTGTGTTGAGGTTTGGCTCTTTTCTACTCAGTCTGTTAAGGTTTTTTTTTATATGAAGGGATATTGTATATTGTCAAATATTCTTTCTATGTCTATTCAGATGATCATGTGATTTTCAATTTTCATTTTATCGATGGGATATCTTATATTTGTTGATTTACGTATGTTGAACCATTCTTCCTTCCCAGGGATAAATCCCAGTTGGTTGTGATGTATAATCCCTTCAGCGTCTTACTGAATTTGGTTTGCTAATATTTTCTTGAGAATTTTTGCACATATATTCATTAGAAATATTGGTCTGTAGTTTTTTTTTTTTGTGGTATTCCTTTATTTTATTTTATTTTATTTTATTTTATTTATTTTATTTTATTATTTTATTTATTTATGATAGGCACACAGTGAGAGAGAGAGAGAGGCAGAGACATAGGCAGAGGGAGAAGCAGGCTCCATGCACTGGGAGCCCGACGTGGGATTCGATCCTGGGTCTCCAGGATCGCGCCCTGGGCCAAAGGCAGGCGTTAAACCGCTGCGCCACCCAAGGATCCCTTTTTGTGGTATTCCTATCTGGTTTTGGTATCAGGGTAATGTTAGTCTCATAAAATGAGTTAGGAAGTGTTCTCTCATTTTGGAAGCATATGAGAATTGATTGGTGTTAATTCTTTAAATGCTCTATAGAATTATCCAGTGAAGCTGTCTAGTCCTCGTCATTTCTCATGTTGGGAATTTTTTATTGCTGATTCAGTCCAGATTTTCTGTTTCTTCCTGATTTGGTCTTGGTGGGCTGTATGTTTCTAGGAATGTATACATTTCTTCTACATTATATAATTTGTTGGCGTATAATTATTCACAGTACCTTAAGCTTTTATGTATTTCTGTAGTATTTATCATAATGCCTTTTTTATTTCTAATGTTTTTTTCAGCATTCACTTATTTTCCTCTTAGTCTAGCTAAAGGTTTATGAGTTTTATCTTTTCAAAGAACCAGCTCTTAGTTTTATTAATCCTTTCTGATGTTTTTCTGGTCTCTCATGACTTTCCACTCTGATCATTATTATTTTCTTCTTTGTGATAACTTTGGGCTTAATTTATTTTTTTCCTAATTCTTTGAGGTGTAAAGTCAGGTTGTTTATATGAGATACTTCTATTTTTTTAGTATATGCATTTACTGCTATAAGTTTCCTTTCAGGACTGCTTTTGCTGCATCCCACAATATTTGCTATGTTGTTTTTATTTTATTTGTTTCAAGATAATTTTTTATTCTCCATTTGGTTTCTTCTTTGGCCCAGTAGTTTGGAAGTGCATTGCTTCCATAGTTTCCACATATAGTTTCCACATATTTGTAGATCTTCTTACTTTCCTTTTGTTGATTTCTAGTTTCCTATCATTGTGGTCAGAGAATATAGTTGGTATGATTTCAGTCTTCTTAAATTTGCCAAGATTTGTTTTGTGGCCTATCACATGCTCTATGTTGGAGAATGTTCCATGTGCCCTTAAGAAGAATATTTATTTTACTGCTCTTGGCTAGAATGTTCTACATATCTGTTAAGCCTATTTGTTCTGAAATGTGGTTCAGTTCCAGTGTTGCCTTGTTGATTTTCTGCCTTGATAATCTATCCACCAAAGAGAGTGGGGTATTGAAGTCCCATACATTTACTTAATGTATTATTGTCTGTGTTTCCTTTAAGATCTGTTTCAGTTGCTTAATATATTTTAGTGTTCACGATTTGGAAATGTATGTATTTACTATTGTTATATTTTCTTGATGTGTTGACTTTTATCATTGTATAATGACCTTCTTTGACTCTTGTTACCCTTTTTGGCCTGAAGTCTATTTTGTCTAATATAATTATGGCTCTGTCCACCTTCTTTCTGTTTTTGTTTGCTTGGAATATCTTCTGTCCTTTCACTTTTGAGCCTCTGTGTATCATTAGAATGGAAATTAGTCTCATATAAGTAGCATATACTTGGGTCTTGTTTTTTAATCCATCCAGCCACTCTATATTTTGATTGGTGAACTAATCATTTAGTTTAGGATGATTATTGATATGTAAGGATTTACTACTGCCACTTCATCTTTTTCTTTCTGGTTATTTTGTTCTTTGATTGTTTTTTGTTTGGTTTCTGTCTGTAAGTTGGTTTTCCATGGTGATTTGCTCAGTCTTCTACTTTTTTTAGTTTCATGTCTATGCTGTAGATTTTTGCTTTGTGGTTACCATGAGGTAACACAAAAAAATCTAGACAAAGCAGTCCTTTTTCTGCTGATGAAAACATATATTCATTTGCCTATAAAGATTCCATAATTTTAATTTTCTTTTATATTTTTGATTCATAAGTTATATAGCTTAATAACTAAAATAACTATAGCTATAGTTATTTTTAATATGTTCTTTTAATATGTCCTTTTTTTATTTTTAAGATTCTACCTATTTATTCATGAGAGACAGAGAGGCAGAGGCACAGAGGGAGAAGCAGGCTCTCTACAGGGAGCCTAATGGGGGACTCAATCCTGGTACTCTGGGATCATGCCCTGAGCCAAAGGCAGACGCTCAACTGCTGAGCCACCGAGGCATCCCAATATGTGCTTTTTAAAAATTTATATTTTTTACATTAAGTAGGTTCCGCACCCAAGGTGAGGATCGAACTCACAACCCTGAGATTTAGTCTCCTACTCCACCACTTTAGCCAGCCAGGTGCCCCTTTAATATGCTTTCTTTTTTTAACCTTTGTGCCATAGTTCAGAGTTTAACATACTATTCTAAAGAAGAGTTATGGTATTCTGAGTATTCTCAGTATTTATTAACTTAATTAAAGTTTTATGTACTTTGTCATTTCAGCTTGAAGAGCTCTTTTTAACATTTTTTTTTAAAGATTATTTATTTTAGAGAGAAGGAAAAGGAGCAAGCAAGTGTGGGAGGGAGGAGCAGAAGGAAAGGGAGAGAGAGTTTTAAGCAGACTTAACGTTGAGCACAGAGCCTGACTTGAGGCTCCATTTCACAACCTTGAGATCACCACCTGAGGGGAAACCAAGAGTTGGACACTTAACCGACTGTGCCACCCAGGTGTATCTGATACATGCGTAGTTATAGTGAACTCCCTCAACTTCTGTCTGGGAGAACTTCTATTTCTCCTTCATATCTCAGTAACTTTGCTAGTGGAGTATTCTTGGCTGGTCGTTTTTATCTTTCAGTGTTTTGAATATGTCATTCCATTCATTCTCTTTTGGACTGTAGAGTTTCTGCTGTGAAGTCTGCTTGTAGCCTTATCGGAATACCTTTATAGGTTACTGTCTTTTTTTTTCCCTGGGCTGCTTTTAAAATTCCTTATTGTTGACTTTTGACAGTTTTCATATAATGTATGAATGTATGTAATGTACATATGATGTACTCCAGGTTTTTTTTGTTTTTCTTTTTTACTTTTTAAAAATCTTAGTTCTTTCTTCTCTTCCACCTGAATTATTTCTGTTGTTAAGTGTGCTAATTCTCTCTTCTATAGGATCAGCTCTGTTTCCAGTGCATTCTGATTCATTCTTCATATATTGAGTTCTTCAGCCAAGAATTTTTTTTTTACAATTTTAATCTATTGGATTAAATTCTCCTTTTGTTTGTTAATTTTATTCCTCAAATCATTGTATTGTTTTCCTGAGTTTTCTAGTAGCGTATTGAATTTCTTCATAATAGCTGTTTTGTATTCTTTATCAGATCACAATACTTCATGGCTTTGGGTTTAGTTGCTGGAAAATTGTCATTTTTTGTGTGTGTGACACCATATTACTGTGATTTTTTCATGGTGTTTGATGGAAAGTGCCTTGGCTTCTACATTTGAAGTAGTAAACCCTTTTCTTATTTAGGCAAGGTTCTGTTTACTTTGATTCTTAACAAGTCAGCGGGTTTGTAATTAGGAGTCTTCATTTTGGTTTCCAGTAGGTGGCACTGTAGTGCAAGCCTTTTCCTTTCCTGTATCAGAGCTGACTGCATTAAGGTTGTGAGCAAGTACATTGGAAAGAAAGAAAGAAAAAAAAAAAAAAGGACCAAAGGGTGGCTGGAGAGCTTGGGGAGAGGTGTATATTTGGCACGTTAGTCTCTAGGTCTGCCAGTGGCTTGCTGGGGGATCCTCAAGTTGGGGGAGGAGTACAAGAGGTTCGTGGGTGGTCCTCTTGCCCCCCAAGGGAAAATAGCAAGAGACTGTCTTCTTTAGTTCCCTTTGCTTATTCCCAGTCACTGCGGTCTCTTTTCAGAGAGAGCAACTGGTTTTTGTAGTGTCAGCACGCATGGTCAGGCAGACATATGTTCTCCTGCCTTTACCCTGCACTTCCTCTGCTGGAAGGGTTGTGCTGGCTTGCTGCTGGACCAGCCACCATCTTCTCTGCTTTTGCTACAGCCTCTGTGGTCCAGTCCACTCACAGATGCACAAATGGATAGGTCTCTTAGGTGTCCTGGTATCCTGTGCAGAGGCGCTTTTCTCCCCCTTCAGTTATGAATATCTAATTGGTTATAAATCAGAGAGGAGAGAAGAAGGGAATGACTGACTCATGCTGCCATGATGCTGATGTCTGTAATATAGTTTTAAATGGAATAAGTAGTTCAAGATATTTAATTTAGGATCTTTTGGGGACATTTTATAAGAAACTGCCAATGTGACTGTAGTTATATGTTTATATTATTTTCTTTAATGATATCTCCAGTATAAAGAAGTTTAATTCTTTATAATAGACAGTGAATGAGATAGACACCCTTTTGAAAACTGTTCATATGCTTGCAGTGACCAATCTCTGAAGTTTTTCGTGCACTCACTCTCTCAAACTGGATTCTGTTAAAGTTTGAAGTATCTGATAACACTAAATAGCCAAAATTGGACAACAGTTCTATGAGGAATTATGACTCTTCATTTTGGTTATGAAGAGGCTTTTGAATCCAGCAACCTTTGTTGGTTCAGACTAAGAATAGATTTTATTGCCAGGCTGAAACATTGGGACATTTTGGGGACTATGTTGTGGTAAACTGGGGAAGGTAAATTAACTTGATCAGATGCTTTTCTTAAGAATGATACAGGGGCGTGTAGAGGTTTAATTAGATTATATTTTGGAGACAAAGATTAGCTTTTTCTTGTAGTTTTAGGAGTTGTGAAATGCCTGAATTTGGGCTTTGGCAGGAGGTTAAGAAATGGCAGTATTCATGGAACTTGCGTACTGAATATATATAAGGAGGAAAAGGCAACAAGGAAGGACTTGTCAATATGCTAGAGACGTTTATTGACTTTTTTTTTTTTTTTTAATCTGTGACAGGTCTTTGAACTTGTTAGTATACCTTTATGTATGTCAGAATCGGTTTTGACCTAAACTGAGAGCTGTGTTTTGTGAGTTTTTGTTGATAATGCTCTTGATTAGTGTGCTTACATAATGTGATGCTTGGTTGATACATCTTAACACCTTGTAATTGGGTCTGGGGAAAAGGTAAACATAGTTACCTAGAATTCCTGTAGGGGAAACAAACTAGCATAGCATACCAATAGTAACAATACCTATAGATCTTCGGTCTGGCAGTTTAGGAAAAATTTTTAAATGTTTTTATTGAATTTCGTTCTTATTTATCTCTCCCAAAAGGTTAAAGTTTGTTCATGAGTGTTCAGAGAGGGGGATTCTGTGGCTCTTGAAAAACAGGGCGATTTTTTTTTTCATTTTCAGATTACATATTGAATTATTTTAAAGTTCGGTTGGTTAGTTTTTTTTCCAGACTTCTAGTCTTAGTGCTATTTCTTTTGGATACTTCTGTCTCTTCTTGGTCATGAAGGGAAGTATTTCCTGGCTTCCTCTCTTTCCTAGTGACTGAAAGGTTTGTAAGTAGGTAGAATGTGAATATGAATAATTCAAGGGGTGGCCTTTGGAGGTCTTCTCCTTTCCCAGGGAACTCAAGTCTTCTATGAATTGGAGTGTAAAATGTATACTAAATATGCAGTTTTGTTGTGGGCTGCCATATCATTATTTCTTCTTCAGTCCCACTTTTCTTGTAAGTTCTGTGACCATGATTCTATGACCACACCGGTCTGTGCTCAGCTTGCAGTTTGGGCGACTGCTCTTTGCACTAAACATTATAGAGTTTTACAATCTAAATTAATGGGTCTTTGAGAAGATGAAGATTGATCTTGTCTTTGAATCATATATTTAACATACTTTTAAAGTGAATTTTAAAAGTGATCCTCAAGTTTGTTGGGGGGACTCCTGGACTTTCCTGAAACCTTTCATAATATTTGTGAAATCCTTACTTTTCCAACTAAATATCTTTATGAGGTCAGATTTCTTTATATATTTCAACCATAATAGCATTGAATTTAACAGATTGAATACAAAAGTAGATGTTAGAATTGTTCTGTCTTCTTTTAAGCCAGACATTTAATGGTATTTGCAAAATTGTGAAACATTGCTAGTTTTCTCACCAAATTTTATTGTGGAAATATAATTATTTTTTTATGTTAAAAAAAAAGAGTATTTAGTTTTACAGGAGGCTGTTAGTAATGGAACTCTGCCCATCCCTGCCTTGAGTAGGGATATAACCAAAGTGAGGAATAGGAGTCATTTTCAAGGACCAGTATCATGCCAGAGGAGAGGAAGGCAGTTCCCTTTCCCTGGATTCACTACTTAATCAGAATGATGTAAGCCTGGAACTATTTAGGACTGCTTTTTGTTGCCACAGGAGGAGGGCCTACCTTACAATGAAATGAATTCAAGGGAAAACAGAATAGAAAGAGGGTCCTGGTGGTATCATTTAACTCCTGGATCCAGCTATGCCTGGTTATCCTTACATTAGACTTTCATTTATTTTTTAAAAAATATTTTATTTATTTATTTATTTATTTATTTATTTATTTATTTATTCATTCATTCATTCATTCATTCATGAGAGACACAGAGAGAAAGCGGAGACATAGGTAGAAGGAGAAGCAGGCTCCATGCAGAGAGCCGGATGTGGGATTCGATCCAGGAACTCCGGGATCATGGCCTAAGGGAAGGCAGACACACAGTCGCTGAGCCACCCAGGAGTCCCAGACTTTCCATTAAATTCCTTCTTTTGTTAAACTGTGGATTTGTTATTTATTTGATTTGTTATTTTAAACTAAATTTAATTTTTTTTCAGTTTTAACTCCAAGTGTAGTAAATATTGCTAGATATAGCCTTTTTTTTTTTTTTTTTTGATATAGCCCTTTTAAATAAAAGCTCTTTGGAGTTCTCTATAGTCCTTAACTTGTAAATCAATCCTGAGACCAAAATGTTTGAAGACTGTTGTTCTCAAGGAGTGAAGGCATTGCTGCTATTTCTTGGGGGTAATACAGGTAATGAAAGAACTGACAGAATAGTTTTCAGTGTTGTAATCACATGGATTGTGGTTGCAGTGATAAGTGATTGTATAATGCTCATGGATAGATCACGTTTAGATATGCTTATTTTGTGATTGTGATTTTATTTAGTAGGATGAAGTGGGTGTGATAACGCTTCATGAATAATTTTTGCTGTAGCTAATTACTACATACAAATAATCTATTTTTTGCCTGCTAATTTGAATTGAATGAAGTTCTATAGTAAACTACGGCAATTGAATTTTTCAGTGTATATATTATATTTGTTGCAATGGGATTTGGGTTTTTAAAAGAGTAATCCTAAGTACAGAATAAAGAACTATGACTTGGATGCAAACTAGATTTTTTTTTTGAATATAAAGCGAAAATTTGGTAGGAACAGATGTGGGTGTATATCCGTGTTCTAAAGTTACTGAGTTAACATATTTAAATTTAATTTTTAATTTCCACTGCCACCTCCAGCTACACCTTCTCAAGATTACCAAAAATGGAAGCTTGGGTTAAATTCCTTCAGTTATCTTCCACTGAATTTCTAAGTCTCCAAGAAACTTGAGCAAAACAAAACAAACTTCTTTTTGAAAAAAATGTACTGGAAAGCTAGCTTTTTTTATTTTCCTGTGTCATTACCGTTTTCAAGCTGTAAATTAAAAAGTAAAAACTAATATAAAGAGTGTCTTAGGAGGATTAATTATAGTCTTTATATCCAGGGGTGATTTGATTCATGTTATTGAAAATATTATTTAGGAAAAGTCTTTTGGGAGGTTCTTTTGGGAGGTTTTATTTTTATTACAACATTTGATTTTCTGCATTGCTTTAGCTTCTCCAACTTACTTAGCATATATACTTCCCTCTTCAGGTACTTTTGGAAAAGAATGACCTTCTTAGATGTTTATCCCTTTTAGTGCTTTTCATTATTACTGTATCTTTAAGACAAATTCAGAGATTGTTAAAATTTTACTTTTACACCTTTAAAATCAAAATTTGAATGACTTCATGGTGATCTGGACATTTAATTTGTTAAAGTTCATTGAAGCATTTAATTTAAAATATTTAATGAAGTGACAGATTAGAAATCCCAACTGTTTATGAATGCTCTCTTTTCTCCATCCCACTGGACTCCTGTGCCTTATGTGTCAAGTAGACCTCCACTTTTGGCCTTTTCTCTGGTTCCATCGGCCTGGGCTGTCCTTTTTACAGATAGCCCAAAGCTTGCTTGTATTCCATTTTGATCCCTGTTTCAATTCTGGTCCCTGTTTAAATGTCACTTTATCAGAGTTCTTCTCTGATGATCTTATATATATTCATTTATTCCTTTCCTGTTTTTTCCTCCTTCCTTCCCTTCATTCCTTTTACTCTATATTGTATCTCCATACTTTACATTATTTTTCTTCAGAGCACTTGTCTACATGACAATATGTTGTGTGTATCTATGTATGTATTGTGTCTCCTTCCTATAGCCGCCGTGCAAATTCTGTGAGAACTTACTTTTTTCAAAGTTGCATACTCAGGATCTAGAAGAGGGCCTTACATAATAGGTGCTCATTAAATATTTTTGAAAGATGATTGTGATACTTGGAAAATAATCAACTATTTTATTCTCAGTACTTCATGAAGATGAAAACTAAAGGGTTCCTGTAAAAGTTAGCTGTTGACCCGTTGAGATTTGCGTATCTTGTCTCTGTCTTAGTGTTCTCTCTTAGGTACTGTGTTAGGCCCAGAGGTTATACATGTGTTTAAGAAGTTCTCTTTTTGGAAAAAAAAAAAAAGAAGTTCTCTTTTTGGATTTTGGTATGTTTTTGATAAAACTCTCTTATATAGTATATATTTTATCTGTAGTGCCAGCTAACTTAAATTTATTACTAATATTTATAAGTTAATTGAAAAGAATACCGTATTATCTTGTGTTTCATGTATCTGCACAGTGTGCCATGAACAGAATTAAACCGAAGTATTATATTCATTCAGGTTTGTGAAGGATTTACTCTACAATCCAGTGTTTAATCTGCCAGGGGCTGTTCAGCCTATGCTTGAAAACATTCTAATGGTGGAAAACTTTCTTTCAGGCAGTTTATTCTGCCTTTGGGAGGCCTTTGTTTATTAAAAGAGTTCATGTCTTATTTTAAGCCAAAATCTGTTGCTTCCACTTACTGGTACTAATTATATCCCATGGAGGATGTATTGAATAAATGTAATATTTCTTGTGATAGCTTTTCAATTATTTGAAAGCCTACCAGTTTTCTCTCTGACATTTTAGCTTTCCAGGCTGATAATTCCTAGTAAGCTGTCTGATAATGATACGCATTTACTACTCTGGTCATTTTCCAGGAATCTGAGTTTGCCTAATGTATTTGTAAATAGTGACACCTAAAAGTGAAAGCAGTGGCTCTCCTTACTGCATAGGAATTACTATTTTCTCTCTAGTACTTAATTTTTTTTATTTTATTGCATCTTTATGATTTAAGTTTTCCCCCAACCATTTCACACTTTATCTCATTTGACTTATAAACTAAAATACTTAGTTGCTCCTTCTCCACCCCACCTTTCACAAATGATATTGGCAAGTTGTTTCATGCCTGCCTTATTTTGTAGTTTGTTTTCATTGTGCTTTGCCCACCCAACCCTCTTAAGCCCCCCAACACACACACACACACACACACACACACACACAGACACAAAGGTAATTGGAGTTGGAGCACTCTGTGGTTAGTTTGATGCTTTTTGGCAGATTTTTGTACTTGCTGGATTGAGAAGTACTTAAGGAATATAGAATCAGTGGGAGTTCAGCCTGTTTGCTAAAATAGAGATGAAGTCTGTCACTCAGTGTTCTTTATACTTAAACATTTTCAAAATCTGTTCTTTTTTTCTCTCTCTGTCTGACCTGAAAGATTGCAGTCCCACTTTTCTTTCACTGTTTCTAGAATGCTAGTAACGTTGCATAGGGTAGAGTCTAGCTCTGACAAGATCTATTCATTCAGACTTGCAAACCTATCATCAGCAGTGGCAACGGGTGCTGTAAACTACTGCAGGAACAGTTTTGCTTGTCATGGAGACTTTAGAAAAATAATCCTTACTATCTTAATATGGTTTTCTTTTGATTAGGTAACTTAAACATTTTTACTGCATTAATCTTGCATAGCAGGTTGTTGCTGGGTGTTCAGAAGAAGTAGCATTGGCACTTTTGGTTAAAACATAGAAAAGAGAACAAATATTTTGTCCTTTCTCCTTGATTCATAACATTGAAGCATATTATTGCACCTCTGTAGTTCAGATATTCTTTTACTCAGTTGTAATTTACAAGTACATTTTTTCAAAAATATTAAATATGAAATGACTTCTTATAGGATCTATGAAAAATTGCTTCTCAAATGTAAATTTACCCATTTTTGCCATTAAATGTGAAATTCTAAACCTTGCTTCTACTAGATAATCTGCAATTTAACATATACCAAAAAGTAATTTGCTTTTTCAGACTATTTCAGCATTTAGAATTTTTGTGTATGGTAGTTGATTTGCTGTGGTTGTGATTTTATTGGTTTTTTATTCAGTTCAGTAGCTTCCTATGGAAGATGTTGAGCAGTGATTGTTCAGGAATGATTGCTATTTTATAAAACTGTAGTCTAGGGCTCCTGGGTGGCTCAGTTGGTTAAGCATCTGCCTTTGGCTCAGGTCATGATCCCACTGTCCTGGGGTGGAGTCCCTTATTGGGCTCCCTGCTCAATGGGGAACCTCCTTCTCCCTCTCCCCCTGCTCATACTCTCTCTCTCTCCCTTTCTCTCTCTCTTGCTCACTCTCGTAAATAAATAAGATAAAATAAACCTGTAGTCTATAAACTATAATAATTACAGCAATCACAAAGGTCTTTTTCTACATTTTTCACTGAGAAAATTTTAATTGATTTAAAGTGTCCTATTTAGAAAAGTAATGGAGTGGCTGAGTAGTGGGATAGATTTGGTGTTAAGAGAAATGTAAAGTCACAGTTAAGTCATTAGAAAGGCCGATATTAAGTTGAAAATTCACCACAACAATAAGACCAATGTTGAATTACAGCATTTGGACTCCGTGTGGGGACTGGATTTATTAACAGCAGTTGCAATAAAACAGTACAACACAGTGGTAGTATTATGTATCACAGTGATTTTCAATAAATTATGTTTAGCTTGATGTCTAGTTGTTTAGTGCTTATTCAGGTTATCTAACATGAATAGACATTGTTTCATGGTCTCTTGTGCAGTATTACTGAATTGCTGGCTAACTATGTATCCATAGATACATCATGAGATTATATTTGTCCCATTTCTTTGGGCTTATTTCATCACAGATCTAAGTATTTCTATGCTCATTATGATAAAACATGAAAAAATTATAAACTGTCTTGTCTGTATTTTTAAATTGCTTTTTTTTAAGATTTTATTTATTTATTCACGAAAGACAGAAGCAGAGACATAAGCAGAGGGAGAAACAGGCTTCTCCCAGGGAGCCTTATGCGGGACTTGATCCCTGATCCCCTGGAAGCATGCCCTGAGCAGAACGCAGACGCTCAACCACTGAGCCACCCAGGCGTCCCTGTCTTTATTTTTGAAGTGTGTGTGTGTGTGTGTGTATTTAAAGATTTTATTTATTTATTCATGAGAGAGAGAGAGAGAGAGAGGCAGAGACACAGGTGGAGGGAGAAGCGGGTTCCATGCCGGGAGCCCGACGTGGGAATCGATCCCGGGACTCCAGGATCACGCCCTGGGCCAGAGGCAGGCACTAAACCGCTGAGCCACCAGGGCTACCCTTAAGTGTTGGTTTAAGTATATTGAAGTACATTTCTATATTGAATATTGAAGTAAATTTCTATATTGAATATTGAAAAAGTCTTAAAGAATCTTTCATGTACCATTGAAATGAATTCTTTCTTGCTTCTTTTTAAGTAGTAGCCTATTTCAAGTCTTTGTGAATAAATGGAAATCTGTGAGAAAAGTTGATTTATGATTACTAACAAATTAGCCTGCAACTTAGTAACACAGCAGACATTTATCACCTCATTACAATTTATCATTCCTGTATCAGGATTCTGGAAGCAGGTTAACTGAGTATTTCTGGCTCAGAATCATGAGTTTGCAGTTAAGCTGTAGATCAGTTCTGCAGTCTTCTCAGTGTTCTATGGGGACTGTAGAATCTGCTTCTAAACTCACTCACATGTGGCTTTTGGCAAGATACTTCAATTCTTTGATTGTTGACTGGAGCCCTCATTTCATTGCCACATGTTGCTCTCCATTGGCTGCTTGAGCATTCTTGGAATAAATATAGTAGCTGTTTTCTCTAGAAGAAGTGATCCCAGAAAGAGTAAGAATGATGCGACAATACTTTGTATGTCCTAGTCTCAGAAGGTAGATACCATCACTTCTGCCATTCTGTGTGTTTAGAAGCAAGTCCCTAAATTGAACCTACTCTCAAAGGTGAGCAATCCGGCTCTACTTTCTAAAGGGAGGAGTGAAGAGTTGGAAGCCATGCTTAATTACCACAGTGATATAGACTAGGAAGTCTCAGAGCATAAAATAAATGCTATACTAGTTTCTTAATAGAGTAATTGTCAATTCTGACACTGTATTAGCCTTTATAAAACAACAAAGCAAAAACATAAATGGTTGAATTAGGCTTGTTGATTCACTTGAGTCAGGTTTTTCTGTAAATGTTTCTACTGTGCAGTCAAAGCTGTTCATTGTCTTTTTCAAGATGTATTTTTTGATTCAGTGACATAGGTTACTGCTGTACTTTTCTAGAATTGTTACAGAATAGAGCTAAATATAGTATGTACAGTTCATGGCACAAACTGGATGTTTAGTAGATGTTAGTGCTTGGCTATTGCTATTTTGCTCTTATTTAACCTAACTTGTAAAGTGATCATTAATTAAATGGGTAATAATTTTAGCTTAGTTGAAAAATAGTTACTTGGCTTTTTGTTAGGATAGGTATGGCTCAAGCATCAAAAACTTTCTTCCCTTGCTCTGTTCCTCCTTTACTTAGTCCCCACTACCTCCTCCTATCCAAAAACCTCAGTTCTCATAGTTAATTTATCTTCCACATATTTATTATTCAAACATAAGCCAATCCAAATATACCCCACATAAATGATAACATGAATACTCAGTTTTCTCTACCTTGCTTTTTAAATATAACAAATTGATAAGGAAAATTTATCTGTGATAGGAAAACTTCCTTGTTCTTTTTTGCATCTTTTTGCTGTATCTCATTCCCTTGTGTGTAGGTTAGGATAATTTTTTTCCAGTCCTCTGTAAATGGGCATGTGCGCATTTTTTATTTTGCAATCAGTGTGACAGTGAGTGACTTGTGTACGTGTCACTTTGAATATGTCAATATGTCTGTAAAGTAACTTCAGAGTAGAATTGCTACGTCAGTTGCAGTTGTGATTTTATGCTACCATACTGGAGGGGCTACCAGTCTTCTCACAGCATCCACAGTGTTTAAAAACTGCTTGTATCCCTATAGTCTTCTCTTCAAAACATATTTTCATATCTTTAGATTTTGCCAGCGTTATAGCCAAAAAGTGGTATTTCAGTCCAGCTTATTTGAATTATTCTTATGGATGAGGGTATATTTTTACTCATAGTTAGACTTACTTTTTTTTTTTTTTTTTAGCATCTATTCATATTCTTAGTCTTTTTTCTCTTATGGTTTGATCTTACTGATTGATAGAAACTACATATTAGGAGAATTCACCTTCTTGAATGAGTTGAACTCTGAGCTTTTTTTCATTTGTCTTTTGACTCTACATTCTAAAGTTTTGGCTTTTTTTTTTTTTGTATGATCAAATTACTCTTGTAATATAGATTTCTGTCATAACTGAGAAAGTTTTCAATACTCTAGAGTTATAAAATAACTTTCTTGTTTTTTCCTAATATTTAGTGTTTTCATGTTTTTCGGTTTTTGATTTGTTGTGTATGGAATCAGTATGGAACCAACTTAGTTTTTAAATAGGTAACTACCAGCTTGTCTCAATACTATTGTGTAGTTCATCTCACTCATTGACTTGGATGCCACCTTTACAAAATAAAAATTCATATATTTGGGTTTATTTCTAAACTTTCTTTTCTGTTGTTAAAGTAATATGTCTTTAGTATGTTTTCAGGTTTTCCTTTATTGCCTTCTCTGTCTGATTTTCTAGCTATTTAGTTCTTGGGATACTGGGAAGGGGAGGGCACTTTTTGTATTTTTATTGGTTCCATACTAATAGTAGTTTTTGATACATTGGTACTGTTTTTACTTCATTATAACTTCTCTTTTTAATAATAAATCCTACTGAGTTTTTAATACATGTATTAGTACGTATGTGGAGGGATACAGAATAATGGCTATGTATATCGTGTAAAATATATTACTATAAGGGAGAACTTATATTTCTTCATTCCCTTCCATTGGGGTTGGTGCTTTTTACATATATTAACTCAACGATTTATCATACAAACTAATTCAGTTTGTAACTAGAATTTTTAAAATGTGTAATTGTTTATGACTAAATTTCCTTCAACGTTGCTTTTTTTTCTTCAGTTGTGATGCAGATCCATCAGCCCTAGCAAAATATGTTCTTGCTTTGGTAAAGAAAGACAAAAGTGAGAAAGAGTTAAAGGCATTATGTATTGATCAGCTGGATGTATTTCTTCAAAAAGGTAAAATCTTTGGTTTAAAAATAATAGCTGATTTTAATAAATCCTTTATTTTTTTTTAATTTATTTTTTATTGGTGTTCAATTTACTAACATACAGAATAACCCCCAGTGCCCGTCACCCATTCACTCCCACCCCCCGCCCTCCTCCCCTTCTACCACCCCTAGTTTGTTTCCCAGAGTTAGCAGTCTTTACATTCTGTCTCCCTTTCTGATATTTCCCACACATTTTAATAAATCCTTTAAAGCAAGATTTTCCATAATAAAGGAACTCAATAAGAGAACAGACTCTAATTGTAACAAAGTTGAACAAACAGTATTATTACTCATTATAGCTATAGCTTATTTATAATGGACACCTTTTTTAAATTAGTATCTTTATTCTCTTTCTTAAAGCATGCTGATATTTTTTCCTTAAAAGATTAAGTAAATGAATACTTGTTTCTTTAAAGATAGTACTGCTTAAGAAACTATTTGTAATGATGCCTAGATAGTGCTTTAAAATTTTTTCACTTTGCCACCATCTGGATAATGATAATTATGTTTGGCACTCAGGGCACAGGGTACGTGGAGACTAGTCCTGGCTGGAGGCGACTGGCTGAGAAACTCTGACCACCCTAGTTCCGCTATGCTAAAATTGAGTGGATTAGTATTACCATAGATCTGTGTCATGGCACACTAGTTAGGAAGCTGTTGATCTTAGTATAATTCCTAGTTATGAAAGTCAGTGTATATTTCATCATCTTGAATTCTGATGTGTAGAGGGGGAGAATTCACTTCTTAGCAAATATCTTTAATCTGTGGTTTTTTGGTTTTCTTTTTAGAGACCCAGATATTTGTGGAAAAACTTTTTGATGCTGTGAATACAAAGAGTTATCTACCTCCTCCAGAGCAGCCATCATCGGGAAGCTTAAAGGTAGAATTTTTTCAGCACCAAGAAAAAGATATAAAAAAAGAGGAGGTAAGGGTTTGTGTGTTAAACCTTAGCTGTTCTTTAAAAACATATAAGGAATAATTAAACCTAGTTCAACTTTCTGATTTGTGTCAAGAATCCTCAGGACCATCCCTGGGAGCAATCATAGGAGTTAGCACAGAGTCATACTCATGGCTATGACTTCTTACAGCAAAATCAGCAAAGAGAAAAAGTAGGTATTTTGAAGTCTGGGGGAAAACAGATGTGAGCTTCCAGAGCCTTCTCCCAGTGGAGTCATACAGGATGCACTTAACAAGTAGGTTTAACGCATTTGAACTAGGGAAACTCATTAGAAACTCAGTGTGTGAGGTTTTTATTTTGGGCTGGTCACAGATGCATCTGCTGTCTACTCTGTACCAAAATTCCAGACTCCCAGAGGAAAGCATGTGGTTGACATAAAACCATATCGTTGACACAGTCAGGTATAAAGTGAGCTATTATTATCTGGGAATGATGGGAACCCTCCAGAAATCAAAGTTCGCAGACACCAGTCAAGGGACTACCTTATAATGCCTTTCTAAGGATAACAGTGTCAAGCTTGCTTTTCAACTCTTTTCTGCATAGTATCTTACAAATATGGACTTGGATTATCTATGTTTTCTGAAAATAATTAGATTGACATTAGATCTATCTGCTTCTGTCCTGTATACATTTTGTAGGGGACTATTTGTAAGGTGGTCATGTAAAAGGACCTTCACAGAGCAGCGGGCATGACTTCATCCTTTAAGAGATTTTTTTTTTAATTTTAGGATTTTATTTATTTATTTGTTGGGGCAGGGGTGGGGTAGGAAGAGAGAGAGAGAACACAAGCAGGAGGAGCAGCAGGCAGAGGGAAAGGGAGAAGCAGGCTCCCCGAGGAGCAGAGAGCCCCATATGGGGCTTGATCCTAGGACCCTGGGATCATGACCTGAGCTGAAGGCAGATGCTTAATCAACTTAGCCACCCAGGTACCCCATTTTAGGAGATTTGAAGAATTTACCTTTTATAACTTTATTACTTTTTATTTACCATTCTTAATAATCATAAAAATCCAGATATCATCAATTTGATGTTTAAAGATTGTAATTCAAACAAAAATAATTGGTATTAAGCTGTTAGATTTCTGCAGTTAGCCTAGCTGTAGGTCGAATAAATCTTGGTTAAAATTTTGGCTTCATCAGTCATTACTTTATGACCTTAAAAAACATTACTTTTCCAAGTCTTAGTTTACTCAGCTGTGAAATGGAAATACTATATGGTTGTTGTGAGTAATAATAAAATAATACCTGTAAAGCACTTGGCATAGTGTATAGCGTATAATATATTTTCAATAAATGGCAGTTCCTATCACTACTGAGAGATTGTTGCATGGTGGAAGATGTGGTTGAGTTTTTTTCCCCTCATAATCTTTCTTTCCAGATTATGGAAGTAATACTTGTTTAATATGTATTAATATAAATATATGTATAATATTATGTAGTAATTCTCAAATATATTTCTATTTCTGTATTTGAACATATTTACACATACATGCATGTAGATAGTTACACAGACACACACATAAAACACCCCTTCACTACTTGGTGCAAGGGAAGACCAGAAATTATTTTGTGTATATTTCATATCTAACAGTAGAGGGGTTCTGTTAATAAGGAAGAAAAAGATAGTGGCTATTGTGCTGCAACTGCTAATGCCACATAGAGTTGCCCAATAATTTAAGTTTTGCCTGCCAATGGAAGTTTGGTGGGTTGGTTCTAGATATCTGCTATGCAAATTATATTTTGATTCTTAAAAATCTTAAGTAGTCCTTGATTTGAGAAGCAGTAAGGAGTCTTCCCCAAAACGAGTTAGTGGTAAAACCTTAGTCTTACGTCTATTGACATAATAATATTTCTCCACAGTTTTCTTGACCAATTGTGAAGGATATTTATCCCTGATCTTTCAGAACTGTCAAAATGTCAGATGACAACCTGGATTTAAAATACCATGAGTATAGTAAAAGTTCCCAGTTGAGCATGTACTGTGGAAGATGATGATGTATCAACATAAATTACTTGCGAGTGTGTGTTGAAGCAAGTAGAAGGGAAAAAAGGTGCATTGAACCCTGTTTTTATGAATGGGGGAGGTTCGAAATGGGTGGCAAGAGGAGAATGAAAGTATTTATAAGGAAAAAAAGATGGGAAAAAGGGTTTTTAAAGCAGTGTTCCTCAGAGTTTGGCCTGTTGATAGGATTTCCATTTAATTTCTCATCCAATATTGGACACTTCTGACAGGAGAGGGTCTTATCCCAGAGAGGTATTGGAACAACTGGAATAAACTGGGACACTGTTATGTTATCCTTTACACTGAGTCAAAATGTCTTAGAGTTCTTATTAAAAATGCAAAATCTGGAGACTTGCCGTATTTACAGAAGCTACATGTTCAATACTTCCTGTATTGGTTTATCCTCTAAATCTTTTTTCTAGTAACACCTGTTACTATCCTATGTAATCAGTGTTCTAGACAGTATAGCATGAAAAATTCTGGCCTCAGTAAAGTAGCATTGATAAAGGGAATGTTTTCCAGGCCTGCTTTCTATTAATACAATACAAATGAAGGTCCTTTTTAGAAAAGAGAAATATATAGCTGCCATACTGCTATGAGAAACTGGAGAACTATTTGACCTTATGTATCATTCTCTCTTATGTTTCTTTTTCTGACTTGGTTAGTTCTAATGCATTCTTCTATATTTCCTAATGTGTTTGGTGCTAGACCAAATCCATGTTGGAATTTTGAAAGAAGAAATAAAATTGACTTTCTACTAATAGTGTTAAAATGAGGACATTTGCCTAAGTGTTTTCTCAACACTGTTATCTAAGATAAACATTTCTGAGTTTCTATTTAGCATTCACTTTTAACTTTCAGCAAGCCTTTATTCTGTGGTTAAATTAAATGATTGTATTAGAAGAGAAATTTGTTTTTTTAATGCTTTAGAAGAGAGCAATTTCACATCTGTGTTTTAATATTATTTAAATCACGGAAATAGTAACATGGCAAAGAATAATTCACTAAACTTATGCAAAATTTTTTTTGTATATCAGATAACAAAGGAGGAAGAGCGAGAGAAGAAGTTTTCCAGAAGGCTAAATCATAGTCCACCCCAGTCAAGTTCCCGATACAGAGAAAATAGGTGATTGATTGAACCATGTTCAGTGTTCAGATATTGGATGTATCTTTTATATGAATGCTTAGACTTGATTATGAT